>NC_044035.1:246878286-247184894 GCF_901765095.1 Microcaecilia unicolor | reverse complement strand
CGGGCAGTACCCCTACCGAGGAAAGAGAGCCCCTCATTGGAGGCTATAGCCACTGGAGCTGTGCCTGGAAGCCTGGAGCCTGGACGGGTTAATTGGCTGCCTTGGGGCAAGTTAACAGAGCAGGACGACATTGAGGATTATCTGGGGACTTTTGAGCGGGTAGCATTGGCGGCTGCCTGGCCTCAAGAACAATGGACCATCAGACTGGCTCCCGCCCTGTCCGGGGAAGCCCTGGCAGCTTTTCGGAGCCTGTTGCCAGGGGACGTGGTGGATTATCAAAAGCTGAAAATGGCTATTTTGGACCGGTATGGGGTAAGCAGACAAACTTATCGCAGGCGCTTTCGGAGTTGGAGGTGGAGGGAGGGGGAGACTCCGAAGGCCTTGGCCCAGAAGCTGATGGACTTGGCTATCAAATGGTTAGAGCCTGATAAGCGGGCAGTGACTCAGTTAATGCAGGATCTGGTGCTGGAGCAGTTTTTAGAGGCTCTACCGGAGAGTATCAGGGTTAATTTGATCAGGAAGGGATGTGAGACTCTGGAAGAAGCTATTAAAGGCTTTGAATACTTTCTGGAGTCACAATACTCTGAGGGGGGAGAGGGTGTCTGGCGGGGTGGTCGGGGTAAAATGTTCAAAGGATCTGGGTGGAGGGAGGAAGGTCCTAAGGAGGATGATAGAGTGTGCTACCGATGTGGGAAGTCGGGACATCTGAGGAGGGACTGTAGGGCCAAGTTGGGGCTCATATCTCAGGTAACCCCCTCTAAGGAACCCCAGTTTACGCATTGGGTTAAGATAGGAGGGGTCTCGGTGGAAGGACTTTTGGACTCAGGAGCGGACCAGACAATGTGCTCCCAGAAGTTGTGGGGGCAGATTGCCCGGAAAGGGGGTCAGCAGGGTAAGAAGAGAGACCGGTCCGTGGCTATTCAGTGCATACACGGGGCCTCCTCAAGGTATCCGGTCCGGCTAGTAGACATACAGGACCAGGAGGGCCTTCAGTGGGTGTGGGTGGCTGTACTTCCTAGGCTTCCTCAGGATCTCATTTTAGGACGGGATTGGGCTCCATTCACATACTGCCTTGGGGGTAAGCAAGCCTTGGTATCTACCCGGGCCCAGGAGAGGCAGGAGAAGGAGCAGGAACTGTCCCTGGCGCAAGTATTTCCATTCCAGGGAGAGGTTATGGGGCGGCCGGGGAAGACAAGGAAAGGCTCTCAGCAAAAGAAACGAGGTCAGGAGCAAAGGCGGCAGCATTGTCAAGAGCTCCTTCATCAGGGGAGGTTCCCAGGGGATACGGAACAGGTGTTAGAGAGATTCCCTGATTTTTCCAAAGAGCAAAAAGATGACCAGACATTGCAATATGCGTGGGAGCGGGTAGATCAAGAGGGAGAAACCAGCTTCCCTCGGTTTGTTAGTGACAAGGGGTTGCTATATCGGCTGTCCTGTTTAGCAGGGGGGAAGGAACCTCAGAAACAGTTAGTAGTACCGAGGGGGTTTAGGAACCTGGTGTTACGGGTATCTCATGATCATATCTTAGGGGGTCACAAGGGGGCTCAGAATACTCTCCGGCAGGTATTAAACAGATTTTACTGGCCCGGGGTGTATAAAGAGGTGGAACAATTTTGCAGCTCCTGTAGTCAGTGTCAGAGGGTATCAGAGCAAATACCGAACAGAGTGCCCCTACGACCCCTTCCCCATATAGGGACTCCTATTACCCGTATGGCAATGGATATGATCGGGCCCATTGATAAGTCCCGAAGGGGGTATTCCTATATTCTAGTGATCATGGATATGGCCACAAGATACCCCTGGGCCGTGCCGCTTCGTACCACCTCAGCGAAAGTTATTGCGGCCCAGCTAATTCGGATCTTTTGTGAAGTGGGGTTTCCCAGGGAAATGATTACCGACCGGGGGACCAATTTCATGTCACGAACCCTGGCCCAGGTGTGGGAGGCTTTCGGGATACAGCATATTCGGACCGCAGCTTACCATCCTCAGACTAATGGCCTGGTGGAGAGATTCAATAAAACCTTGAAAATGTTGTTGAGGAAAGGGTTAGGTTCCTCCCATGAGGAATGGGATCTATTGTTACCATTTGTTTTGTATGTGTGTAGGGAGAATGTTCAGGCCTCTCTGGGCATATCACCATTTGAATTGATGTATGGGAGATCACCCCGGGGAGTGTTGGATGTGTTAAGGGAGCAGTGGGTTCCTCCGGAAGAGGAGGATCGGGATGTAGTGAACTATCTAGTGAAGCTGAAGGAACGGTTGCATAAATTGAGCCGCGGGGCTCAGCAACACTGGGAGAGGAGTCAGGATTACCAGAAAGCCTATTATGACCGGAAAGGGGTGGAGAGGGCATTGAAGGTGGGGGACAAAGTCTTGATCATGATTTCAGACTCACCTCATAAGTTCGTGGGACGCTGGAGGGGTCCTGCGGTCATAGAAAAGAAGTTAGGTCCAGTCACCTACTTAGTAAGGAATGAGCAGGGCCGGGAGCAGACCTATCATATAAATGTACTTAAACCTTGGCAAGAGCGAAGGGGACTATTTGGTCAGGCTAGGGGGGAAGCTGAGGAAGAATTAGGACCACAGATCACGGAGATATATAAGGCAGGAGAACCGCAGATTGCAACTACATTGCCAGGGAGTCAGCAGAAAGAGGTTCAGGCACTTGTGGAGGAGTTTCGGGATGTCCTGACTCCTTGCCCAGGGGAAACTCACCTTATCATGCATGATATCATCTCGGAGCCGGGCCGGGTGGTCAGACAGAGACCTTACCGTCTCTCACCCCCAAAGAAACAAGAGGTGGTCCGACAGGTACAGGAGATGCTGGATTTTGGGGTCATTGAGGAATCTGTCAGTCCATGGTCGAGTCCTGTGGTGTTAGTGCCCAAATCCGATGGTACGTGGCGGTTTTGCATCGACTTTAGGCAAGTTAATGCGCTCTCGGATGCCGACGCCTATCCGATGCCACGTATTGATGAGCTTCTGGATCGCTTGGGTACTGCACGATATCTGTCCACCCTGGACTTGACAAAAGGGTATTGGCAGATCCCTCTGACTCAGGAGGCCAAGCCTAAGACAGCCTTCTCTACACCCATGGGGCTCTATCAATTTAAACGCATGCCGTTTGGTCTTAATTCAGCGGCAGCTTCCTGCCAGCGGTTGTTAGATCAGGTGTTAAGACCGCATCAGCAATATGCAGCGGCTTACCTGGACGATGTTATCATTCAGAGTGAGGATTGGCCCTCGCATATTATAAGGGTGAGGGCGGTATTAGAGGCTTTTCGTCAAGCAGGTTTGACTTTGAACCCGCAAAAGTGTTGTTTTGGGCAGGAGAAGGTTAAATATTTGGGATACTGGGTGGGGAATGGTCAAATAACTCCGCTCTGGGATAAGGTAGCGAGTATCCAGGACTTTCCATACCCCAAAAATAAGAAGCAGTTAAGGAGCTTTTTGGGCCTAGTGGGGTACTATAGGAGGTTCATACCCCACTTTGCCTCCATTGCTACACCCCTCACTAATAAACTTCAGAAGGGGTCCCCCAACAGTCTACGATGGGAGGAGGAAGGGCTGCGGGTGTTCAATGAGTTGAGAGTGGCCCTGTGTCAGGAACCCCTGCTGAGAGCCGTGGATTTTGATAAGCCCTTTGTACTGCAAGCTGATGCCTCGGGGGTAGGTTTGGGGGCCGTGTTGTCTCAGGTACACGAGGGGCAGGAACATCCCCTGATGTACCTGAGCCGGAAACTGCTCCCCCATGAGGTCAGGTACTCAACCATAGAGAGAGAATGTTTAGCGATAAAATGGGCAGTGCAGATGTGCCATTACTATTTAGATGGTCGGAAATTTACTCTGATTACGGATCATGCGCCTTTGAGGTGGTTGGGCCAGATGAAAAATAGTAATGGTCGTCTCACAAGGTGGTATCTGGCTTTACAGCCCTATCAATTCAAGGTGGAGCATAGATCAGGCAAATTTCTGACAAATGCAGATGTTCTTTCGCGAATTGCCAGTGCAGGCCAGGAGAAGACTGGCAATCGTTTGAGCAGGGGGGTGTGTGAGCACTCTGGAGGGCTGGTGCGAGGGAAAGGGGATAGTGGGTCTTTCAGCCGGCATCATCCCCGTTCATTCAGCCCAGCTAGGAGAACAGGGCGCCCTCTAGGGATCAAACTGCCAGGGAAAGCTGTAATGCAGGAGAAAAACTACACTTCCCAGAAGCCAGTGCAGGGTCAGCTGAACTCCCAGGAGGGGGAGGGTGGAGTGACTGATTGGGAGATGAGGTCTGATCCTGGAGATGGGGAACAGCTGGTGGAGCTTGGGGAGGAGGAGATGGAGTGGAATAAAGAGGAGGTAGAAGGAGAAGGTAAGGAGGAGTGCATGGAGGTTGGAAGGTTTGCTCAAACTTCCTCAGGAAAGGTAAAGGCTTTGGTGGCGGGAGTGTGGCCCAAGCTGTGCATACTTGGAGAGGATAAAATAATCCAGTGGGGAAGCCACTGGTGGAAGAAGCTAACCCATAAACTATCTAAGGGTAGAAGATAGTGCTGATGAGGGGAGGCTACAATTGGGAGCAAGACAAAGGTTTATATTCTGAGTTACAATTGGGAGCAAGACAAAGGTTTATATTCTGAGTTAAGATTGGACTGTGTTAATAAGCTGAATGTGGAAAAACTGAACTGACTCTTGCATTCTTGAGGAAGTAACTGCTTGAAGATTAAAGCTGTATTAAAAGATGCTGAGAGAATAAAGACCTGTGGTTTTCAAGAACTATAAGACTGCTGGAGTTTGTGTGTCCCAGTTGTGAGCTGATCCTGGGCGCAGGTCAGCTGGGCAGCAGTTAAACTAGGCCAGAAGCAGTGCAGCAAGGCGGTGGTTGCAGCTCGTACCGGGGAAAAGCTAGCCAAGCTAAGCAGGGTCGACCCCGGCTCTCACCTGGAAGAGTGACCTGGTTACAATATATATATATATATATATATATATATATATATATATATATATATATATATATATATATATATAGCATTAACAGGGCTTCTATTATCTTTTGGAGCTCTGGGTATATGTGTTTCGTTATCTGCCAATTACAATTAATTATGTAAATTTTATTTGTAACTGCTAATGGTATTTTAGCTAGTGACAAAATACCTTTAAAATTTGCATTTATTTTGTTATCTGCCAATCACAATTAATTATACAAATGGCATCTTGAATAGTGACAAAGGGTTAACAGGGCTTTTATTATTTTATGCTGCATAGGCCACCTGGCGACAACTAACATGTAATGTGTCCCAATGAGCAAAATAAAATGAAACTAGGATTAAGTTGCCAACTTACCAATGTGCACCGAGAGCACCAAAAATCGCTGTAGTAAGAATAGAGCCCGCTTCTGAAGTTGTGGAATATGTGTAATACGCTGTGGAACTGCCCTCTCAGTGAGAAGAGAAATAGAAATTCTCATTTCCTTGATCCTTCGAGATATAGCGGGTTAGAAACAATCAAACCCTTACGCCTACTGGCTAGAAGGACAAAACCAATAAGAAAAAACCGATTGGGAAAGGTGAAAACTCTAAACTACAGCAGACCAAAAAGAAGTTACCAACCGTAGAAGTATTCCACACATAGATCTACTTGCTGCAATGGCTACTAGGAAACACTGCTTGAAGAGGAAAACTTTATAGAAAAAGTTATGGCTACTAGAAAACAGAGCTTAGAGCTTTAAGAGGGAAAACCTTAAAGGACACCAGAAGAAAAAACAGCCCAAAAAGAGAACCTACGAGATCTGAAAGATTAAGATTGTGATTTGAAGAGGATTTTGGCCTGTCGTACGAAGGAGACTAAGAACCTTAAAGTAAACGAGAAATTCCAAAAAGACGAGGCCGTATCGGACCTCAGAAACAGGAAAAAACTGCAAACTGTAGGAGAAGAGAAGAGAGTAATCCTTTATGAAAACCAACAAAAAATGAACCGCCGCATAGAAAGAACTACTGAAGCAGAGCCAAAACCGATGACCACATAAAGCCTGATATGGAAGAAAGATGGAAAATTTTTTTTTTTTAATATAACCCAACACCTAGTGAGTTGACGGAAGAAACGCATATAGAAGGTTGAAAAACCCCTGCTGGACGTTGGCGTCTGTCCCTGTCTCCGTCAAGACTGTTGCTGAACGGAAGAAGCAAGAAACGTTCGTGAGCCTGAAGGCAAAAAGAGATAGCCCTGAAGTGTCGCAGTGAGGAAGTAAAGCTGAAAAGATAAGAGTCCATTCACCTAAATGCAGGGTGAGACAACTAAGAAAAAATGACTACAAACTCAAGAGTATACTCTTAACTCCTCCTTGGTGGATGACATAACCCATTGCCATGGCAAGGGCCAACATAGCTCTCTCCGCCTTGTTTGTCAGTAGGGAAAACAAAATTCACCAGAAGGTAAATGAATTGCTGTGGTCCCCCAGAAAAAAATATATACAAACAAGCTTCTGCCAAAAAGTGTACTGCACGAAGCATCCCTATGACAGAACTAAGGCTCTTGAGATAACTAGAGGACACAAATAGCGCAATTGATGACCCTGAGATTCGCAATAGGATGAAGGAAAATTCCTTCTTGGGAATTAGAAAGTAAAATTGCATTCTGCAGAATAGAGCGAGGAAATGGCCAAAGGCCCAAGGTCACCAAGAAAAATATAAACTGGGTTTTGCAGAGGAGACAAAAGACTGTGCGCCAACCTGACTAAACAAAGAGAAAAGGTAAAATTATGTATAATCATACCTGATAATTTTCTTTCCATTAATCATAGCTGATCAATCCATAGACTGGTGGGTTGTGTCCATCTACCAGCAGGTGGAGATAGAGAGCAAACTTTTGCCTCCCTATATGTGGTCATGTGCTGCCGGAAACTCCTCAGTATGTCGATATCAAAGCTCCATCCGCAGGACTCAGCACTTAGAGAATTACACCCACGAAGGGACACTCTGCCCAGCTCACCACCGCCGAAACGGGGGAGGGGAATTAACCCAGCTCATCCCCACACAAGTGGGGGAGGGGAATCCGTCCAGCTCATCCCCGCGGAGCGGGGGAGGGACACCACACCCGCCGATGCGGGGGGATCTGGCTTATCCTGCAACCGCAACCGCGGGAGGAGCTGACTGACCCTAACACCGCCGAAGCGGGAGGGGTACAAAGCTGCCCTACAGCCGCACGAAGCGGGAGGGAGTGCCGGCAGAATTTATGTCTCAATCCAGCCCCGTAAAACGGAGGGGAGAGGAATGCAGCAGCTCACTGTAACACAAACTCGTCTCAACTCTTGAAGAATCCAAGTGAAAGAACTTGAACACGAAGTCTTTCTGAAATAACTGAAGACTAAACTTGAACCTGAAATGCAACCAGAATAAAAACAGAACAGATATCTGGGAGGGGCTATGGATTGATCAGCTATGATTAATGGAAAGAAAATTATCAGGTATGATTATACATAATTTTACCTTCCATATCATCAAGCTGATCAATCCATAGACTGGTGGGATGTACCGAAGCAGTACTCACCCAGGGCGGGACATTGAAATCCCTGACCTCAACACTGAAGCTCCAAACCGGGCCTCCGCCCGTGCAGCCACAGTCAAACGGTAATGCTTGGAGAATGTATGAGCCGAAGCCCAAGTTGCCGCCTTGCATATCTCTTCCAAGGAGACGGATCCGGCCTCTGCCATCGAGGCCGCCTGAGCTCTCGTGGAGTGAGCCTTCAGCTGGATAGGCGGCACCTTCCCCGCGGCCACATAAGCCGCTGCAATGGCTTCCTTGACCCATCTTGCCACTGTAGGCTTAGCAGCCTGCAGACCCTTACGAGGACCTGCAAACAGGACAAACAGATGATCCGATTTCCGGAAATCATTGGTCACTTCCAAGTATCTGAAGATGACTCGTCTCACATCCAGATATTTAAGAGCAGAGTACTCCTCTGGGTAGTCCTCCCTACGAAAGGAAGGGAGACAGAGCTGCTGATTCACATGGAAGCGAGAAACAATCTTGGGCAGGAAGGAAGGCACTGTGCGAATAGTCACTCCTGCCTCAGTGAACTGCAGAAAAGGCTCTCGACATGAGAGCGCCTGGAGCTCGGAAACTCTTCTGGCTGAAGTGATAGCCACCAAAAAGACTGCTTTCAACGTCAGGTCTTTCAGAGATGCCCTCGACAAGGGTTCAAAAGGCGGCTTCTGCAATGCTCTTAGCACCAGGTTGAGATTCCACGCAGGCACCACTGAGTGCAGAGGAGGGCGCAGGTGATTAACTCCCTTGAGAAAGCGCACCACATCTGGCTGCGAAGCCAGGGAAGCACCCTTCAGGCGGCCCCTGAAGCAAGCCAGAGCCGCTACCTGGACTTTAAGGGAACTGAGCGACAGGCCTTTCTCCAGACCTTCTTGCAGGAACGCCAACACTGAAGAAATTGGAGCAGTGAAGGGAGAAAGTGAGCCTGCTTCACACCATGCTGCAAAGATACACCAAACCCTGGCGTAAGCAGTAGAAGTAGAGCGTTTCCTCGCTCTCAGCATAGTGGCGATGACCTTGTCTGAGAAGCCCTTCTTCCTCAGACGCTGCCGCTCAATAGCCAGGCCGTAAGACCAAAGGGAGAGGGATCCTCCATCACCACGGGACCCTGATGTAACCGGCCCTGCTCCACTGACAGCCGCAGAGGATCGTCGACTGAGAGCCTGATCAAGTCCGCATACCAGGGACGTCTGGGCCAATCCGGACCCACCAGGATTACCCTGCCGGGATGCTTTGCCACCCGGTCTAGCACCCTGCCCAACATGGGCCAGGGCGGGAACACATAGAGGAGCTCTTGTGTCGGCCACTGTTGGAGAAGAGCATCTACTCCCAGGGATCGAGGGTCCCGTCCTCTGCTGAAAAAGCGCGGCACTTGGCAATTGGCCGATGACGCCATCAGATCTAGGCTCGGCTGGCCCCAGCGCTTCGTGATGTCCAAGAACGCCTGAGCAGATAGTTGCCACTCTCCGGGCTCCAAGGTATGGCGACTGAGAAAGTCCGCCTTGACATTCATGACTCCGGCAATGTGGGCCGCTGAAAGCTGCTCCAGGTTCGCTTCCGCCCACTGGCAAAGACTCATAGCCTCCTTGGCTAGAGGGGCGCTCTTGGTACCTCCCTGGCGGTTGATATAGGCCACAGCCGTGGCATTGTCCGACAGGACCCGTACAGGCTACAACACCAGTACCGGGATGAACTCCAATAACACCAACCGAATGGCTCTGAGTTCCAGGAGGTTGATAGACCACTTGCCTCTGCAGGAGACTAGAGCCCCTGCGCTGTCCTTCCCAAGCAGTGGGCTCCCCAGCCCATCAAAGAGGCGTCTGTCGTGACGACAATCCACTCCGGGGTCACCAGAGGCAATCCTGCAGACAACTTGTCTGTCTGCGTCCACCAGCTCAGCGCCTTGCGCACTGCTGGGTCCACGGGAAGGCGCACAGCATAATCCTCCGACATCGGAGTCCAGCGCAGCAGCAGAGATAGCTGTAGTGGTCTCATATGAGCCCTGGCCCAGGGCACTACTTCCATCGTGGCCGTCATAGAGCCCAACAGCTGCACGTAGTCCCAAGCCCGAATAGGAGAGGCTACTAGGAACTAGTCCACCTGAGCCTGAAGCTTGACAATCCGATTGTCTGGCAGGAACACTCTGCCCACTTGGGTGTCGAATCGAACTCCCAGATACTCCAGGGACTGAGTCGGGCGCAGCTGGCTCTTCTTCCAGTTGATGATCCATCCCAGGGAGCTCACAAGAGCAACTACCCGGTCCATAGCTTTGCCGCACTCTGCATAAGAGGGGGCTCGGATCAACCAGTCGTCCAGATAAGGATGGACTTGTACTCCTTCCTTTAGCAGGAAGGCCGCTATGACCCCCATTACTTTGGAAAAGGTCCGCGGAGCAGTAGCCAACCCGAAAGGGAGGGCTCTGAACTGGAAGTGTCGTCTCAGGACTGTAAAACGCAGAAAGCGTTGGAGAGGAGGCCAGATGGGAATATGCAGGTACGCTTCCTTGATGTCCAAGGAAGCCAAGAACTCTCCTGCCTTCACTGCCGCTATAACAGAGCGGAGAGTCTCCATGCGAAAGTGCCTCACTTTCCAGGCCCGATTGACCCCTTTGAGGTCGAGGATAGGCCAGACAGAACCTCCTTTCTTTGGAACCACAAAGTAAATGGAGTAACGTCCCTTGCCAATCTGATTTTTTGGCACCGGAACGACCGCACCCAGGCGGATCAGGTTGTCCAAGGTCTGCTGCACTGCCACAGCTTGACCGGAGACTTGCAGGGAGAGAGTACAAACCCGTCTCTTAAGGGTTGGCAGAACTCTAGCTTGTAGCCGTCTCTGATGACTTCCAGCACCCACGCGTCTGAAGTTATAGTGGTCCACTCGCCCAGAAACGAGGACAGCCGTCCTCCAATCTGCACTGGGGCGTGGACCAAGGCCCCGTCATTGGGTACGAGACCCTGGGGGAGGACCGGAGGGAGCACCTCCGGGACGGCGGTCTCTGCGAAAGGAATGCTGCTTGGGGGAGAAATTCCTCTTGAAGGAAGAGGGGGCAGAGGAACCCGACTTGCCCGGGCGGTACCGACGGGCTTCCAGCCACCGTCCTCTGGAGGTACCGGGACGAGTACTAGCCCGAGCCCTGACCTCTGGTAATTTCTTGCCCTTAGACGTGCCGAGATCGGTCACGATTTTGTCCAGCTCGACCCCAAAGAGCAGCTTGCCTTTAAAAGGCAATCTAGCCAGGCGGGATTTAGAGGCGTGGTCAGCAGACCAATGTTTCAGCCAAAGCCACCGCCGCGCAGAGACTGTCTGAGCCATGCCTTTAGCTGAGGCTCTCAAGACATCATACAGCAAGTCTGCCAAATAGGCTAAGCCCGATTCCAGGGCCGGCCAATCAGCCCTCAAGGAAAGATCCGAGGGGGAAGCCCGCTGCACCATAGTCAGGCACGCCCTGGCCACATAGGAGCCGCAAACTGAGGCCTGCAAACTTAAAGCAGCTGCCTCAAAGGACGACCTTAAGGCCGCCTCCAATCTTCTGTCTTGGGCGTCCTTTAGGGCCGTGCCACCTTCCACCGGCAACGCCGTTTTCTTAGTCACCGCAGTGATTAAAGAATCCACGGTAGGCCACAGATAGGCCTCACGTTCACTCACAGCCAAAGGATAGAGGCGGGACATAGCCCTAGCCACTTTAAGGCTCGTTTCCGGGACATCCCATTGAGCCGCAATTAAGGTGTGCATGGCATCATGCACGTGGAAGGATCTAGGCGGGCGCTTCGTCCCCAGCATAATGGCAGAGCCAACAGGGGCTGAGGGAGAGACGTCCTCCGGAGAGGAAATCTTCAAAGTGTCCATGGCCTGTAAAAACAGGTTGGGCAAATCCTCTGGGCTAAAAAGCCGCGCTGCAGAGGGGTCATCCGCTCCATCCGAGCGGGGATCTATCTCCTCCAAGGAATCCGCAAAGGACCGTTGGGAGACCTCAGACACGCTGCCCTCATCTACATCGGAGGAGACAAAGTCCTCCAAGGCCTGGAAATCAACCCGAGGGCGTTTACCTCTGGGAACCTCAACCTCTTTATCAGAAGAGGGAGCAGGGGCAGCGTTTTGCATGAGGAAAGCCTGATGCAGCAGCAAAACAAACTCGGGGGAGAAACCCCCCAGACTGTGCACTTCCGCAGCCTGGGCAACAGCCCTAGACGCACTCTCAACCGGCGCTCGCAATAGCGGGGGAGAGACATGCTGCGCATCCAAAATGGCGTCCGGCACGAAACTCCGCGAAGGAGCCGCGCGGGAAGAACGGCGCTTAACTTTAGCCGCTTGTGCCATCGCCCAAATTAAGGGCGTTCATGGCATTAATGTCTCCAACCTCAAGGGCGGCCCAAGAAGAAGCCGTCCGAGCCGCGTGGCCGGCCAAGATGGCGGAGGCGAGCAGCGGGGGATGGGCGTTTATGGCGGTAAAAAACCGCCACGCCGGAGGAACGACCGGGACATTCATCGGTCACTAAACTGTCACCCATCAAGGGCGAATCAGGTTGTAAAACCCCCGCATCCCCTCTAGAAGCGCTCCAGCGATCCGGGGAGCGACCCTTTGCGCCCTCGCCCTCCGACGCCATATGCCACGAGGAGAAGAATCGGGGAACCCCCTGCCCGCTATAAAAAGGTAAAATTACCTGCTTGCCGCTCCGAGCTGCAACGAACTGGTGTCCCAGTGAGTAGCTGCAATGAACGTTTAAAGAAACGTCGAATTAAACGCCTTTAAAGACGTTTAAAATTTTTTTTTTTTTTTTTTAAACGGAGCCAGCGGGAGGGGGGAGAAAAGGAGGGACCTGGCACCACCAGGTTTGCACTTGCTCAAAAGAGCCCTCAACCCCAGGCCTCAACAAAACCTAAGGATTAGGCTTGGAGGCCTAGCCAGAGCTGCTGCTGTGTGTGACCACCACCTGCTGAGATAGAGAACATACTGAGGAGTTTCCGGCAGCACATGACCACATATAGGGAGGCAAAAGTTTGCTCTCTATCTCCACCTGCTGGTAGATGGACACAACCCACCAGTCTATGGATTGATCAGCTTGATGATATGGAATCAGAGATATCTGATGAGAGATCAAATGAGATATCAAGGCTACAATCACCACCCAACCTAGAGACTGTAAGAAATGCAACACCCGGTGCATGACCTGAGAACTCTGCTGATAAGACTTTCTACAATTAGGCAGTCGTCTAGGTAAGGATGAAATGACCCTAAGAGCGCAATGAACATCCTCTTAGATCTATAAAAGAACGGAAGAGAGAGTAGTGCTGAAAACGACCGGTTAATGCATAAGCAAAAAACTAGTCATTCTCTGGATCCTGTGGAGAAGAGGAAGGGTGACCAAGGACACCAGTTAAATAGGACTACAAACCCCAGCCCTATCTCTATGGCGTTCCATAGTTGGGTAAGTTCTGAATATAGGAGTCCACCAGCTATGGTAGTACGCTCCGGACAGAAAAAATTGTCCCAGTATGAACGTCTGATTCACCGGCCTGTAATTTCTTGGATCTCCCTAATCCACGTACCACTAATCCACGTACCATGGTCATGCGTCCTCCCTCACTGAGATGTAGATTGTAAGCTCCTTTGAGCAGGGAACGTCCTTCTTTGTTAATTTGTACAGCACTGCATAACCCTAGTAGCGCTCTAGAAATGTTAAGTAGTAGTAGTAGTACCAGACTCACACCCAATAGATATGAATGTTGAGCTTGTTTCAGGTTAAAACACAGAACCTAGGTCCAGGGTCCCCGGTGTTCCTAGTGGTGAACAGCCATGGCAAATATTGTATGCGTTAGTTTGCAGAATTACTGCAAAGCCTTGCTTTTGGAGCAGAGATTTCTGTTCGACACTCTCGTGAGTTTTTTTTTTTTTTTTTTAATGCTGTTCTGATTGTAGAAAGGTGGACCTTTGAGCTTTCCCAGTATGGCAAAACTTATGTATCTATGCCCATTAGATATGAATGCTGGACTTGATGGACTTTAGGCCTTTCCCAGCATAAACATACTTATGTACCAATGGCATAAATACACAGGAAGCGAGTGAATCCCCTTCCAATTGAAAGAAAACTCTGGAGTGAAGGCGCATAGAATGAAAATGAAAAAGGACAAACTTGGAAAATACCTGTAACGAAAAAAGTGAAGTTGTGCCACAGCCACTTGGTGAAGGCAGTGTAGACAAGACTGTGTCTGAATTCAAGAAAGCTTGATATAACATAAGGTCTCTAAGGAAGAGGAAGAGATAGCAGATGGTATGTCTAGGCATAATGGACCAAACCAGAATGTTTATAATCTGCCAATGCTGAACTGATAGAGTAGAGACAAACACAAGTAGATGGTTTGAGGACCTTCCACTATCTTTAAGTGGGAAATATGCAAAATGAAAGGATGACCTTATTCTCTAAGTGACCATGAGGCATATTTTCAAAGCACTTAGCCTCCCAAAGTTCCATAGAAACCTATGGAACTTAGCCTCCCAAAGTGCTTTGAAAATATGCCTCAATATGTCCTGTAAATACCAGAAGAAAGCTAAAATGAAATATGAGAGGCTTCAAGGCAGTTGGAAAAGAAGGGAAGACATGAATAAAGCATGCCTGCTAAGGCAGCTGAGTGATTGGGAGCTTGGTAGACAGGACTGTCCCTCAGAGAATATGAGAGAGCTGATATATCCCCATGGCATCTGAACAATCTACTGTATGCCTATAGAGAAGGCTTCTTAAAGTCTGAAAAAGAAAACACTGTATAACACTACAGCCATTGAGAGTGATTGTTTAAGTTCTTAAAACACTGTATAACATCATAGCCATGGAGTAAAATGCTTGAAAGGAACTAAGATATTATGGTCAGAATTGCAAAGTACCAATCAATTGACTCTTAGACAATGTAGTCCTATTCACCAGGGAATGAGAAAGACAGAAATTTACTCTATGCCTATAGAGAAAGTTTCTAAACTTCTTAAAACACTGTATAATACTACAGCTATTGAGGAAAATGCTTGAAATGAATTATGATATGATAAGATGTAGATCTTCCACCAGGCAATGAAAATGACTGAGCACCAGATAAAACTAGTGTTAACATCCCCGTGATACATAGAAAGTTAAAACAAGAAAAGCTTGTTATATATCCATATACGAAAGGAGCCCTTTCAACCACATATTGCCTGCTGATGTGATGTGCATTTTAGAATACGCCTTTCAGCACATACAAAAGTGTACACATCTTGGAGCTGAACTGCTCTATGAACTGCAGTCTTACCTTCAGCAGAGAGATCCCCGACTGATAAGATGGAGGGAGAAACAAAATGGCCACCGTTCGCGCCACTGGCCCCGTGGCGATCGTCGACAGCGCGCCCGACACCTCCGAACAAGCGGAGCACAGCGGAACGGCGAAGAAACAACAGCCGGCGAAAAAGGCCCCGAAAAACCGGAGGCAGCACCGGACCCGAAGAAACCTCGAAGGGAGAGCAAAATTTACACGTTCTGGCTGCGTGAACTGCGCGACGCTGACCAACAGCAGCTCTTTGAACTTTTCAGCCATATCGGAAAAAAACGGGTGGCAGCGCTTACGCGGTTCGCGCCTTCCCCCCCCCCCCCCCCCCGTTTGTTTAAACTGCTGCTGCCAAAACGCAAGAAAATGGAGGAAATTACATCTGACGATAAAAATCGCTGTTTAAAGTCACAGACACTGAATTATTTTCTTCTGTTTTTTTTTTTTTTTTATAACTCCTCAATCATAACACACTGGAGCTGCCTGCTCGTTAGAAGTCTGGGGAAAGAAAGGCTTCTTCTTTGAATTTCCTTTTATTTGATTTAATTCTTTTAAAGCAGCTGCCTATTAAAAGTGGCTGCCTCTCCCAAAGACGGTACACCTTTCCAGAGAAAGGGACGGCCCTTCCCTGCTAAGCCAGGGAGATGGGGAGGAAGGGGGGTGGACTCGAGACACCTGAGTTTAACACCCCAGAGGCTGTCAAAGAAAGAAGAGAAAGGAAACCCTGTCAAGCCTCTAAATAAGATTCCAGGCACAAAAGAATTATTATAAATATCTGTAATATCTTAAAGAGAAAAGGAGAAAGACTAATGGGCTGACTTCCTACCTGCTGGGAGACTGAGAAAATACTGAGGCTAAGGTCACATGGCCAGGGCTCCTATTGGCTCTCTAGAGTCAGAGTTTTTTCTCAGTCTCCACCTGCTGGTAGGCGAGCACAACCCATCAGTCCAATCCTGGTCCGGTCCGGAGGGACGCTAAGGAAGCTAGTATTCTTAACCCATGTGTATAACTGCCTGACTTGCCCTCAACCCACTTATGCCCCTCTCAGATCCACCTCCCTCTCAAATTTGCATGCAGTTTACAGAATACTAAGGGCAGTAATGCATGTAACTGCTAATTGGTGCCAGTTAGCACTAATTAAGGTCAATAATAGTCTGTTATTGCTCATTAACACCAATTTATCAGTTCATTATTAAATTAAGTTATATGCGCAACTGATTTTATTCTATAACTTGTGTGCAACTTTCTGGACATAGGAGGCTTGGGTGTAAATTTATAACAATGCATGATTAAAATGTACACTCTGGCTTTTCTCCAAACAAACCATGTGTTCAATTGTAAACCGCCTTGCAGCATCTTCCAGGAAAGTCAGAAGATCAAATGAAATAAACCATAAACCATGCATTTATAACACATGCTGGGCTCAATGGACAGAACCCCAAAGAACAATTTTGAATTCTACGTCGCTGCCTTTGTAAAACTGACTTGGTACCACTATTGCTGGCATAAGTACTGCAGTCCTAGGCAGAACCACATTAGGATGCTGGTTCTGGTTAGGTTGACAAAGGGGTGGCAAGGTAATTTTTTGAGGTGGCACTTGCAAACCTATAGCATCACCTATGTAGGCAAGGGTTGAAAAAATGTGTTTTCACTGGGGGGGGGGGGGGGTTAAATATACTTTTTATTGACACCACACAACATAGTAACAAATGAAAGAATCACAAAACTACAAAGTTTAATGAGCAATACAATGAGCTTAAATAATACAGTGGTGTACTTTTGTTCAATATGTCCATAAATCTTAGCACCACCATAACAGTGACTGCAGGTTAACCCTTCTCCACAATCGCCGACAGATATAATGGACAACTCAAATGCATCCCTCAACTCACTTTTACCCTCACCCTTCCAAATTCCCTTCTCTTACTCGCACCTGCCCTATCAAAGTGCTCAAAAATTGAAAAGCCTAAGAATTGCTCATATATTCAATAATGCACTGTGGGCCTTAAGAGGCAAGGCTTTGCACTCGTTGCTATGAGTTTTGAGCATACAAGTATCATCTATACAACACAGTAAGACTCCTGTGCCAGGCTGAAGGGCTGAAACACTGCTGTGTCGAGTCATTGTGTTGACCACAGTGTTGATGTTATTGACTAATAAGTCTTCCAGACCACATACAGCATCATTGCTTCATCGAGTCACCTTCGCTGTCTCCTTTGTGGTTTCCTACATTGGGGATCAGGCTGCCCAAAAAAAAAAAAAAAAGAAGTCCATATTTTGGGTGTAGCAAAATCTCTCCAGTCTTACTAAATCATAAAGTTCATTTTTTCTTTGAGCAAATGTAGGCAGATCAGATGACCTCCTAAGTACTGAAAATACATTTTTCTGACAAATAAACATACCTTCTGCATTGACTGTAGCTGACCTGTTCTCTGAAAAGGCTGCCTCATTACATTATCAAATAAAAATAACTCTGAAGTAAATAATGAGGTGCCAAAAATTGAATTCAAATAGGACAGTATCACCCTCCAAAAGGTAGCAATTACAGTACTTTCCCAAAACATATGTGCCAAATTAGCTTGTTCACTGGAGCATCTTAGACACTTTCCACCTGTTATAAATCCTGCTAAATATGCCTCACGCAGGGGAACATACAATCTGGTCAAAAATTTGTATTGTTGTTCTTGAAGAGCTGAAGAATGAGTCAAAGAAGGCAGTTTCTTCACTAACAAACGCAAGTTATGTCCAGCAATCTTTGGCTTCACTATAAAGTCCTTCAGCCATTTCTGAGCTAAGTTCTCCGGATCCCATGCCACTTGCAAGCTTTGTAAATCTTTTATTTATTTACATTTTACCATTATCCAAGATGGAATCTTGTTACAGAAACATGGATTATTCACACAATTCTTTAACAAATCATAATGGTTTCTCTCATACAACAAGTTCAAATTCCTCAAGAGAAGATCTCTGACCAGGAAAAGAAAACGTTAAAGATTGAAGGAATAATTGTAAATCTTTTTGATACACTGTGATACGAGCTCTAGTTGTTCTATTAAATAACAAGGAGGCATATTTTCAAAGCACTTAGCCTTCCAAAGTTCCATAGGTTTCTATTGAACTTTGGAAGGCTAAGTGCTCTGAAAATGAGCCCCAATGTCTCCTAAATCATGTCCCAAGGATATTCAAGCAAGGGCCATCTGGTCTAATGATTGAATATAATGTACTAACCTCATAAAAGTATACCAATCCCATTTCCTAAGTTGAAATGTCTCCTTCAGTAGATTGATTGTTTTGCACACCCCTGTATCAGTAATGACATCAGCAACTCTCCTTGCCCCAGCCACTGTCCCAATTACGGAAATAGCAGCTTCCCATTGTGGGATCAAAAGCAGAATTTCCCACCAGAGTCAACAAGGGATAGTATGAGAGTTAACTTTCATAGCTTTGCAAAGCAAAATCCATCCCAGAGCATACAGATTTGAAAGATAAAAGTATTTCAATAAATCAGACTGCAAGGATGAAGTAGGAATATGAAGAGTAAAAACTAAATCCATAGGGGAAGCCAGCTGTTCCAGAGAAAGAGGTGTATAATATACTGTTCCTTTCACCCAGTTTTTCTAAGGGCTCCTTTTACTAAGTGGCAGTATGCCCAACGGGGCACCAATTTTGCACATAAGTGCTAGGTGCTATTCTGCAACCAGTGTGTTGAACTCATTTAATGTGCAGTTGTTTGGGGGTATAAGCATGGGCATGCTGCCAAGAGACGTGTGCAACTTATAGAATAATATCAGTTGCGTGCACTGCATGGTGCACCTACTTGTGCCTGCTTATGCCAGCCATAGACCTGTTGTAAACAGGTGCACCAATGTGGCTTTGCACCAATATCCTCTTATGGTTTAGGCGCACTGTTCAGAAAATAGAAGAAGGAATCAACTGAAAATAATAAGAAACAGCATAAGGAATGTCAAGTCAAATGCAAAGCGCTGATAAGAAAGGCAAAGAGGGACTTTGAAAAAAAGATTGCGTTGGAAGCAAAAACTCATAGTAAAATTTCTTTTAGGTATATTAAAAGCAGGAAGCCGCAAAAGAATCGGCTGGACCGCTAGATGACCGAGGGGTAAAAGGGGAAATCATGGAAGACAAAGCCATAGTGGAGAGATTAAATAAAGTCTTTGCTTCGGTCTTCACCGAGGAAGATTTGGGAGAGATACTGGTGCCACAAATGGTATTCAAAGCTGACGAGTCGGAGAAACTGAATGAAATCTCTATAAACCTGGAGGATGTAATGGGGTAATTTGACAAATTGAAGAGTAGCAAATCTCCTGGCCCAGATGGTATCCATCCCAGATTACTGATAGAATTGAAAAATGAACTTGCAGAAGGGAAAATTAGGTTCTTACCTTGGTAATTTTCTTTCCTTTAGTCATAGCAGATGAAGCCATTACGTATGGGTTGTGTCCATCAACCAGCAGGGGGAGATAGAAAGCACTCAACTTTTCACAGTGCCTCATGGCCAGCCAGCTCCACTGCCTCTTCAGTATTTGAAGCTTCCAAAGCAGTATGGCAAACCGCAATGGGAATAACATGAACTTTCCTCACAGCGAACGATGGCCCCTTAACAAGGGCATGAACTCAAAAGGAGGGAATGAACACATCCTCCTGGAGGGAATAAACTTGTCCTCCTTATTGTATAACTGGAGGGGATACACGCAACCTCCTGGAGAGAATAAACTCATCCTCCAAAACATAAACTGGAGGGAATGGACTCATCCTCCTATAAGTGAACAAGAATCCTGAAGACTGTTTTCCAACTTTCTCCCAAGGAAGGAACTTCAGGAAACAACAGAACAGAACCTGAAACAGATTCACAGCATACAGACAATCATATAGGGAGGGCTCATGGCTTCATCTGCTATGACTAAAGGAAAGAAAATTACCAAGGTAAGAACCTAATTTTCCCTTCCTTGTCATCAAGCAGATGAAGCCATTACGTATGGGATGTAACAAAGCAATCCCTATATAGGTCACACCACGCGCTAGCACTTGTGCTCCAAAACGCACATCCCTCCTAGCAGCCACATCCAGCCTGTAATGTCGGGCAAAAGAGAGCTTAGAAGCCCATGTTGCTGCACTGCATATCTCTTGATGAGAGAGTGCTCCAGTTTCAGCCCAAGAGGAAGAAATCGCTCTGGTAGAATGCGCCTTAAAGGCTACAGGCGGAGACCGGCCGGCAAGCAGATAAGCTGAAAAGATAGTTTCTTTGAGCCAGCGGGCAATAGTGGCTTTAGATGCTGGAGACCCTCTGTGAGGACCTGATAGCAAAACAAACAGATCATAGATCCTGAAAGAGATAGTAACTCGCAGATACTGCAGCAGAGTCCTGCGCACATCCAACAGGTGCAACTGCCCAAAAGATTCTGGAAACTCCTCCTTATCAAAGGAGGGCAAGAAAATAGGCTGGTTTAGGTGAAATGCTGAAACCACCTTAGGCATGAAGGAAGGCACGGTCCGAACCATGACCCCGGACTCTGAGAATTGCAGAAATGGGTTTCTACAGGACAGCGTCTGGAGCTCTGACACCCATCTCGCCGAAGTAATGGCCACAAGAAAAACGGCCTTTACTGTCAAATCTTTCTCCGATGCTCGCTGAAGCAGCTCAAAAGGAGAAGCCTGCAGGGCCTTCAAAACTAGCCCCAGATTCCAAGCTGGACAGGATGCTCGCACGGAAGGCTGGAGCCGAAGCACCCCACTAAGAAACCGTGCCACATCTGGATGAGCAGCTAAAGACACGCCTTCAACCCTACCACGAAGGGAGGCCAACACTGCCACTTGCACCTGCAGGGAATTATAGGCCAAGCCTATTTGTACACCATCCTGCAAAAAGTCCAGAATCGGCGAGACAGGAGCCCGCATGGGTGTGATCGCTTTTGAAGCGCACCAAGACTCAAACTGGTGCCAAATCCTGGCATAAGCCACGGAAGTGGAACGCTTGCGGGCTTGCAGGAGAGTGGTAATTACTTTATTGGAATAGCCTCTGCCTCTCAATTGCGCCCTCTCAATCGCCAGGCCATAAGACCAAATCGGCCGGCGTCCTCCATGGTCACCAGACCCTGTGACAACAGGTTGGGAACCAGAGGTAACTGAAGGGGATCCTCTATGAGCATCTGTCGGAGATCCGCATACCAAGGCCTCCTGGGCCAATCCGGGGCGATGAGGACCACTTCTCCTGGATGCAGCCGAATCCACAGGAGCACTCGCCCTATCAAGGGCCACGGAGGGAACATACAGTAGGCCCGGAGGCCAGGGTTGAGCCAAGGCATCCAACCCCGACGCGCGAGGATCTCTCCGTCTGCTGAAGAAGCACGGGACTTTGGCATTGGTGCTTGTCGCCATTAGATCCATCATGGGCTTGCCCCACTTGGCACATATCTGCAGGAACACTTCGTCTGCAAGTTCCCACTCCGCTGGATCGATCTGATGCCTGCTTAGATAATCGGCTTGCACGTTGCTCTGAACTGCAATGTGAGCTGCCGACAGAAACTGTAGATGCAGCTCGGCCCAGTGGCAAATCTGTTCGGCCTGCGTGGCTAGAGCTCTGCACTGAGTGCCGCCTTGTTGATTTATGTAGGCCACTGCTGTCGTGTTGTCCAACATCACTCTGACAGCCAATCCTTCCAGGGTCACTTGAAAGGCCAGAAGCGCCTGAAACACCGCTTTCTACTCTAGGCGGTTGATGGACCACTCCGACTCCTCGGGTGTCCATAGACCCTGGGCATGCCTCCCCTTGCAATGTGCGCCCTAACCTTTCAGACTGGCATCTGTCACCACTAGGCACCAATCGGGGAGCGCCAGCGGCATTCCTCGCCGCAGCATGCTGTCTGAGAGCCACCACTCCATGCTGAGTCGGGCCGCAGGGAGCTAAGAGAGTCTGCACTGGTAATCCTGAGATACTGGAGACCATCTTTGGAGTAGAGCATACTGTAGAGGTCTCAGGTGCGCTCTCGCCCAGGGCACCAGTTCCATGGTGGCTGTCATTGATCCAAGCAGCTGGACAATGTCCCAAGCTCGCGGGCGGGGCATCCTCAGGAGCAGACGGACCTGATTCTGAAGCTTGCACCGCCTTTGCTCGGGTAAGTACTCATACCCCGAGGCTGTGTTGAACCTGGCCCCCAAATATTCTAGAGACTGCGTGGGGGTCAGGTGACTTTTGGCCAAATTGAAGACCCAGCCCAGAGATTGAAGTACTGAGACCACTCTGGCTGTTACATGCTGACTCTCTGCTGCAGAGTTTGCTCGAATGAGCCAGTCGTCCAGGTACGGGTGAACCCGAATACCCTCTCGCCTTAGAAAGGCAGCTACTACCACCATAACCTTCGAAAAGGTGCGGGGAGCTGTGGCGAGGCCAAAAGGCAAAGCCCGGAACTGGAAATGCTTTCCCATCACTACAAACCTCAGAAACATCTGGTGCGGGGGCCAAATTGGAATGTGCAAGTAAGCTTCTTTCAGGTCCAGAGACGTAAGAAACTCTCCTGGCTGTACCGCCGCAATGACGGAGCGCAGGGTTTCCATGTGAAAATGCCGCACTCTCAGGGACTTGTTTAATTCTTTTAAGTCCAGAATAGGGCGAAAAGACCCTCCTTTTCGCGGCACCACAAAGTAGATGGAGTAGCGGCTGCAGCCGTGTTCGGCAGGAGGTACCGGGGACACGGCCCCTATCTGAATCAGACCTTGTAAAGTCTCCTCTACCGCCGCCCGTTTGGCGGCAGAACCGCATCGGGACTCCACAAACACATCTCTTACGGGCGTCGAATTCTATTCTGTAACCATCTCTGATCAGGTCTAAGACCCACTGATCTGAGGAAATGTTGGCCCACTCCTCGGCAAAGAGGGAAAGACGTCCTCCGATGACAGGACTCGAGGAGAGGGCCGGCGCACCATCATTGAGAGGGTCACCCCTGAACTCCAGGCCTTGAGCCAGTGGCTGTGGAACGTTTGTCCGAGCGAAAGGAGTTCCTCTGCTGAAAACGGACACGAGAAGTGAACCCAGCAGAACGCACCGGGCGGTACCTTCGAGCTTTACGGAAGCGAGGTCTGTAAGAGGAGTAGACCGCCGCACCCTTAGAGGAAGGCCGAGGCCTATCTTCGGGCAAGCGCTGGGGTTTAGCCTCACCCAGGCCCTTCACAATTTTCTCCAACTCCTCACCAAACAGGAGAAGGCCTTGAAAGGGCAACTTCACCAACCTTTGCTTAGAGGCCATGTCCGCCGCCCAATGCCGTAGCCAAAGAAGACGGCGAGCCGCCACTGCTACTGCCATGTGTTTAGCCGAAGCTCTGACAATATCATAAAGGGCGTCAGCAAGAAAGGACAAGGCCGACTCCATCTGCGGACCCACATCTGAAAAGGGCTCCGCTCCATCACCGGGCTGTTCCACTGCCTGTTGCAACCAAGCCAGGCAGGCTCTAGCAGCATAACAACTGCATGCAGACACCTGAATAGTGAGACCTGCAATTTCAAATGACCGTCTACAGTCTTGAATATCCTTCAGGGCAACACCTCCTTCAACAGGGAGGGTAGTTCTCTTTGTCACAGCTGTGACTAGAGCATCCACTTTAGGCATAGCAAAGCGAGCCACAAGCTCCTCACTCAGAGGGTATAATTGCCCCATAGCCCTGGAAACTTTCAAAGGTCCCTCGGGGTCAGCCCATTGAGCCGAAATATGCTCTTGGATGGAGTCATGCAAAGGAAAGGCTCGAGCAGGCTTTTTGGTACTAGCCATCCTAGGATTCACAGAGGAGGCTGTGCCACTGGCAGGGTCCTCAACAGAGAGAGCCTGCAGGGCATCAGAAATAAGCGCTGGCAGCTCATCACGCTGGAAAATCCTCACCGCGGAGGGATCGTCCAGATCCTGAGTCACTTCTGCACCAGACTCTGGCTCCTCAGACCATGAAGGCCTCTGAATCCTCGCAGCCCGACCACGGGGGGGGGGGGGGGGGGGGGGGGGGGGGAATAGAGGTGCAGCACTCTCTGAAGGAGAATGAGCCCTTCTGCGCTTCATATTCTGCCAATTATCAGGGAATAACGCCTCAGAGGGCATACCCAGGCTATAATCCACTAGGGGGACATTAAAAGAGGCCCCTGCCGGGCTTTTTGGGAGAGCTCTTTATGCATTAATAAGACAAAATCAGGGGAGAAAAACTCACCCTGGGCACCCGGGTCTCTGCCGGGGCTAGTAGCTCCCATATCAGCCTCACTCCGAGGCCTCCCCCCGGGCTCAGGACTCTCCGTCTCAGCGGAGGTCGCGCCATGTGGTAAATTCAAAATGGCGCCCGCTGCCAGCTCAGAGCGCGAAGAATCGTCGCTTGCCATGCTCGGGCCGGCTCTAACGTCTGTACAGCACGATTTACAGAGCCCCGCTGATGATCTGCGCTTGCCACACTTGGAACAGCACTTTACTGTCTCCCCAGCCATCGCCGAAAACGGCGGTAAAATTCAAAATGGCGGTTCGCGCCAAAATCGCCCCGATCGCGGGCCCACCCCGGAGGAGTCAGAAAACACTCTTACCTCACTGGACCGAGTATCACAGCTCCGGTCCCACAGAAAAAGGCAAGGAAAAACCTCTGTTCCAGTGTCTAAGCGCTTTATTATTTGTTTTTTTAACGCTGTGAGGAAAGCAGAGGTAAATAGAACTCCGGAGGCTCAGGTGAGTGGGAAAGGCAGGGAAAAGGCGAACCTATGTGCCTGCATCCACTGTTGGTGGGGAAGGACAGGAAAAGCTAAGCAATGTGTCCACATCCACGGAGGTATGGGTAAGGCAGGGAAAGGGTGAACCTATGTGCCTTTAAAGTGAAGCTGCTATAGCCTCCAACACCCCTGCTAACAACTGGCAAAAGCACAGGAGCAACCTCCAGGCAGATTTTAGATGGAGCTCGAAGAAGCTGCAGCCACTCTGCTAGGGGAGATAGAGAATACTGAAGAGAGGCAGTGGAGCAAGCTGGTATGAGGCACTGAAAAAAAGTGTGCTCTCTATCTCCCTCTGCTGGTTGATGGACCACAACCCATCTGTAATGGCTGCATCTGCTAGATGACAAGGAACTGCAATTTCAAAGGACCATTTAAGTGCTGCTTCCAGCCTACAGTCTTGTATATCCTTCAGGGCAATTCCTCCTTCCACAGGGAGGGTAGTTCTCTTTGTCACCGCAGTGACTAGGGCATCTACTTTAGGCATTGCAAAGCGAGCCAAATGCTCCTCACGCAGAGGGTATAATTGCCCCATAGCCCTGGAAACTTTCAAAGGTCCCTCAGGGTCAGCCCACTGAGCGGAAATAAGCTCTTGGATGGAGTCATGCAAAGGAAAAGCTCGAGCAGGCTTTTTGGTACTAGCCATCCTAGGATTCACAGAGGAGGCCATGCCACTGTCAGGCTCTTCAATAGAAAGGACCTGTAGGGCATCAGAAATAAGCGCTGGCAGCTCATCACGGTGGAAAATCCTCACCGCGGAGGGATCATCCAGATTCTGCACCAGACTCTGGCTCCTCAGACCATGAAGGCCTGCCAGAACTCTCTGAATCCTCACAGCCCGACCACGGGGGGGGGGGGGGGGGGGGGGGGGGGGAAGGAGGTGCACCACAATCTGATGGGGAATTAGCCCTTCTATGCTTTTCTTTATGCCAATTATCAGGGAAAATAGCCTCAGCGGGCAGTCCCAGGCCAAAATTCACCGGGGGGGGGGGGGGGGGGAACAATAGAAGGGGCCTCAGATGACCCTTGAGGGAGAGCTCTTTTCAACATGTACGCTTTATGCAATAACAACACAAAATAAGGGGAGAAAAACTCGCCCTGGGCACCCAGATCCCGTCTGGGGCTAGCCGCTCCCTGAATAGCCTCAATTCGAGGTCCCCCCCCCCCCCCCCCCCGGGCTCAGGGCTCTCCGTCTCCACGGAGGTTGCGCCATGCGGAGAATTCAAAATGGCATCCGCTGCCAGCTCTGAGCGGGAAGAATCATCGCTCGCCATGCTTGGGCCGGCTCTTACACCTGTACAGCACGATTTACAGAGCCCCGCTGCTGATTTGCGCTTCCCACACCGGGAACAGCGCTTTACATTCTCTGCAGCCATCGCCGAAAACGGCGGGAAAATTCAAAATAGCAGTTTCACGCCAAAAACGCTCTGATCACGGGCCCACCCCGGAGGAGTTAGAATACACTCTTACCTCACCGGACCGAGTTTCACAGCTCCGGTCCCATAGAAGAATCAAAGGAAAACCTCTGTTCCATTTTTTTTTTTTTAAACGCTGTGAGGATAGCAGACGAAATAAGAACTCCGGAGGCTCAGATGAGTGGGAAAGGCAGGGAAAGGCGAACCAATGTGCCTGCATCCACTGAGTGGGAAAGGACAGGGAAAAGCAAGCAAATATGTCCACATCCACGGGGGCATGGGTAAGGCAGGGAAAGGGCTAATCTATGTGCCTTCAAAGTGAAGCTGCTATAGCCTCTAACACCCCGGCTAACAACTGGCAAGCCAGGAGCCACCCCCAGGCAGATTTTTGATGGAGCTTGAAGAAGCTGCAGCCACCCTGCTTGGGGAGATAGAGAATACTGAAGAGGCAGTGGAGCTGGCTGGCCATGAGGCACTGTGAAAAGTTGAGTGCTCTCTATCTCACCCTGCTGGTTGATGGACACAACCCATACGTAATGGCTTCATCTGCTTGATGACAAGGAACTATTGTTAGTAATATATAATTTATCTTTAAAATCAAGCATGGTATTGGAAGATTGGAGGGTGGCAAAAAAGGTTCCAGAGGAGATTTGTGAAATTATAGACTGGTGAGCTTGACGTCGGTGCCTGGCAAAATTGTAGACTATTATAAAGAACAAAATTACAGAGCATATTCAAAAGCATAGATTAATGAGACAAAGCCAGCATGGATTTAGTGAAGGGAAATTGTGCCTAACCAATCTATTACATTTCTTTGAAGGGGTGAACAAACATGCGGATAAAGGTGAGCTGGATGATATTGTGTATCTGGATTTTCAAAAGGCGTTTGACAAAGTACCTCATGAAAGACTCCAGAGGAAATTGGAGAGTCATGGGATAGGAGGTAGTGTCCTACTGTGGATTAAAAACTGGTTAAAAGATAGAAAACAGAGAGTAGGGTTAAATGGTCAGTATTCTCAATGGAGAAGGGTAGATAGTGGGGTTCCCCAGGGGTCTTTGCTGGGACCGCTACTTTTTAACATATTTATAAATGAACTAGAGATGGGAGTAACTAGTGAGGTAACTAAATTTGCTGAAGACACAAAGTTATTCAAAGTTGTTAAATCGCGACAGGATTGTGAAAAATTACAAGAGGACCTTACGAGACTGGAAGACTGGGCATCTAAATGGCAGATGATGTTTAATGTGAGTAAGTGCAAAGTGATGCATGTGGGAAAGAGAAACCCGAATTATAGCTACGTAATGCAAGGTTCCACGTTAGGAGTCACGAACCAAGAAAGGGATCTAGGTATCGTCGTTGATACGTTGAAACCTTCTGCTCAGTGTGCTGCGGTACGTAATGCAAGGTTCTACGTTAGGAGTCACGGACCAAGAAAGGGATCTAGGTGTCGTTGCTGATGATATGCTGAAACCTTCTGCTCAGTGTGCTGCGGCGGCTAAGAAAGCGAATAGAATGTTAGGTATTATTAGGAAAGGAATGGAAAACAAAAATGAGGATGTTATAATGCCTTTGTATCGCTCCATGGTGCGACCGCACCGCGAATACTGTGTTCAATTCTAGTCACTGCATCTCAAAAAAAGATATAGTAGAATTAGAAAAGGTGCAGAGAAGGGCGACGACTTCCCTATGAGGAAAGGCTAAAATGGCTTTTCAGCTTGGAGAAAAGACGGCTGAGGGGAGATATGATAGGGGTCTATAAAATAATGAGTGGAGTGGAAAGGGTAGATGTGAAGCATCTGTTTACTCTTTCCAAAAATACTAGGACTAAGGGGGCATTCAATGAAGCTACAAAGCAGTACATTTAAAATGAATCAGAGAAACTTTTTCTTCACTCAACGTGCAATTAAACTCTGGAATTCATTGCCAGAGAATGTGGTAAGGGCAGTTAGTTTAGTGGGGTTTATAAAAGGTTTGGACGACTTCCTAAACGAAAAGTCTATAGACAATTATTAAAATGGCCTTTGGGAAAATCCCCTGCTTATTTCTGGGATAAGCAGCATAAAATGTTTTGTACTTTTTTGGGATCTTGCCAGGTATTTCTGACCTGGATTGGCCACTGTTGGAAACAGGATGCTGGGCTTGATGGAACTTTGGTCTGTCCCAGTATGGCAATACTTACATAAGTACATAAGTACATAAGTAGTGCCATACTGGGAAAGACCAAAGGTCCATTTAGCCCAGCATCCTGTCACCGACAGTGGCCAATCCAGGTCAAGGGCACCTGGCACGCTCCCCAAACGTAAAAACATTCCAGACAAGTTATACCTAAAAATGCGGAATTTTTCCAAGTCCATTTAATAGCGGTCTATGGACTTGTCCTTTAGGAATCTATCTAACCCCTTTTTAAACTCCGTCAAGCTAACCGCCCGTACCACGTTCTCCGGCAACGAATTCCAGAGTCTAATTACACGTTGGGTGAAGAAAAATTTTCTCCGATTCGTTTTAAATTTACCACACTGTAGCTTCAACTCATGCCCTCTAGTCCTAGTATTTTTGGATAGCGTGAACAGTCGCTTCACATCCACCCGATCCATTCCACTCATTATTTTATACACTTCTATCATATCTCCCCTCAGCCGTCTCTTCTCCAAGCTAAAAAGCCCTAGCCTTCTCAGCCTCTCTTCATAGGAAAGTCGTCCCATCCCCACTATCATTTTCGTCGCCCTTCGCTGTACCTTTTCCAATTCTACTATATCTTTTTTGAGATACGGAGACCAGTACTGAACACAATACTCCAGGTGCGGTCGCACCATGGAGCGATACAACGGCATTATAACATCCGCACACCTGGACTCCATACCCTTCCTAATAACACCCAACATTCTATTCGCTTTCCTAGCCGCAGCAGCACACTGAGCAGAAGGTTTCAGCGTATCATCGACGACGACACCCAGATCCCTTTCTTGATCCGTAACTCCTAACGCGGAACCTTGCAAGACGTAGCTATAATTCGGGTTCCTCTTACCCACATGCATCACTTTGCACTTGTCAACATTGAACTTCATCTGCCACTTGCACGCCCAATCTCCCAGTCTCGCAAGGTCCTCCTGTAATCGTTCACATTCCTCCTGCGACTTGACGACCCTGAATAATTTTGTGTCATCGGCGAATTTAATTACCTCACTAGTTATTCCCATCTCTAGGTCATTTATAAATACATTAAAAGCAACGGACCCAGCACAGACCCCTGCGGGACCCCACTAACTACCCTCCTCCACTGAGAATACTGGCCACGCAATCCTACTCTCTGCTTCCTATCTTTCAACCAGTTCTTAATCCATAATAATACCCTACCTCCGATTCCATGACTCTGCAATTTCTTCAGGAGTCTTTCGTGCAGCACTTTGTCAAACGCCTTCTGAAAATCCAGATATACAATATGTACCTAAAATGAAGCACCAATTTACAGAATCCCCATCTAAGTTTGTACCTGGGGCAATGGAGAGTCAAGTGACTTGTCTAAGCTCTGAAGGAATGGCAGTGGAATTTGAATCCTGGCTTCCCTCAGCCTGCTTCTATATCCATTATATACAGATAATAACATATTCCAAATACGTTTAACAGCAACAATAAACCAAATGTCAGCAGATATGAAGCCTGGTGTTCATTTGGCAACCTACAAAAAAAAAAAAAAAAAAGACTGATAGGTAAAATCATTTTATGGTTGCCAATAAACACAGAATTTCTGTGTAACATTGCTGCAGTATGTTTATAATTAGGATCTGCCTCACCCATTTGCGCAGCGGAAGCCATGGGCTCTCTGTACTATTCTAGAGAGAACTGCAAATCCCCTCTAGATGCTTAATTACCCCAACCCTGTATCTGCTCATGACAGGCTTACACCGTCAGGCAGTATGGACCCTTGTAATTAGAAAGGAACCCAGTATGTAGTAGATATAATAAGATAGTTTATTACAATCTTACCAATGGTAATACAGGTAAGTTAAGCATTCACATAATGGAGCAGCATATCATGGCACGTCCTCTCTCTCTAGCCTACTGGAGTCTTCCTTCTCTGGTCTTCTTCTCTTGTCTCCTCTAATACTCCTCAAACTGCTGCTTATATACAATGTTGGCCCTATTCATTTCAATGGACCCCAGTCTTTCTCACCAGGGCTCTTGGTTCTTATCAGTTGATCAGAATGACTTCACATGTTCCCAAACCTTCCTCTAGCCCCCCCTTTGGATGTTCTCACTCGGGGTGCAGCTGACCCAGCACTATCTCTACATAACCATAGCAACTCTTGCTTATGACATCTTGCAGGTGCCAGTCTCAGGATTGTTTATAGAGTAGATTGCCCCCACCCTTGCCAGCTCTCAATTACCTCATTTCAGCACTTGCCACAGTGAAATGTAACTGTGTCAAAGGTGATCTCTGATTTTTACAGTCTAGCTCTCTTTTGTATCAGAGATGATTCTGATTTTAAGAAGCCTAGCTCTTATTATGAGCCATTGGCCTGTATTACTGAGAGCAAGGGCTAGCATAACTCTTCAAGTACAGCACCTTTCAAATGGCCAATAGGAAGATGCTAGATTGGGGAGTTTGGTCTAGGAGCCAATGCTAAAGCAGCTGTATATATTTCCAGAATACTGCAAATACTATGCTTGGCGCTAATCGATTAGCACAGCTACATTGCCGTGCACCAACCGATTAGCGCACTGTTTGCGCGTGAGCCCTTTCCTCCTACTAAAAGGTTATCAATAGAAATCAAACAAAATAAAACATGGAAAAGAAAATAAGTTGATACCTTTTTTATTGGACATAACTTAATACATTTCTTGATTAGCTTTCGAAGGTTGCCCTTCTTCGTCAGATCGGAAATAAGAAAATGTGCTAGCTGACAGTGTATATAAGTGAAAACATTCAAGCATTACTATGACAGTCTGACAGGGTGGGAGGATGGGGGTGGGTAGGAGGTATGCATGGGGACATCAAAGCATATCATTGATATTCTAACAGGATGGGTGTGGATAGGTGAGGGGTGGGGTGATCAACAGAGAAATACAGCTTTATGGTTTATAATGGGCTAGGAATCCCAGATCCTTGTTAAGTCCTTTCTGTTGGGTGTTAAAATATTCAATCATTCTGACTTCAAAGGTCTTATGTTCTTGTATGGTTTTAAAGTTACCTTTCAGGATTCTCACTGTGAAGTCACTGGTACAGTGTCCTGGTCCTGTAAAATGCTGACCAACAGGGGTGGGAGCCCTACTGGCACCAGTATTGTTCATGTGATGTCTATGTAAATTGAATCTTGTCTTAAGCATCTGGCCTGTTTCTCCAATATAGCATCCTTCGTTACATTTTTTACACTGAATGATATATACCACACTGGAAGATGAGCATGTGAAAGATTCCTTTATGTTGAATATCTTTCCTTTGTGGATGACTGTGGGGTACTGTGAAATATTTTGGCATAGTTTGCAACTGGATAAATTACAGGGAAGTGTGCCCTTCTGTTCCTTTTCAGTCTGTGATGGAAGTTTACTTCTGATAGTAATGCTTGAATGTTTTCACTTATATACACTGTCAGCTAGCACATTTGCTTATTTCCGATCTGACGAAGAAGGGCAACCTTCGAAAGCTAATCAAGAAATGTATTAATTTATGTCCAATAAAAAAGGTATCATCTTATTTTCTTTTCCATGTTTTATTTTGTTTGATTTCTATTCATAACCTTAAGAGTGGACTAACACGGCTACCACACTCTCCTACTAAAGAAATGTTGGTAATTTGGAAATTAGCGCCTAGCCATTGATAGGAAAACTGGAAATGCGGCCGTGCTAAAAATGGCCTCAGCACGCAGGGAAACCCACATGCTAATCATAGTGCAGGCCACTTTTTAACGTAACTTAGTTAAAGGGCCCCTAAGTTTGTACTTAAGGCAATGGAAGATTAAGGGCCCTGTTTACTAAAAAGTGCGCTAGCGTTTTTAGTGCACGCTAAACGCTAGTCGCCCATATGTTCCTATGGGCATCTTAGCGTTTAGCGCGTGCTAATCCTTAAGTGCACCCTTAGCGCGGCTTAGTAAATAGGGCCCTAAGTGACTTGTCCAAAACCACAAGAAGATGCAGTGGGGATTTATTTCTTTATTATCTACTTACAAGAAATATAGTCCACATTATTTAAAAATCTAAGCAGACTACAAATAACATACATAATTAAAACATAAAACCTCAATACACATGACTCAAAGTCAAAAACAAATTAACATACAATTGTTACTTATTCATAAAAGAAAATAGAGTGCAACCATTGCCTCATTTGGGAAAGACTTGCTTCAATAAATAAGCTTTTAAATTTATATTATTTATTTATTTATTTAGATTTTGCTCACACCTTTTTCAGTAGTAGCTCAAGGTGAGTTACATTTGGGTACACTGGATATTTCTCTGTCCCAGGAGGGCTTACAATCTAAGTTTGTACCTGAGGCAATGGAGGGTTAAGTGACTTGCCCAAGATCACATGGAGCAGCAGTGGGATTTGAACCAGCCACCTCTGGATTGCAAGACCGGTGCTGTAACCACTAGGCCACTCCTCCACTCCTAAACATGTACATAACAATAACTGATGAAATTCCTGACCACACTTTCAGTTGAGAATGAAATGAAAGAGCAGAGTCCAATATTACTCCTAAATCCCGCATTTCAGGAAAAAACAGGGATTGATATTCCCTCAGAAAGAATGGATTCATGAGTGCAATGAAGACCAGGCTGCAACAGCCATAAACTTATCTTTGACACATTTATTGCCAAGCAATTAACATTCATCCAACAACAAAATGGTATTCATACACAACACAAACTAAATCACAGCATCTACTGAAGTTTCTACTGATACAAGGAACTGAAGATCATCGGCATACAGATGATATTAGACACCTAGGATTGACAGAACCTTATAAATTGGTTGAATACAGATGTTAAAAAGAATAGCAGATAATGCTAAACCCTATGGTACTCCAGATGATATCAGAATCCAATTAGAAGCTTTTCGATTATAAACCACTTGAAACTGGCATTCCAAAAGAAACTATTTAAACCATTTCAAAACCTTGCCATCTATTCCATAGGATCCCAAGAACTAGATTCTATAAATGGCACTGAAAAATGTAAGTGATGAGCGCTATTCTATAAAGGATCCCTACCCTTTAAAGAAACCAGCTAAGCACATAAATAATGCTGGTGCCTATTCCGTACTAATGAATGTAAATTCTGGGAACGTCCCTGGACACACACCCTTGAATTTACACGTGGAGCGTTACAGAATATGATCCATGCATCTCAATTAAGGCCAATAATTGGTGGTTAGCAGTCAATTATTGTCATTGATTGGCTCATTAATCAATTGTTGTGCAAGCAAATCAGCAATGCGCGCTGAATTGCACACACAACTCTAGTCGCCATGTATCAAATCCCCCAGTAAATGTTTAAAAGCAATAAGGTTTGGTTATCAGTTCAAAGGCTACGGCCACATGCGGTGAAATCAGGAAAAATTCTATTTCACTGTCAAGCCTAACCTTTTCTAAAAGGCATACTCCAGTGAGTGAGGCAGCACGTTCAGGTGTGGGTACCTGGGAGACTGCAAGTATAAATGTCAAGTTCCAAATGTGGATGTATTTTATTTTATGTAGTTCTCTTGTATATATGTTTTCTTTCCTATTGCATATTGTAGTCCTTTTGTTATGCTTTTTGATTTGTTTGTAAACAAACCACTGTGATCTATCAGCTACAGCGGTATATCAAATTCTGAATAAATACATTTCAATGCCCTATCTTGTGGTCCAAACAGAAAGGAATCTGACACTTCTTGTGAATCAATAAATTCCATCAACTGCTGTAGATCTAAGTTCTCAAACACTTTTGCTAGAAATAGGAATGTTGATGAAACTAGCCAATAATTCCCAGACATAGCAAGATCTATATATGTATATATTTTAATAATGGCCGCACAGCTGCCTTCTTCTTTGTACTGGGAAGGATCCCCTCTTCAAAGGGTTTAGTTACTAACGAAGCAATGGGTTCAGAAATATCCTCTACCACGGCTTTAAAAACAGTCGAACAAACTTACAATGAACGTATTAGAGGGGGTCTTTTACTAAAGCTCAGCTAGAGTTATCTGCACCAGGGCTCTTTATTCCTATGGGCCCTGCTGCAGATAACTTGCGCTAAGCTTTAATTAAAAAAAAAAAAAAACCGCCTGAATAAATTCCTCTTGTTCAATTATCTACTCACTCTACTGAGTCTCTACAACTTTAAAAGCAGTCCATATCGTACTTTCTGATCCGATAGCATCTAACTTCTGAAAGGACAAATAATCTAAGGTCGGCACTATGTTTAAAAACCTTATCTGGAAACGTTAAATATATATTGTTGAAATGGACAGAGAACAATCTGATACCGCTTGACCGACGTCAAAGAACAAAGTGTCTCAAATAACATAGTTGGATTAGAGATTTACCAACTGAGAGTTTTCTCATAACAATGGCTCCTTTTCACCTTCCCAAATAAAAAAAAAAGAGACTAGTAGTTTGATGAGATCATCCGGGTATTTTCTCCAAATTCTCTTTCAATGACGTAGCTGACTACTGAACCAGAAAATAGAACAGGAGCGAACACGACTGACCTACCTTTCCAGAGACCGGGGACTGCCCGAGAGCCTAGTCGGTGCCTCCCCACCCGTGCCCGACATCGCCCTCTCCCTCCCCTGCACCCCAATACCTTAAAAACGTGCAATTCGGTATATAGGCCACCAGCAGCTACAGCGACTTAGCCTTGCAAGAACAGTTCACCGGCCTGTCCGGCCACCCTGTTCACTTTTCTATGCCGCGTCCCGCCCTTGCGGAAACAGGAAATAGATCAGAAGGAGGCCGCCGGCCGGATGCGGCAGAGAGATGGCTTGGGTAGGGTCACGTGGTAAGCAGCCATTGCATATGCTGCCCTGCACCAGAAGCAAACAGTCAAAGAGTTTGCCCAATGCGAGTTGGCTCCTATGACCTATACGCAAAAACGCGCCTTTTTAAACAGAGGGAGGGGGACGATGAAAGAGATGGCGCAGTGAAGGAGGGTGGCAGGAAGATGGAGGGGAGGAAAACAAGGAAGGGAAGAAATGTTGGAGGGGTAGGGGAAGAAGAAAGGGGGATAGAGAGAGATGTTGGGGGAGGGAAAGAAGAAAGGGAGATGGAGAGTATTTGAGCAGGGGAGGGAGATTGAGAGATGTTCCAGTGGGAAGGGAGGGAGAGAAGGAAGATGGAGAGATGTTGGAGTGGGGGAGGAAGGGCAGGGAGGGAGATGGAGAGAAGTTGGAGTGAGGAAGAGAGATGGAGGGGGAGGGAAGGAAAGAAGGGAGATGAAGAGATGTTGGAAGAAAGGAAGGGAGATGGACAGATGTTTTTATACCAGCTTCTGAACATCCCCCCCCCCCCCCCCCCCCCAATACTACTGCTCACCCTCTTCCCTCCTTGCAACATAAGTGTTATTTCCTTTCAAGAGTTTTTTTCTCAACTATGTTTGGGACTCTGCAGTTGTTAGCCTTGCACTCTGGAAAACCCCCCTCAGAATCTACACCTAGAACCTTACCAAGTTTAAGGCTTCATTGAAGAGTTACTTTTTTTGTGAGGCGGGCCTATGGATGTTAACCAGCTATCTCTGTTCTACTGCTGCCTCTGGGTCTGTTGGTGCAGAAGTGGGGTGTGGTGTGCTGTGGGTACAGTAGCAGAATGACTGTTTTTTTTCTACTCTGTCCAATGATATTTGTACTTCCTTTCTTAATCTCCCCTCTCTACCTCTATGATTGACTTGAACTGTACACCGCTTGGATGGTTTGCCCATGAGTTTTATAACATCAAATAAAATAAAGCTTGAAACTTGAAGCGGAGGGGGGAGGGAAGGAATCGAGATGGAAAGATGTTGGAGCAGGGGAAGGGAGAGAGGTGGAGTGCAGAACCTGGGAGTGGAAAGGAGGAAGAGAGATCTGTCTCTGACACTTTATGTAATTTCAGCATGTGAATAGTTCACCAAAATTCCTCCAGTATTATTGGAGCATTTAAGCCCTGATGATCCTCCCACAACAATACAGGGAGCATCAAAGCCTCAAATTCTGCTCATAGTGCATATCTCCAGCATAAAACTAGGCAAAGAATCTAGCAATAAAAAATATATGGGTTTCAATCTAATCAACCTAGTGTGGGTAAATCAGTAATTTCCAACAATTCCACCAGCTTAAATGATATATAACTCAACTACAATACTTTTTTTATTTTTAATTTGCAGTGCTCAGTAGTGCTGTAGTGTTCTTTAAACCAACTGTCTCTGGTTCAGAACTGCAGCCGTCTCACATCATAGCACAAGCCCTTCCTACCTTCCAGTTCTCACAGGGTTAAACAATAAACACTCCCTGCAGAGAGAACACAAAAATATGTAATACTGTAAACACTTATCCTTAGCTGTTTGTGGGCCAGTGCTGGGTCTGCAGTGCCTCCAGAGCACCCGTGATTGGTGTTCAATGTGATTAAAACAACCGGCTCTCTGTCTCTATCCCCAACGTGGAGCCACGTTTCACATTTTCAAGCTTTTTCAAGGGGATGTATGTACAATCTGTTGAATAAAACTACAGACATACTAATGAATACTTTTAAATTCTTAACTTCCTTAAAGTTACAAGTATTTCTTTAAAATTTAAACTATAAATTACAATTTTTGGTTTACCAGGAGAGATTACTCTGCACGCTCCTCCCTGCTGCTACAACCCAGGAAACCACCCTGTGTTTGTATTCCCTCAACACCTGGTCCATTCTACTGCTGCTAATTTAAAGGGCCAACCACTCAATCTCTTTGTTAAGCCCGAATGGATGTACTGTGTTCCAGGAATATATGAACCTCTGTTCCTTCTGTGTCAATATGGAAGTAATATCCCCTCCCCATCTAAGCTGTACTTGTGTCAAAACTACATATTGTAAATCTGCTTCTGTGTGGTTGTAAGTGCTCCAATGATTCACCAACGGAGCTTCTACTTTATGAATCCGAATATTACTCAAATGCTCACATATACTAAGTGGTTTCCTATACCCAGGGTGGTTTCCTGGGTTGTAGCAGCAGGGAGGAGCATGCAGAGTAATCTCTCCCGGTAAGCCAAAAATTGTAATTTATAGTTTAAATTTTAAAGAAATACTTGTAACTTTAAGGAAGTTAAGAATTTAAAAGTATTCATTAGTATGTCTGTAGTTTTATTCAACAGACTGTACATACATCCCCTTGAAAAAGCTTGAAAATGTGAAACGTGGCTCCACATTGGGGATAGAGACAGAGAGCCGGTTGTTTTAATCACATTGAACACCAATCATGGGTGCTCTGGAGGCACTGCAGACCCAGCACTGGCACACAAACAGCTAAGGATAAGTGTTTACAGTATTACATATTTTTGTGTTCTCTCGGCAGGGAGTGTTTATTGTTTAACCCTGTGAGAACTGGAAGGTAGGAAGGGCTTGTGCTATGATGTGAGACGGCTGCAGTTCTGAACCAGAGACAGTTGGTTTAAAGAACACTACAGCACTACTGAGCACTGCAAATTAAAAATAAAAATAAGTATTGTAGTTGAGTTATATATCATTTAAACTGGTGGAATTGTTGGAAATTAAGGAAAGAATCTAGCAAAACAACCAGCTATGTTCCTATTTTTAATTAAAAACACTCCATTCTCATCCAGTAAATATTCAACATACTTTTGTTTCAGCCAGGGGTGTGTTAACAAGGTAAATTTCCTCATTTTATTACCAACAGGGTATAACTTAGATAATTTATTTGCTCACTGATGAAGTAAGTGGTTTATAGCGACCTGAGCTGCCAGCAACTGTTCTTGATTGGTTGTACTCGGAATTGATCAAAGCAGTTATCTTTCTTTTTGTAATTTCTTTTCTAACATCAAAATATTCTTCCCCAGATCCTTTTTTTTTTTTTTGTGGCCATATATGCAATAATTTCTCCTTTGAGCACCACTTTAGCAGCCTCCCAAAAGAGGACTGGATTATCTTTATGAAGTGCATTTCATTATAACAGTCTTATGACCCAAGATACTGCTTTATCCACCCCCCCCCCCCCACCCCCCGCCGTCTTCATTACCCTGTGTAGTGTTGGGATCTGCTTACGATTATCACACATTAGATAATCACCCCATTAGAGCTAAACCCCAACTGATTATTACTGGAACACTCACGTTCTTGGGTTTGTTTCTTACATTAATAAAACAAATAATACTCAGAAATGAAATAAAAAGAAACGTTTATTCTGGAAACAAGTAAATAGTAGCTCAAGCAGAGGCTATTGCAAGTCTGAAATACAGAAAAGAAATGATTAGAGAGACCCCCTTGTCTCCAAGCCAGTTCACTGCCTTGGGAACAAAGAGGCCCCCCGTACGTAAATTTCTCTCATTTTTATACAATTTGATTTAGTACATGTTATAAAATAATCCGGAAACTAATTACCATCTTAGCACATCATCTACTTTCCTATTTCACCCACATCTGACTTCTATCAATTATCAGTTGATACCCCAATTCCTGGAATAGCAGTTACGGCAACCCATCTGACCCTGAGTCAGGTGGAGGGGCATAATCGAATAGGGTGCCCAAGTTTTCATGAGGGCATCCTCGCAGGATGGCCCCGCGAAGGGGCGGGGAAACCCGTATTATCGAAACAAGATGGGCGTCCATCTTTTGTTTCGATATTACAGTCGGGGACGCCCAAATCTCAACATTTAGGTCGACTTTAGAGATGTTGTCCCTGATTTGCAGCCATAATGGAAACCGAGGATGCCCATCTCAAAAACGACCATATCCATGCCCTTTGGTTGTGGGAGGAGCCAGAATTCATAGTGCACTGGTCCCCCTGACATGCCAGGACACCAACCGGGCACTCTAGGGGGCACTGCAGTGGACTTCACAAGTTGCTCCCAGGTGCATAGCTCCCTTACCTTTGGTGCTGAGCCCCCCCCAAAACCCACTACCCACAACTGTATACCACTACCATAGCCCTAAGGGGTGAAGGGGGGGGCACCTACATGTGGGTACAGTGGGTTTCGGGTGGGTTTTGGAGGGCTCACATTTACCACCACAAGTGTAACAGGTAGGGGGGGTGGGCCTGGGTCCGCCTGCCTGAAGTGCACTGCACCCACTAAAACTTCTTCAGGGACCTGCATACTGCTGTAATGGAGCTGGGTATGGCATTTGAGGCTGGCAAAAAAAAAATTTTTTAGGGTGGGAGGGGGTTGGTGACCACTGGGGGAGTAAGGGGAGGTCATCCCCAATACCCTCCGGTGGTCATCTGGTCAGTTCGGGCACCTTTTCACGGCTTGGTCGCAAGAAAAAATGGACCAAGTAAAGTTGGCCAAGTGCTTGTCAGGGACTCCCTTCTTTATTCCATTATCGGCCGAGGACGCCCATCTCTTAATCACGCCTCAGTCCTGCCTTAGCTACGGTGCTGACACGCCCCCGTGAACTTTGGTCGTCCCCGCAACGGGAAGCAGTTGAGGATGCCCAAAATTGGCTTTCGATTATGCCAATTTGGGCAACCCTAAGAGAAGGACGCCCAACTCCCGATTTGTGTCGGAAGATGGGCACCCTTCTCTTTCGAAAATAAGCCTGAAAGTCATCCACCTACTAAAAACTTCTCTCCCACCATACCTACTGTCACAAATTCCATGCCCTCCTCCTCATGCTCTTTTAGCAGTTTTTTGTATCACATTCAAACTATATGTAACAGCAGACCTTGTGGTTAAGCTAGCAGACTGTTCCCAACTTCCCCTTTTCACTATCTAAATATTTGTGCTTTCAAACTGTAAGAAACAGGAAATCTTGACCCAAAGATTAATATAAATTTAAATATCCATTAAAGTTGTCTTAATTACATTGGACCATTCTATATGTGTGTACTTATCTTCTAAAAGCTTGTAACAAAGTTCACAATCAATAAATTCTTAAGCTGACTTGTACAGTGTCTTGCCCTAGACATGACCTTAACATTGGTCAGCAAAAATACCGAAAAAAAGGTTTTTTTCCCCATTCTTGTGACACACCTCCCTCCCCAAGATCTTGTATAACCATCTCCACGCACACACATCTGTCTCAGAGAAGGGTCCACTTCCCTTTTTCCCTTTCTCCCATCATTTGCCCAACAAATCACACTAAATGTGTAAACATATTTTTGGTCAGGAGGAGTGTGGATCACATGGCTGTCCTCGCTGCCTGATCTAGTTAGCAAGGCTTGAAAATAGCACACAGAATAATTAGGAGGGGATGAAATAAATCTTATAGGTAACCCTTGTTTCATTATTCAGAGTGGTGTTCTGAACATACAAACATTAAGGGGTCTCAAGCCCCAAATTCCCTACAGTAGTATCAGTGATCAGTGGCAGGATGAAAAATCTCAATCACATCAGGGATGAAAAGCCAACAGAAACCTATCTCTCCATGGCTGAAAACATCTTTTTTGTTGGAGATGACATGTATGCCCTTATACTCGCGTGCTTCCTGGTAATGTGCCTTGGACATAATGCATTTCAGCCCTCAACTGCTAAGTGCCTGAGCTGATTAATACTGAAGGTTTTCTGATGTGGCTTCTCATCGTGTTCTACATCTTTGTCCTACTTCTATACGCACTGCCTTCCTTGTGACTTCCAAAGAATTTCAGTATTTCAGGGTACTTTTAAAAGCCATCTTTATGAATGCTGTGAGAGGGGAAAAGGTCTCTCTGGCTCCACTAGAACACAGGATTAATTTGTCCAGGGCTTTGATACCACTTATTTATCACAGTCAAACTGATTCAAATTTGGATGTGTTTATATTCGTGACTGTGTTCCTATGCATAACATGCTATGCAATACATTAGTCATTGTCAAAATACACCTTCAATTTACATTAAGCAAGGGCATTATCTTTAATGTGGCATTGCGTCCTTAATCACTGGGACACTGTTGCATGGTTACTGGATCTTTCAAAATGCATTCTGTCCTTAAAGGGGGTAATTTGCAAAATCATGTATGCAAGTAAAAAGCCCCCTTCCCCACTAATGTGTGCAAAGGTTTGCACATTTTTCCCTAGTACATATAGGGGGTCATTTGTAAAACAGAAAAAGTCCAAAAAGTGTCCCAAAGCAGCAGGTGGACTTTCTTTTTTTGCTAAAACACCCAAATCACTATTTTCAAAACCCATTTTAAGACCTTTTTCTATGCAGTTCATATGCAATGCATCCAAATCACAAGGGGGTGTGTTGTGGTCATGTTGGGAGCAGGATTTGGGCGTTCCCAAAACTTGGAAGTTTTTCTGCCATAATGGAACAAAGCAAAAACGTCTAGGGCTAAAAGTTATTTTGGTCTAGACCTGTTTCAATCACAAGTCACAAAAAGGTACCCTAAATGACCAAATGCCCATGGAGGGATTAAGGCATGACCCCCCCTTACTCCCCAAGCGGTCACTGACCACCTTCCTCCCACCAAAGATGTGAAAGAATCAGTACATACCAGCTTCTATGACAGCTTCAGGTCCCTGGAGTAGCAAGTAGGTCCCTGGAGTAGCCTAGAGCTCAGTGCAGTGCACTGTAGAGAAGGAGACCCAGGCCCATATTCCATTCTAACTGGTACACTTGTGGTGGAAAGTGTGAGCCCTCCAAAACCTACCAAAAATCTACAGTACCCACATATAAGTGACATCTGCAGCCATAAGGGCTACTGTAGTGGTGAACAGTTAGGTTCAGTAGGTTTTTGGTGAGTTTTGGAGAGCTCCCCATACAATATAAGGGGGTAACGGTGAAATGTGTACCTAGGAGCTTTTATGTGAAGTCCACTGCAGTGCCCCACTGCTCTGCTGGGATGTCTGTACGACCAGTCTACTAAGAATGCTGGCTCCTCCTACATCCCAATGACTTGATTTTGAGCTTTATTCACTTGGACTTTTTTTTTTTTCAAAAATGGTCCAAAAAGATAGATACACTGAGCAGAAAAACATCTTGCAAATGGCCATTTTCGAAACAAAAAGATAGACATTTATCTGTTTCGAAAATCGCTATGTTCACCACTTGATTACTGGACGTCTTTTGCAAAACGCTTAAAATTGGATTTAGACATCATATCGAAAATACCTCTCATATTCTTAGATGCAGTATGGAAGCTGTTCCTGGGAGGTGGTGTCAAAGCTGTGGGGAGGAGAAATAACCTTTTAGGTTGAATTTTTAAATCTATAGGGGTAATTCTACAAGGAGCCGCCTAGTTTTAGGTAGTAGGAATGTATGTAAATGGTGATATTCTAGTCATTTACGAGCTTACGTGGCTTCTTGTCCCAAAACAGTCAAGGGCCAATGCTAAAAGCTTTGCAGTAGAGCTAGCTCAATTAAAATCGCTGCAGTAATCAGCAGCTCATTGGAAAACATTACCCTTCCTGTCAGTGTCTGAGCAGTGATTGGCTCAGGCACTGAAAGGAAGAGTGACATTTTAAAAATAAACGAATTCCAAGCTGCCAGCATCAGCATTGACCCCCAACACGGCCCCATTTCCCTGTCTAAAAACAATAATCACTGGTGTCTAGTGGCACCCACCTAACCCCTGCCACAGGTACTCCCAACTCCCCTCCCCCCTGCCAACGTGAAAAAACACCACTCTCTAGTGGCACCCTTCCTTCCCTCCCCCTAAACTCAAACAAAATCTCTAGTATCTAGGGAGGTATCATTAGACACTAGGGATTTTTTTTAATTGAAGGGGAAGGAAGAAAGGGTGCTGCTAGACACCAGGGAGTGGAGGTTTTTTTGTTGAGTGGGAAGTGGGGGTGCCACTAGACAGGGATAATTCTTTAATTGGGTCATCGGATCAGGGAGAGGTGATGGTTAGAATGGTTAGGTTAGTTGTAGAGAGGGGTGTTGGTAAACTCTCAACCAACTATTCTACACTGCCCCAAACTTGGCAGAAGTTTTCCTGTGGTAGTCATGTGGCCAAAATACATATATTTTTTAAAAATTTGCATGCCACGGAATGGTTAAACACCACATTTATAGTCATTTAAATGCAGTGTGCAATCAAGGTTTCCACCCAAGTGAACACCTGCACTGAAACCCCTACAGTTTGAAAATTGTCCTCTACAAGAGTAATTTTACAAGTTTTGTTTGTTTTTTTTTGTATTTAAAACAGTGTTTTCCACACAGAAATAGGTGATTATAAAAGTACCCCAGGAATATACATGCATTAAAGAATGCACTGAAAATGTATAGCATGCACTTTACACAGTATAGCCATAGGCAATTCCAGGAATGGAGGTTGGGTGATACTGAGGCAGAGATGTGAGATATAAAAAGCAAACAAAACCTTCCACAAACAATTAATGATCAAACAAAAGAGTGACTTCATTATCGTGACGCACCGAGTTATTAGACTTTAATCAAATGGATTATCTCCCTATTCTGTGGGGAAGAAGTTTGAATATACTTGACTCCTGACGCAGGCGCTGTGCGCCGAAACACGGCCTGTGTTGGGTCAACATTGGAAAATTGATGTTTATCAATAAATAACTGTGTCCCGTCTCTGAAGGCTCTTGGTGCTTTTTGCTATATTTTGGACTTGGTTCTGTACTTTGGACCCTCTCTGTATTGCTAGTTTGGTTAAAAAGACATGTGATAACGTCTAAACTTTTTCTATGAATTTTCAAACCAAAGTCATGTTTCAGATGAGTTTGTAAGAAAAACTATGAATGGTAGTTTTGAAACCTCTTTATTTTGCAAACTTACAGACTGTAATACATTATTACATTGTACTAGTTTTTATAGTTTGTCTTTTCAAAATAATTTATCATGCTCTCAATTTCTTAGCTGTTACATGTCTTTGCGCTGAACTATGAAATTACAAAACTCAGGTTCAGACAATAGCATCTGGATTTGCCAATAAACACTATCCAGACTCATCCATTTACATGGCCTACACACAAGAGCTGTTATAAAAACTGATCCTGAATTTTTATTGCACAACTGGTGTTTTATGTTTTTCTCATATTTCTCATTGTTTATGCATAATTGGTAAAAATCATTTGGGTATATTTTTACATCATTGCTTTCCAGAGGGCATTTGATTGCCTATACACAAAATTGTTTCATCAACTTTACCACTACTTCAAGAATCTTTAAAAACACTTGATGACTCCCCCAAATGGAACATTTCAGGTGTGGACATGGTTCATGTAGGGTGATGTTACAAATAACAGTTCATATTTCCCCACACCAATAAATGTTTTAAGATTGAGTTTTCATATTTGTTCAAAATCTTTTGGGCATGTTTTCCACTTACCATGATGATAATGAACCTCACTCCTACGCCAAGTTTTTGGAATATGATCTCAGTCTCTCAAATTTACTGCTAACGCTCATCATAGTACTTACATCATGCCAAAGAGAGCTTCCTTTTGCAGTTCGTAAGATTTAATTTGTATAGGCAATTTGTATAGGCAATCTGTTAAGGTGTGCTTAGAAACTGCTTTTAATTAGGCCTATCTTATGCTATATACATCAGTGTCCATGTTTCTTACCACATGTGAGAAAAAACCTTATGGCCGCTGATACTCAATTATTTGAAAATAAAAACAGCATAATGGAGGCACGATTGTTTGGAGGATTTGGCATGTTCTGTCATCAACCAAGTCACATCTGATATCAGAAGTAGATATTTAAATCAGGTTTTAACCCAGTTGGAGTAGCGATGAATCTTTCATCTTCATTGATTCCAGATGTTTTAAATATCTCTATAGAATAGCATTCTTTTAAATGAGTAATATCTCGGGAATGCTTTATTTTTTGGTCTGAGCCATCTCATTGGTTGTCTACATAGGCAACTAATCGTTTTGAATTTGAAACATGATTGAAAAATTAGGGGAGTAGGCCTTAATCCAAACAAGAGCTATGGTGAAGATTAGCATGGGTTCTCTTTAGAGCCAGCAAGGAGTGATTGTAGGTTCTTGTGAGGCACAGAAAACATAGCTTACCTTGTTTTGAAATTTGTCCCCTGATGCTGCCATCTGGCAAGATACAGACCAGGCTGGATCATCTATTTTGAAGTGTTGCAGATAACAATGATCACTGTAGCCCTAGGAGATTGGTCATGGATTGGTTTGTCATTTAAGTAATTCATGCCTTAGATTTTATGCCCTTAAATATTTTGGAACATTTTAAGAAATTTTGTAACACTGTGTAAAAAACATTTTGATTTTGGACACTTATGAAGGTTTTTCTTCATGACAGTAGTATGCTGAAGAAGTGGTGAAGCATACCATGCTTCTCACTCTGAGGTTTTCCTTTCCATTAACTTATTTTCTTGTGTATAGATTTTTTGAGTGAAGTTCCTTTCTAGTTATGGAAAGGCATAGTTTGAACAAACTTGCAGGTTCTTTCCCATGTTCTCTTACTTTTCAAGAGGGGAAAATAATTCAAAAACCCTGTGTAGTGAAGTTGTATAAAATCTCTTTCCTTTTATTGTCTTTACTAGCCGTTGAGCCCATAAAAACGGGCTAGTAAAGGAAGGGGGGGTTGAAAGGCCCCCCCCCCCCCCGGATAGGTTGCCGCCGCCCCTCCCCCCGGAGTCGCCGCCGCCGCCCCCCCCCCCCCGGAGTCCCCTCCGCCACCCCTCCACCCGGGCCGGGTACCTGGCTTCACTATTCAAACCGCCGGAACGCAGCACACATCTCATCTGAGCTGCCGTCGGCCTTCTTCTCTGCGTGTCTTCTGCCCTCGTGTGACGTAACGTCGGCGAGGGCGGGACACAGGCAGGTAAGGAAGGCCAACGGCAGCTCAGATGAGCTGTGTGCTGCGTTCCGGCGGTTTGAATAGTGAAACCAGGTACCCGGGCCGGGTGGAGGGTGGGTGGTGGCGGCGGCGACTCCAGGTGGGTGGGGGGAGCGGTAGTGGCAACCCTGGGGGGGGGAGCGGTGGCGACAGCGGTTCCCTCACTCGCAGGTGCACAGGTTCCCTCTCTGTCATGCCCCCGTCATCATGTATTGACGCGGGGGCGGGACAGAGAGGGTCTCTACTGCACATTTGCGAGTGAGTACGCCTCTTGCCATTTATATGTTTGATTGCACATTGCCCATTGTCAAGTTTCATTTTAGCTTTGATTATTTCATCAGCCAGTAATTTGCAAACTAATTGAATGTTTTTGTTTGGAAATTTGGGGCATATGGCACCTAAGCTTATGAATTTAGGGAACTGCCGTATGCACCTGGTCCATGTTAAGTAATGGACTCCACTGAAGCCTAAAAAACAAGCAGAAGGTTAAAGGTTCAACAGCAGTTCAGGTATCTGCTAACCAGTTCTCTTACATGAGTTGACTGTCATTGTCTTTCTGCTATGGGTTCAAGTTTCAAAGGAATTGTACAATCTGCCAAAAGCAAGCAAGCATGGATAGGGTTAGATTAATTTCTTATAATCTCCAGCTGCCACATGAAAAGAGATCTACAATATTATAAGATGCTCTAGAGATGTGATTATGACTAATCCTTCCACAAATACTGTATGGGTGGGCTATATGTTTCTGTTTATTTATATAAGAACTAGCCGTTGAGCCCGTAAAAACGGGCTAGTAAAGGAAGGGGGGGGGGGGTTTTGAAAGGCCCCCCGGATAGGTCGCCGCCGCCGCCCCCCCCCCAGAGTCCCCTCCGCCACACCTCCATCCGGGCCGGGTACCTGGCTTCACTATTCAAACCGCCGGAATGCAGCACACAGCTCATCTGAGCTGCCGTCGGCCTTCCTTCTTCTCTGCGTGTGTTCTGCCCTCGTGTGATGTAACGTCGGCAAGGGCGGGACACAGGCAGGTAAGGAAGGCCAACGGCAGCTCAGATGAGCTGTGTGCTGCGTTCCGGCGGTTTGAATAGTGAAGCCAGGTACCCGGGCCGGGTGGAGGGTGGATGGTGGCGGCGGCGACTCCAGGTGGGTGGGGGGAGCGGTAGCGGCAACCCTGGGGGGGGAGCGGTGGCGATGGCGATGGCGGTTCCCTCACTCGCAGGTGCGCAGGTTCCCTCTCTGTCACGCCCCCGTCATCACGTATTGACGCGGGGGCGGGACAGAGAGGGTCTCTACTGCACATTTGCGAGTGAGTACGCCTCTTGCCATTTATATGTTTGATTGCACATTGCCCATTGTCAAGTTTCATTTTAGCTTTGATTATTTCATCAGCCAGTAATTTGCAAACTAATTGAATGTTTTTGTTTGGAAATTTGGGGCATGCGGCACTTAAGCTTATGAATTTAGGGAACTGCCGTATGCACCCGGTCCATGTTAAGTAATGGACTCCACTGAAGCCTAAAAAACAAGCAGAAGGTTAAAGGTTCAGCAGCAGTTCAGGCATCTGCTAACCAGTTCTCTTACATGAGTTGACTGTCATTGTCTTTCTGCTATGGGTTCAAGTTTCAAAGGAATTGTACAATCTGCCAAAAGCAAGCAAGCAGGGATAGGGTTAGATTAGTTTCTTATAATCTGCCAGCTGCCACATGGGCTATATGTTTCTGTTTATTTATATAAGAATGGTGAAAGTCTTTAGGTGTCTTCTTGACTAGTTTTTCTTACCAAGCTGGCAACTACTTCTGCCTCTACAAGGCCTGTACTACTCGCTTTGTGAATGACATGGACACCCCCTTCTTCTTGAGGATCTGTATGCAGATTTTGGCTTGGCTGTGATCTTAGAGTAGGATACCACTGTGGAGAAGGATCCTGTATGAAGTCTTTTTACAAATTGCTGACAACACTTCAAAGAGTGGATGAGACTGCCATCCTGGCACTAGAGAGATGGTCCTTCTATTTCAAGAGAGAAAGGGGTTCATAGAGAATGCTGGCAATCTTTGAATGTACTGACAGACAAAAGTTCTTCACATCACAGATCACAAAGCAGGATCAGCAGTAAGGACACCCTTGTGGCGTGGTTCCCCCACCCTGTAAAAAGATATCAGAAACCTTAATAAAACTACTGAGATGTGATATCTGCACACATATGAATACTTGCATGAATATTATGCTAATAGGGGTTGCTGTTGAGTAGTAAAGGTCAGGGTCACCTATCACCTTTGGGGTCATGATGTAAATCCTGTGAGCAATCCTAAAGAACACAGAACGCAGCTCAACAGCACCTATACTGATAATTTAGCAAGAGGAGGAACACAGCAGCGACATGCAGGGCCACAACCCTCTCCTCTGCTACCTGAGGCCAGACTGCTGCCCTGGTTAAAAGCAGGAGCTAGCTCTGAGTTACAGAGAAGGAGGAGGCAACTTGACAGGCTGCTGTTCTGTTCCTCTTGCAGTGTGAACAGCATGGTAGGAGGGGTGAGGGAAGAATCAGATAAGGGATTGAGGGAAAGGAGTTAAAATGCACTGCCTCTCCAGGATAGCCAGCCCTTCACCTTCATAACTTGGTCTGCTAGGGTGATTCTTCAGGAATTTTCTGTATGAAAATATGCCTCCCTATTTAAGTTCTTGGACTACTCCATATATACCTGTAATGACCTTAAGACCTGAGTCCCAAGGTGGTCCCATCACTCTCAGAGGCTAATTGGGTATCTACATGATCTAGAGCTATTTTCTGGACTGCCAATTGGATTCAGCTTCCAGCTGACCTGAGGGCTATTGCATTTTTACCCGGATTCAAAAATCAACACTTGGCTTTTTGTAAAACCAGGGGAGCGGAACCTGAGGTATCTGTATAAAATGTGAACAAAATGCGTATTCTATTTTAATTTTTAAGTTTATATTTTAATCTTCTGGATGTTGGTGTAGTTGGTTTGTTAGAATTCTGTGTGAAGGGTTAGGTCTATTTTATAATTTATAGCATTTTCTGTTTTTATAATTTAGTTTTATAAACTGCCAAGATCACTTGTATTAGATGATAAACAATTAACAAATTATGTGGGAAAAGCAGATTTTGCAGCCCTTCTCCAGTAATTGTGATTCATCATTGAATTGAGAACATGGAAAATTCACTGCTATAGAAGACCTTGCAATTTTTGAATTTTCCCAAAATACTTCCTTTAGAACCTTTAATAACTTTTAAACATTATGCGGTCCTTTTATTTATTTTATTTATTTGTTGCATTTGTACCCCATATTTTCCCACCTATTTGCAGGCTCAATGTGGCTTACACAGTACCGTCAAAGGCGTTTGCCCAGTCGATGGATAACAAATACAAAGTTGTATAGTGATCGTATGAGGTATAAGTGGAGGGTCGGAAGGGATGAAGACTGTGTGTTGTCCAGTACGATCATTAGGCATGCTGTGTTTCTGGGTGAAGAGGTTTGCGTAGGATCGTTGGGGTAGGCCTTTTTGTAGAAGTTGGTTTTTAGTAATTTCCTGAAGTTCAAGTGGTCGTGGATTGTTTTCACAGCTTTTGGGAGCCCATTTACAAAGGAGCACTAGTGTTTTTAGCATGTGCATTAAATATATGTGCAATAAATGCTAGAGACTCCCATATAATATGGGCATTTCTAGCATTTAGCATGCACTACATTATTGTACGCTAAAAATGCTAGCATGCCTTTCTGAAAGACCCCCCTGTTTCTTTGAAATGATATCTGAGCAATCTTGCCTGCCGCTTGTGTGGGTGTATTATTTACCCCCATTTGTTAAGGGGGTCTTTTACAAAGGCATGCTAGCGTTTTTACTGCATGCTAATGATTAGCGTGTGCTAATTGCTAGATATGCCCATAGGAATATATGGGTGTCTCTGGGTTTCTCTAGCGTTTAGCACATGCATATTTAATGTGCATGCTAAAAATACTAGCACACCTTTGTAAAAGGATCCCTAAAAGAGCTATGGGTCAAGCTGTAGCTTCTGGTGCCAAGATAACTTTTCAAGAGTTGAGTGTGACCAAGCTAGTAGGAGAAGAGGATCAAGAAATGACCCTACTACACTGATTATAAATTTTGTTCTTGAGCCAGATACAGAGTGGATACTGAGATTGTTTTTCCACAATAGAAATATAAAATTCTAGTTTTACATTAAATGATGCAGTTCATGTTACTCATAAGTGGAGACAACAATTTATAGGGTTGGAATGTAGGTCAGTTAGGCTGTCTCGTTTGGTTACATTTTCCTTATACATGTGTGATAAAAGTAGAATCCCAAAGCTCCATCTTCTATGAACCAGCCCACTTGAATACATTCCTGAATTCTATCTACTGGGACTTTGCTTCCCCAAATTGATTCTCTGATAACGTCTACCCACCACTGTTGATATTTGATATTCAGCTTGCTTGCTGCCTCTTCAGCCTAGTTTTCCATTTGATTAAGGAATGTATAGATTTGTGCCTTGGATCTCCTTTATTTTGTTCTGGAAAGGATGGACTGGAATATTATGATCTTTCTTCTTTTCCATCTGCTGAAATGTATTTATTTATATATTTATTTTGTTGTTTGGACGTTTACCTAGTTTCTCTTACAAGATTATTTTATTGGACATTTTTAAATTGAGACAATTTAAATTAAAAATGATTTAAATCAATTTACCAAGTCTAAGTGTATCTTGTTTTGTGGTTCATTTCTACCATGATTAAGAGGCTTATGAGTTGCACTTTCCTGAATGTGGCATCATATCTCACTCCCTGTGCATCACCCTGCAAACTGATGACAAATGTTCTTAAGACATCCAGGGGCCCTTTTACAAAGCCAGAGAACAGCTAATGCGTGGGTAGTGTGTACCAAATTGGCACTACCGCTGGGGTAGCGCATGCAACTGACTGTAATTTCGAGTTTGGTGTGTGCCAAATCCCACAGTAGAAAATATTTTTCTATTTTCTACCATTGAGGTGGGGGAAGTTCCTACCAGTAATCAGCAGCCACGTTGGCGCGCATGAGCCCTTACAACTAAATCAAAGGCTGGCGGTAAGGGCTCAGGCCGTAAATAGGCACGCACTAGTTTTAATTTTTGTACATACCCATTTCCCGGCCCATTTTTAAAAATGGCCTTTTTCCCAACTGCGGTAAAAAGTGGCCTACTGTGCACCCACACTATTGCAGGCCACTTTTTACTGCAGCATTGTAAAAGGACTCTCCAATGCATCAGCAGCGACACTGCATGGGGTACGAGAGTCAGGTTTGTTTCTTATACTAGACTTCTGCTCAATAAGTCAGCCAGGGATGCTGTGGAAGGCAAATTAGCCAACAAGTAACAGAAACACCTACTGACTGCTTCAATAATACACTTGAACTAGATTTGCAAAACAACTGTAGTCTCTGCCTTTGGCTCCTCACTATGATGGCTAGTCTAGACTTGAGGGGATTTAACAATTAGGCAAATGATCCCCTGAGTATCTGCAAATGAAAGTTTATAACAGCAAAGTTCCAGCTGAGGCAGGCATTGCTGACAACCCAAAGAAACAAGAAAAAACTGCTAAGAAATATATATATATATATATATATATATATATATATATATATATATATATATATATATATATATGTTTTTACATTTTTGTTCTTATGTAAATTACAATATTTTTGAAACATTTGTACAGCAGTCTGCCATTATCCAGCCCAGCACATCTGTTAAATCTATTCCCAAAATGACTTATCATTAGAACAAGTCTACACTCATGCTAATAACCTAACTGTAATTTCAGAGTAGTCACTGAAAAACTGTCACACCTGCAGAAAACATAAGAGCAAAAATTGCTAAACGGTTTGAATCAAAAAGAACATTGTGTGCATTCATCAAGGGGAAGAAATATCTTTGATTACAGGAAATTAACGCAGAAACATAACATACATAGATGAGCACGGAGTTTTGGGAGCCCTGTTGGTCATAAAAGAAAACAGGAGTCAATATAATATCCCCAAAACAGTCTAAATCCCTTTTTCCCTGTAGGTAGAACCAGGGATATAGCCAGGGCAGTGTGAGAGAGACACTTTTCTTAGGTACTTCTCTGAAGCAGATGCCTAATGAACGATAACTATGTCCATCTACTAAGCCAATTTTTCCTAGTGTGGGAAATGGAGCGTGCTAGGGCTGGAACTACCGCTGGCGCCTACGCTGGCCCAGCGGTAACTCCAGATTGCCACTTTGTAAAAGGGCCCCATAAACAGCCATGATCCCTTTGTAAAGCACGTTTTACATGTAGAAAATGGTATATAAAATTATCCCCATATCAGTTGTATACATGCAACTTTACTTTATGTGCATATAAAAACACTCAATTTTATAAACAACTATTCTGCATATACACCCCCGGATTCTATAAAGAGTGACCAAATTTGGGCACCCAAATTTAGGTGCAATCCTGAGTTGCATGCGCAGCTAAATTCATTAATGAGCAAGTAACACTCAATAACTGGCTGCTAACTATCAATTATTGGCGTTAATTGGCACTAATTTGGAGTTGTGTGTGCAACCACCTATGCGTAATTCTATAAAGCACCGTGCCTGTATCTACTTGCATGAGCAGAACAAAAAGCACAAAAAGACCTTCAGGAACAGGAGAATGGGAAAAGATCCAATTTCTTTATTAGAAGGACCCGACACAGGCCGTGTTTCAGCGACTATTCACCTGCATCAGGGGCCGCATACGTTTGCAGAATTCTGTGTAAAACAGTAGCACGTCCGCCACAAACGGGGTGCTGCAATACAGTCCTGCTAGTATTATCAAAAATATGTGCTCGCAGGTCATATAAGATAAATGTCTTAATCCTGTAGACGCTGAAAACGCTATTTAAAAAAAACGCCAAAGAGGTGTTGGGTCCTTCTAATAAAGAAATTGGGGGGCCTTTTTACTAAGCTGTGGTAAAATGTGGCCTGCGGCAGTGTAGGTTCATGTATTAGGCATTCACTCTGCCAGTTTATACCGTGTCTGCAAAAAAGGGATTTTCTTTTTTAATGTGATGGGAAAAGGGCATGCAGTAAAACCAGCATGCATCTAAAACCGGTCTGAGCCCTTAATGCCACCCATTGATCTTAATGCCACCCATTGATCTAGCAGTAAGGGCTCACATGCTACATGTGTGGTGACTGGTCGGTGCATGCCAACTGCCGATTACCGCCGGAAATGGTGTACATGAGAAGAAATAAATAAGTCATCCAGGCAAATCTCAAATTACTGCTGGGGTGGGTGCACTGGCCTGGCGGTAGTCTTATTTGGGCGCATGCTACATGCGCATAGAGACCACCGTGGCTTAGTAAAAGGGCCCCTGGGTCTTTTACCATTGTCCTGCTCTTGAAGGTCTTTTTGTGTTTTTTGTTCAATGGGTGGCAGTAAGGGCTCCCCATCGCATGGCCATGCGGTAAGAGTTCTTACCGCATGGCCATGTGTGCCTGGGATCTATTTACCCACTGCAGTAAAAAGGGCCCTGGCGTGTGGAAAAAAATGGCCCCCGCTACCAGCGCAGGGCCTTTTTTCCTACAGCTTGGTAAAAGGGCCCCTTAGTTGGTTATCTTTAAATTTTCACGCGCCCATGTATGGCCGCAAAACCTAGTTTAAAATCTGACAGATAACTGGTTATATCGGCCGATATTACCGGCTATCCACTAGCCGCTAACCGGGGATATTCAGCAGGTAAGAACCAGTTATCCCCTGCTGAATATCGGCAGATATCTGGTTAAACACTATTTAACAGGTCAGCAGCCGTTCTGACCGGTTAAATAGCATTGAATATTGGGAGGCAAGTGTTTATTTCAGTAGGATTTAGCACAGTAGAGCCCCGGATTATTTGTATTTGAATTTAAATCACTATTCGGCCGAATATAAATAATGTATTCGGAGCAAAATCAAGTTAAATACCAATATTTGGTACAGCCCTAGTCCAAACCCCACTCGATTTAATTCAAACTGGTTTCACCCATTACTAGTTTGCTGCTTAGCAACAAAGGGCCCTGTTTACTAAGCAGTGCTAAGGGCGCACAAACATTTTTATATATGGGTGTCTAGCATTTAGCTCGTGCTAATTTTACACGTGCGCTAAAAAACGCTAGCACGTCTTAATAAACAGGGCCCCAAATGGGGAAATAAAGCAACAGCAATTAATGCAATTAATTCTGTATTATTTCAATGCAAGAAATTAGGCATTACTGTACTACTGATACAGAAAACTCACCTCACGGGACAGAGTTAAATCTCTCAGCTGAACCCATATTTCTGACAAACAGGAAGATCTCTAGAGAAACGTAGACACCAGAATTTCACTGTTGAAAATAATTGACGTTATAAATTTATATTTTGGATCTGATAGTCTTCTTATACTCCTTTTGAGTTAAGCTCAATCAGAACCAGGGTTAAAATCTGGCATCAGGGATTCTCCCCTGCCCCCCAAAACTAAATTTTTACGGAGGTGGAAATAGTGTGCAGTGCTTTACGGGGACTTCTGTGAATTAGCCCCTAACTCAAAGCAGGATTTGTTTTCCACAAGCCATCAGTAAAGTTAGTTGGAGTACCCCATATAAGTGGGAAATCTATGCCCAAGTTCAAGAGTGGAGGAGTAGACTAATGGTTAGTGAAGGGGCCTGAGAACCAGGGGAACCAGTTTCAATTCCCACTGCAGTTCCTTGAGACTCTGAGCAAGTCACTAAACCCTCCATTGCCTCAGGTTCAAAATAAGTACTTGTATATAATATGTAAATTAGTTTCACCTATGTTTACTAAGCGGTGCTTTGGACGCATTAGCGTTTTAAACATGCGTACATAGTTTATGTGCGTTAAACGCTAACGCGCCTATAAAAATGTATAGGTGCTTTAGCATTTAATGCAACTTAAATTTACAGGCGTATTAAAAACGCTAATGCACCTTAGTAAACATGCCCCTTTGATTGTAACTGCAGAAAGGTGGTATATACCAAATCCCATTCCCTTCCCTTTTCCTTGAAGAGAAACTCCAAGGGAAAAGAATGTGCAGTGTTGGTTAAAATCATTTTGGCAAAGAGTTCAAATCAAAATCACTAAGTACAAAATTAATTTGAAATCAAAATCAGTAAGCCAGTTGTGATTTGAAATTGAAAATCAGCCAAATGATTTCAAATCAAAAATCGGCAGAGCAAGGTACTACTATTAAATGTAATTGTCATGGGACAGAATTATAGACTTATCCATCAATATTGATAAGCATGCATTCAAATATATAAATAGTAGTTACAAACTTACCTCCCTGTTTACTAAGCCATGCTAGTGGATGATGTGCGGCAATGCCGAAACAGCCCATTCAAAGTGAATGGGCTGTGTCGGCATTAGTGCCTGGCAGCCGCTAGCATGGTTTAGTATACAGGAGGTTTGGTAGCTTAGGCTCATCGGTGTTATTGACCATCACAGTAATAAATTCATAAATCCTAAGATTATATCAACATTCATCAGCAAATTATTTTTTATTTTATAACCAAAAAAGATTTTTAAAAAATCGCTTGAATATGTGATTTTAAATCTAAAGTCAAAATCAGAGTAAAAAAGTGATTTAAAATAAAAATCAAAAATCATAAAACAATTTACTTGATTTGAAATCATACCCAACACAGAGTGTGCATGTACTGAGTGAACAGCGGGAGAGGACTTGGATAAAATGCATGTTCTGTGGGAATTTGGAATTGTGAATTCACCTATAGGTTGCCCTGAAGCAAGGTACTTGCAAATAATTTTAAATGTAAATATCTGGGACTTAATTCCTGGCTTGGAAATAAGTGCCCACAGTGGGTGAGATTTACTAAGCTTTTTCCCAAAGAGAAAAAATGGAAGAAATCGGGTCCAAGACATCACTTTTTGGTTAGTAGCTGAGAAATTGGACAATAGAATTGACGGGGGAGGGGGGGGGGAACATAGGCAGGATACTCACACATTACATTGTCTTATTACACCTCCACTTTTGGGTCTGTGAATCCTCGCTTCCCTTCGTTAACCAATGTCGGCCTCTCGGTTCTTGTGTGCCACACCAAAACCTGTAGCAGACAAAAAATATTGACAGATATATGTGTCAAATAGAATTGCAGACTAAGGTCGCATCACTGCTTACTAGCATATACCTAGGGCCTGATTCATCCTGGTTCTTTCCCATTCACTCGTAATGGAAAAACAGCCTTAGTGATATCAGGCCCTCGTGTTGTTGAGATAAGTAATTTTTTTATTTGTTGTTACATTTGTACCCCGCGCTTTCCCACTCATGGCAGGCTCAATGCGGCTTACATGGGGCAATGGAGGGTTAAGTGCCTTGCCCAGAGTCACAAGGAGCTGCCTGTGCCTGAAGTGGGAATCGAACTCAGTTCCTCAGTTGTAATGTAAATTGAGTTCAGAGTTGCTGTCACAAAAATGACTCAACTAGTCTACAAGTTTTCTTACTTGACAAAGTAACATGGAAATGGACTATGATGGCAGATATGAATCATAAAGCCCTTGTAATCAGCGCAAGTTGCGTGCATCAGCACAAATTATGTGCTTTTGCAATGCAATGCTGTAGACTGCTGGTTTTCTCCTCACCTCTTTCAAGCCAGGGATCTCCTGTGCTTATCCCAAGCTTTCTTCAATTTTGTTACTATTTTTGTCTCCATTACCCGTATTGGGAGGTCACCACATGCATCTACTACCCTCTCTGTGAAGAAATATATTCTAGTGTTGGTGGTGGTGCTGGCGGTGGCCGGTGGTGTCGGCAATGGCGGGGGGGGGGGGTATCGGCAATGGTGCCAGGGTGTCGGCGGTGCCGGGGGGGGGGCTAAAATGTGCACCCTCACCTTGGGCTCTGGACCCCCCTCCCGCCAAAGTCTGGCTATGCCCCTGGTTCACATGCTAATGTTTGGTAATGGCCTAGAACTAATGGCAAATGTGGTAATTAATTTAGAAAATAGAAAATTGGCCATTTCCAGTCAGCAGTAAAAATGACCTTAGCGCACAAGAAAGGTCCATATGGCTAATTTATACTGTAGCTTTGTAAAAGGATCCCTAAGTGGAATTCATTGCCAGAGAATGTGGTAAAGGCAGTTAGCTTAGCGGGGTTTAAAAAAAAGGTTTGAATGGCTTCCTAAAAGGAAAAGTCCATAGACCATTATTAAAATGGACTTGGGGAAAATTCACTGCTTATTTCTGGGATAAGCAGCATAAAATGCTTTGTACTTTTTTGAGATCCTGCCAGGTATTTGTGACCTGGATTGGCCATTGTTGGAAATAGGATGCTGGGCTTGATGGACCTTTGGTCTGTCCCAGTATGGCAATACTTATGTTCTTAAGTGACTCGCTCAAAATCACAAGGTGCAGCAGTGAGATTTGAACCAGGCACCTCTGGATGTTAAGCCCACTGCTCTAACTACTAGGCTACTCCTCCACTGACTTTACCTGTACCTTTATGTGGATTTTCAGCAGAGCTATGTGTTTAAGTCTGACATGATTTTATACAAATAATTTCAATGTATAATGCTATTCCTGCTTTTTCTGCATTCAGACTTGAAAACTACTGTTCTAAAGAGTGAGGCCCAACCCAGCCTCCCATCCTTATGGGAAGACAAGGGCCCTTCTACCCTAATTTAAACATTACCTGAATATCAGAGTGTTTCTATTATAAACTGCTAAAAACTCAGTATAAAAAGCAGGGGCGTAGCCACGGGTGGGCCTGGACGGGCCCAGGCCCACCCACTTTCCCTCCAGGCCCATCCAACATCCATCGCATGTGTCGCGCGCTGCAATGGAAATGCTTGTCCTCCCCGTCGGCGCTGCCTCGGTCCCTGCACGCTACCCTGCCTCTGCCCCTGCCTGCATTCTTTTCTTCGATCGTCGCATAGCCAGCAGCGCTGCCATTCACTCAGGCAGCTCCGCTCCTCTCTGCCGCGTCCATCCGGCTCTTTCTGACGCACTTCCTGTTTACGTAGGGCCAGATGGACGCGGCAGAGAGGAGCGGAGCTGCCTGAGTGAATGGCAGCGCTGCCGGCGACGAGACGATCGAAGAAAAGAATGCAGGCAGGGACAGAGGCAGCGCCAGCGGGGAGGACAAGCATTTCCGTTGTAGGCGCGGTGGGACACAGGGGTGGAGAGAGAGGCAAAGAAGGGCACGAAAGCTGCCTTGCAGCAATTCCTCAAGGCCGCCACACTACAGCAGTGGCCAGGAGGAGAAACTTGGTTGGGCATCAGTGTAGAGTTACCATATGGCTCCAGAAGAAGGAGGACAAATTGAGCCAGTCTGGGTTTTACTTCCATTGCTTTCAATGGAAGCAAAACCCGAACTGGATCAATGTGTCCTCTTTTGTCTGGAGCCATATGGTAACCCTACATCAGTGTCCTTGCCCTGGGCCTGCCCCGTGAGAGGGGGTGGGGTGGAGAGAGTGAGACGTGGGGTGGAGAGATAATTGTTTGACATGGGGGAAGGGAGAGATGCAGGAGGAAAAGAGAGGGAGAATTGTTTGATATGGCTATGGTGGGGAGAGGAAGGGAAAGGGTGCAGAGGAGTGGCAAAGGACGATAGAGGAAAAAAGTGTTGGACATGACAGTGGAGGGAAGGGAGTGAGAGATGAGAGAGGGAAATATTGAACATGGCTGGAGGGGAGAGAAAAAGATGTTAGACCAGGGGCTCAAGGCAGGGAGAGAGAGAGAGAGAGAAAGAAAGAGATCGTGGACAATATGGGAGAGATGTTGGACATAGAGGTGGAGCAAAGGGAAGGAAAGGTTCTGCACAAGAGAGGGGAAAGAGGGAGATATTGGATCCAGGGGCAGAAGGGAGATATGCTGGACAATGGGTAAGAGAGAGAAATGCAGGACAATGGAGGGAGGGGGAGGGGGAGGGGGTAAAAGGGAGATGTCAGGCTATGAGAGTGAAGAGAGGATAAAGAGAGAGGGGAGATGGTAATAAAATGAATGAGAGAATAGTGATTACAGTGGTAGAAATATGGTAATGGTGCGTAGATTGAGGATGGAAGGGAATGGAAGGCTGGGAAGGAATGAGTTTGGATATGGGTGAGCTAGTGGGTGAAAGGAGATGAAAATTTGATAGATATCTGAAAAGTAAAAAGGAGGAAAAAGTTTAGAAAGAGGGTTAAATTTGAGTAGACAGAGGCAGAAAAGAACAAAATACAGAAAGGAAAGAGCTAAAATGGAAAGATCAATAGTTCAGAAGCAGTTGTAGTGAGGAAATGGAACGAGAGGAGAGAAAAGACAAATTGACAACAGTTGCTTGAAGAATTAGCAGAAGACGACGGGAAAGTGGGAAGGAGAAACTGAAACCAACATGATAGAAAAATAAAATGTCCAGACAACAAAAGGTAGAAAAATAATTTTATTTTGAATGTTTTAAATGGAATATGTTCAGTTTTATTGTGTTCAGTAGAAAAGGAAATGCATTTTTATTTTTATTTCTAATTTGTAATCCCTTGTTCTGTATTTGGTGATGGTCTGTCAGTGTGAGACTGTAATGGCAGATGGGGAGATTAAAGAGGAGAGGGCTTCTTTATTTTCTGCCCTGGGCCCCAGCATGGCTAACAGCAGCCCTGACCCTTGCTGTAGTTGGTGGGGATCCCCAAGCCCTGCTAGCTGAGGACCTCCATTGAACGTGGCCAGAAATCCCTTCTGCTGAGCTTGGCAGATGGGGGCAGCATCCTTGAGCCACTGACAACTAAGCATGCATGGGGTGCCGCTATCGGTGGCTCAAGGAGTTGTTGCTTCCGACCAAGCTTGGTAAAAGTAAATTCTGGCCATCTTTGTTGGAAGTTTTCAGGTGACAGAGCTTGGGGATCTTCATCAGCTAAAGTATTTATCTTTTGAGTTGGGAAATGCTGGGGGAGGGGGTTAGAGAGAAAATTTTGTGCCCGCCCACTTTGGGTTCAGGCCCACCCAAAATTGGCTGTCTGGCTACGCCACTGATAAAAAGACTCACTGAATAATGGTTCAGCAAGTTTAAGGGAGAGGAATAAATGCAAGGTTTCCCCAACTACCTTCCTCAACTCCATCATGAAACCAAAAATTCCAAAGACAGGGTGAGCTTCCTGATCTAAGAAGTTGGTACCACTTAAAATGGAACTTCATTACTAAGTACTTGCTATTTACAGTAACCAACCGGCTACTGCAAGTTAATGACATGAATGTATACTTTTAATTGAGTGTTATAACAATTTACTGATGTTTCATTAACTTGTAATGGCTACTGCAAATTGCTTCTACTAAAGCATTTATTTGGCAGTTGAGACATGAAAGTGCTCATTTTTAAAGCACATAAAGTAACTTTGTAAGTCTATGTGGCATCAGACATGAATATTGGAGGATAATTTTGGGCAGTCAGGCTGCCAAAGCTTATGTGGATCTGGCCAAAATTCAGCTGGTGGCCGGGACCTGCATAAAAAAAAAAAAAGATTTTGTCCCCCTCGATTCCCCCTCCTGGCCACTCCCCCAATGAGGTCTGTAGGTACTGTCCCCCAGTCACCATCCCCCCCCCCCCATGAGACCTGTAGGCACCCTTCCTCAGTCAGCATCTCTACATCCCAGCCCCCAATCAAGATAGGACACCCCCCCCCCAGGACCTACCTGAGCTCACTGGTAGTCCAGTGGGACATCAGGGGCAGGAGCAAACCCCCCTCGCTCCTGCCTCTAGCAGTAGCTTTGTTAAAATGGCTGCTGTGACCTTTCGCAGTAGCCTTGCAGTACTGGGTCCTATCCTGACTGAAGGTGGGGATGCTGACTGGGGGGAAGCTTGTATTTTTTTTTTTTTTTACTATAGGTCCCGGCCCAATATTCAGCCAGAGCCCACATAAAATAAGTGGATGAATTTAGGACAGCTTTTCAGCTGACCTAAATTCACCTGCTTAACTTATGCAGGCCTCGGCTGAATATTGCCAGAGCCTGCATAAGCACCTGCTCCTCCCCAGTGCTGCCCCCTGACTGGCACTCTTTTTCGACTGGTCAGTCAATATTTAGTAGCACTCCCCATTTTAGTGCCACTGAATATCGGCGGTTGGACAACAACAGGTGATTTAAGCGGGTAGGAGAGGCTCCTGTACGCTTGAATCGCTTTGAATATGGGCCCCATAGAACATTAGCACTTATGCAGGTAATTGTACATTTGCATGTGTAAGTGCTAGGTGAGCGCTCAGTGCATGTAAATGCAAGGGGGTATTCACATGGAAGGAACTAAAGTGCTACATTTAGGTGCATGCACTTATGCCTGCTATTGACATGGTGTAAGTGGGCACACCTAAATGTAGACATGTAAGTGTTGACTTACACTAGGTATTCTATAACAGAATCTTGGTGTTACAGAATTAGTGCTCAGAGTGCTGCATTTAGACACCTAAATTGTAGTGCCCACTTACCCCCTAATTCTATAAAAGTTACCAAAACTTACGCATGCAAATTTGAGCGTGCACCCAATTTGCGCGCACAGTTTAACTGAATAATGTCAATTAGTGCCAATAATTGTTTTCTTTAACAAGCAATTATTGGCCTTAATTAGATTTAATTGGCATTTACGCATATAAATTTAGACACAGGATTCACACCTAAAATTTACGTGCGATCTGAAAAAGGGGGCATAGAAATGAGAAGGTTATGAGCATAATAGGAGTGTTCCTAAAATTAATGTGCATTTGTTATAGGATAACAGGGATACACGCCTAATGTAGGCACCTTTGTACCACGTTTCAGTTGGTGCAAAAGACTGCACCTAAAGTTAGGCGCTTCTCCCGGGCGTAAGTGCTATTCTATAAACTGCGCCTAACTTTAAGTGCAGCATATAGAATACCACTTTTTTAGGCACCATATATAGAATCTAGATCTTAATGAATAATATGTAGAAAGTAACGAAGTGCAGTTTTATGTTTTTATGGTATCTGTATAGTAAATTATTGCTTATGTTTATTGTATCAAAGATCACTTCTAACAATGTCAAACTCCTTGCAGGATCTTTACATACAAATATCAACAATTGACTGCAAATGTCTTTGAGATGTTGAAGGACTCAAATACTTTTTTTTCTTTATTTATCCTTTTTAAATATTTTTTCCTTTTTCACTTTTACCTTTTTCTTATTATTTTTTTGTTTTTTACTTAGAAAGAAAAGGTCTCAAAATTGCCCCAGTGCCAGGACGAACTTCATCATCAATGTATCTCAAGGCACACTCCAGGCTCAGGTCATCACAGACCAAAAAACCTCCATTTACAAATACATGTTTTTATGTGGCTTTTTTTGAATATTGCACCTAACCATTCAACGTGATTCAAAAATTTTCATGTCAAAAATGTCTAATCAAATAACTTAGCTTTTTTGCTTCAGATGCGGGTCTGGCTGTCAAATGCCTAATCATGTGACTCCCGACTCCCAACGGGGACCCGTTTTGCCCACCGGCTTTGTCAAGGGAGGAGTCCAGACACTTTGACAGTCTTGTTCCGTGCTTCCACACCAGGACCCACAGGCTATATCTTTTTTACTGGTGTTTTCACTTTGTTTCTCTTACTGGTTTTGGATTGGGGTCCAATCACAATCTAAAATGGATCTTTTCTTCTCTCTCTAGTTTTCAACTATGATTTCAACTTATATCAAAAACAAGATCTATACAGCATTAAAACAGTAAAATAAAAGCTCTTTCAACCATATTGCTAATACTCATTTGAAACAAGTCAGTTTCAAATGCACTGCAGCAGCAGTGATAGCATAGGTGGTGGGTGGCCCAACTGTTTAAGGAGGCTAAAGGGGGTGGGGTCAGGGGGTGAGGCTTACATCCATAATTGTCTGACAACAAGCAAAAAAAAAAACCCCAGTAAAAGTAAAATAGTCACAAGTAATACCTTTTATTAAATGTAGATATTAGATATGTCCTGATAGGGAGAATATCAATATAGAACTACCACTATCACTATAGGAGTCCGTTTTTATCATCGGTTCCGTAAGGGACCAAAGAGGAGGAAAACCAATCACACGCAAAAAACTCACTCTAAGTGAGAAAAGCGAGTGATTTAAAAAACCTCCTCCTGTTCTACATTCTGTTGGGTCCACAACAACGCAACGCAAGACTGCAATTTCACCTCTTTGAGCACATTATACGTTACCCCACTGGCTCCGGATATCCCACGCCTCGCAGCTAAGTACTGATGATTGTTTGTCAGTTACATTGATGTTCTGCTGGGCCTGTTATAGGATAGATTACAGTAAGGGCAGACTGGGGGCTTTTCTGTTCAGGGGTAGTTTAATGCAGCCGGTTTTCTCTTCTTTACCGGACTCAGTTTTCTTTAGTTTGGTGATTGGTGAGCTCCACATTATTTTGAGTAAGGAACAGGAGGAGGTTTTTAAGTCACTCACTTTTATTTTCTCACATAGAGTGAGTTTTTTGCATGTGATTGGTTTTCCTCCTCTTTGGTCCCTTACGGAACCGATGATAAAAACGGACTCCTAAAGTGATAGCGGTAGTTCTATATTGATATTCTCCCTATCAGGAGATTTGAGGTTCTATTTGATGTTTTGAATATATTTTGCGGAGACACCCGCAAACTAAGTGTGCAACCTTTTCGGATTTATAGTATTATTTCAGTTTGCATTTCCCTGCTTTTCTATTGATATTAGATATGTATCATATGTCAAAGAATAAAGTGGCAACAACAGTGAAGACTTCAATATGTATGTATATATCTTAGACAACTTAAAGTGCATTGAAAAAGGTGTTTATAGATGGTGCCAGCCCCTCCACAGAGGCCCTATATTTTCAGTCTTTTCTAGAAATTTAGGCAAAGAATCTATTTCCCATATATTTGTAGGAAGCTGGTTCCATAAAGCAGGTGCTAATGAACTCTTGCAAATGGAAATCCAGTAATAGGAGGAATGACCGGTCTATGCTGCAATATTGATCTCAGAGTTCTACTTGGGACGTAGGGAACAGTTAAAGATCCAAGATAAAGACATATATTAGTGTAAAATGTTTTGTGTTTTCAACAGTAGAGTTAAGTAATTTGCCCAAGATCTCAGGGAACTGCCATGGGGTTCGAACCAGGTACCCCTGGTTCTTAGCCCCTGCTCTAAACTTCCCCCCCACATAATGAACTGTAGCATAATATTGTTTATAAATATCTGATAGTGATCAGATCACTTCAGAAAGTCATATCTGATAAACATTTATTAACATGTCACAACCCATTTGGTAAACTGATTAATGAAAAGGCTATAAAATATATATGCTTGTACTGGAACTGCCATATTGTTATGTCTCTGGCTTCCTGCTGCACTACTGGCTGTGGTACACTTTAGAAATGGACACTTGGATGAAAATCAACCTAACAGCAGCAGAATACAGAGTATTTTCTTGCCATTGTGGAACACCTGCAGTTCATGTCATAGAGGTAGATAATACCTTCCATGTCTTCAACGTCAGACCTGGTGTGCAGCCTTAAAATGTAAATTTTACATAATATGAATCAATAGAATTTCAAAACCTACATGATGGGGTTGTCAGTCAGTTAAAGTTTAGGTACATTTCAGTCAGACCGGCAAAAAGTAGATAATCCCTTCCATGTCTTCTCCTACAGACCTGGTGTGCACGCTTTCTCTTTTAGTCCCACTCCATTTTCACCCCCCCCCCCCCCAGTTCCAGTCTGTCCCTGTCCTTAGTCCTACTCTTTCCTTCCTCCCCCTCCCTCAATGAAGCAATCTGAAATAAATCCAAATCGAATTGATACTTGCCTGCCTGGCTGCCTTGATGTCTTTCTCTGCTGTGGTCTGCACTCTAGCAATCATAGCAGGCCTGCCTTGGTGACTCAACGTTCTTCCTGAGTCAAGTCCCACCCTCGTGGAAGCAAGAAGTTAAGTTGCATTAGAGGAGACAGGATGCATCATAGGAGGAAGGCCAAGTCCTGAGGCAGCCGTGCTATAGTTGCTAGAGTGGGTGGAGACCCGAGACCACTGTCCGCAGTGCTAGTATATGAGTTGGGGGGGGGGGGGGAGAACAATGGGAGTCCCGGGGCAGCGGGGCCGGCTGTCATCCAATGCAGAAATACGAAGGTAGTGACAGCAGGTCCCAAAGCAGGCTGTGCTGCAGCAGCTAATTCTGACTATTCCTATGCTATGCAGGTCTGCTTGCAGCTGGGGAGGCTTAGCCTCCCAAAGTCTCTTATACCGGGCACCTATGAGTGTTAGGGCTGGTGAAGATGTTACAGTAAGGTAAATCAGCAATGTATCACAGGTGCTGAAGCAATCTGAGGTACTGACCTTCGTGCAGTTGGCTGCTTTAGGTTCCAATCCATTCATGGTAACCAGGTCCTTCAACAAGCTGCTCTCCTGATATCCCCCTTTGACACCTTCCAGCTTGAAGTTAGCCTGTGGCCTCTCCAGGATGAGATGGATGCTCACTGCAAATCCAGCCATGTCAATGGGAAATGGACGGCCAGGGTCAAAGACAGCCTTCCAACCGACCACTCGGCCTGTGGGGCCGACTCTGGGGGATTCGTATCTCAGACCCCCGGTGAAACCAACAGGCCACACAGATACCTTCCTGGTATATCGCATCTGTAGAAGAGAGCAGCAGAACTGACTGAGAAACTCCTTCTAGTAAAGGAAAGGGAATCTTCATGAAATCCTCCCACAATACATTAAGACTGGCTTTGTCTCAGTTATTAGCACCCTGCCAAAGGAATACAAACAAGACCACAAACAGGGAGTGGGAAGAAAGGAGACAGCTTCTGAAAAACAGAAATTAAACCTCCTCCCCATAATTTTGCTTGCCAAATTCACTCTTTTTTCCTTTAAATAAAAATAGAATGTGACAATTCGAACAAGCTGTGTACAGGGATAATGAAATGCTGTACAGGGTAAAAATAACTGTAATACTTTTTGTTTAACAGAGCTAGATTGGTGTCAAGGTCTAGCTTGGTGTTATCATCCAGCTTATTTTCGAAAGAGACGGACGCCCATCTTCCGACACAAATCGGGAGATGGACGTCCGTCTCAAAAACAGGTATAATCGAAAGCTGAATTTGGACGGCCCCAACTGCTTTCCGTCACGGGGACGGGCGAAATTCTCGGGGGCGTGGCCGAACGGTAGTGAAGGCGGGACAGGGGCGTTCCGGGGCGTGGTTAACAGATGGACCTCCGCGCCTGATAATGGAAAGAAGCAAGATGTCCCCGACGAGCATTTAGTCCACACAAAGTTGGTCCTGTTTTTTTCACGACCAAGCTTCCAAAAAGTGCCCAAACTGACCAGATGACCACCGGAGGGAATCGGAGATGATCTCCCCCAGTGGTCACTAACCCCCTCCCACCCTAAAAAACAAACTGTTTAAATATTTTTCTAGCCTCTATGTCAGCCTCAAATACCATACCTAGCTCCATGACAGCAGTATGCAGGTCCCCCGAGCAATTTTAGTTTAGTTGGTGCTGTGCGGGACCCATGCAGAGAGCAAAAATTGGAAGAAAAAAAAACATGCAAGTGCAGTCAGGGACATCCAAATTAAAACAAGAGTAATAGGGGGATTTGAACCAGCCACCTTCTGATTACAAGACTTGTGCTCTAAGCACTACACCACTTATTCAGTTGCTTATACATTCCTTCCCTTTCCATTAAGTCCCGCCAAGTTTCTGTTAGCCAATCACAGCTCATTTACCTGACATCGGTGTCAGCTAAACGAGCTGTGATTGGCTGACAGAAACTTGGAGGGACTTAATGGAAAGGGAAGGTGACCTAGGCAGTGGAATAAGTGGTGCAGTGGTTAAAGCACACGTCTTGTAATCAGAAAGTGGCTGGTTCAAATCCCACTATTGCTATTGTTTTAATTTGGACGTCCCTGACTGCACTTGCATGTTTTTTTTTTCTTCCGATTTTTGCTCTCTGCATGGGTCCCGCGCAGCACCAACTAAACTAAAATTGCTCCGGGGACCTGCATACTGCTGTCATGGAGCTAGGTATGATATTTGAGGCTGGTATAGAGGCATCTCAGGGGGACCAGTGCAGTACAAATGCTGGCCCCTCCCACGACCAAATGGCTTGGATTAGGTCCGTTTTTGAGATGGCCGGCAGCAGTTTTGATTATCGCTGAAAACTGCGGACGGTCATCTCTAGGTCCAGCGATCTCACCATTTGTGTCGTCTACCTCTAGATTCGACACAAAAGATGGGATTTCAGCGGGCCGAACTGTATAATCGAAACCGAAGATGGACGGCCATCTCGTTTCGATTTTACGGTTCGCTCTGCCTCTTCGCGGAGCCATCTCCAGAGATGGACGTTTTTACACATGGGCGTTCGCGTTCGATTATTCCCCTCCTTGTGTCATTGTATATTTCAGTTGTATATTCTACATTGACGTAATATTTTCCTCAGACTTCTTTTTGGAAACATAAATCATAGTCAATTTTTTCTTATACAAGAATGGAGACATTCTCAATGACTTAACTTACATTTTGCTCTTTACGAAAAAAAATGTGAATAAGGTAAATCATACCATCAGGGGCAAGCTACTACAATTCAAAAGTACAAATATGCAAACCTTGAAATAAACCACCACTTAACATCCCACCTTTAAAATGTTATACCTCTTCAAATAATTCCAAGCTGTAGGTGTTATCATCATCTGCAAAATACACGACACCATGTGGAGGGTTGCTAGGGTTGAGGTTCTCCCTGAGCCAATGTAGTCCCCTGTTCCTTTGTAGTGTCCCCCGGGGGCTACGGTTGGGGAATATAGACCGACCCAGCCTTATGCTTTTGGGACTTTCCACATTCAAATGAGTGAAGTTGAGGCCTGCCTTCTCCAGCAGATTAGCCACCGTAACAGTCCTCCGTGGGGAATCTTCCACCACAATCCAGTGCAGGTTCTGTACATGCAGGAGGGTGTTGGATAATCGAGTCAGCTCAGCTTTCTGTACTGGGCGGGTATAGGTAGGTGTTATGACATAGATTATGGGTAAATTGTCTGACCATAGCGGAGGTCTTGAGTAAACATAGGTTCTGATGACTGTAGGAGTTCCACTGGTGTTTTGTTGATGGACACAGGAAGGACCCTCTTCTCTCCACCGTGATGCATTATTTGAAGAAACTTTGATTGTAGAGTTGTCACCTAGATCTTCTATGAGATGTGGCATAAGGACAAAAGAAATGGCCAGATTTTAATGTCTTTTTTATGCATTTTATTTACTTAAATTGATTTTATAGCACATTTTCATCCAATAATATCAAAGTTCAATAAAAATATAAAAATACAATATAAATATAAAATTTAGAGTGCAATCATAAAATAATAAATACAATTAACTTTATTATATAAACCACAAAACATCATTAAAAAAAATAACAAAAACCAAAATAAATACAAAAATGTACTTATGCAGTCTGCATTGGGTGCTGATCGTATACTGAAAGTCCTTTTTCAATATGCAGGATGCAAAGAAGATACATTTTGGACAGACAACTCAATGTTCATCCAAATTTTTTCTATCCACATTTAGAAGGGGCTGCAGCATGCTGGGTGTGGGGTACAAGGAAACCAGCAATATTCAACTGTTATCTTGATAATTTTATCCATATAATAGGACCTCATAAATTGCCATCCTAACTTAATACGGTTAGCTTATCCATTTAAGTTTACAACCACATACTCAGCAATCAGACTTATATGGATAAATTGACAGAAAATCTGAATAAAGATGCCTGGATAACTTATCTGGAACTCTTTATGCAGAATCGACCATGCTAATAGTGTCTTTAATACTATGTGTTACCACACACTGACCAAAAAACACAATCAAACAATTTTAAAGGACACGAGGAGTATCAGAACAATATTGGAAAAGACTCCACCCAGGTTATCGGATCTCATATGGGACATCTCATCCTAAGCCCAAACCATAAGGTCTTATGTTCATCAATCATTTACTCCTCAAACAATACTGTTTAAAAACTACAAACATCCATCTATGTTTATTATTAACTAAAAACAGTGAATGCGATCAAAAGATGAAAAAGTATATAGCGCTTAAATGTGTGAATGTATTTATTTTTAAGGCTTGATATACCACCATGTGAGGGTGTCTATAGGACGCTGCTCCTGTCCCTTAAGAATACTCCCTCACAGAGTCAGGACTACCTTAAGATCATTGGTAGATGAGAATTAAAGAGGTAATAGATATAGCAAAACCCCCTAATAGCTTCAATGGAGACAAAGGGCTCATCCTAAACAAAGCATGGCAGTCCCTCATTCAAAATAAATTTAGCACAAAAAGACTAGTGCCAAGGACAAAAGGCTTCTCTCCCTCTCAAAGTTTTAGAATATAACCTACAGAAAATTTCCCTCACCCCTCTCCAGAGGCAGAACTGTCCCAATAAAATTTCCAGCCTCATTCCTGCCAGAATTTAAAATTGTGACCAACAAACTTTCCCACTAGAATTCAAATTTGTGACCAACAAACTTTCCCACTAGAATTCAAATTTGTGACCAACAGACTTTCCCACCAAAATTCAAATTTGTGACCAATGAACTTTCCCACCAAAATCTCCTTAATTCCTGAGAAAACCACTGACCTCAAAACTCAGCCAGTCAGGTTTGAGAACCCTATATATATATATATATATATCAAGACAAACTTCAGACCTCACAGCATACCCTGAAGAAAGCCACAGCATGATGGCTGAAATGTCAGTTCCACTTACTCAGATGCAGCAAGACCCGGACAACTGCAACAATCCTGTCCTAAATTCGCCCGGCTATGCACATACCAGCCCTGAATACTACCGGCACCCACATAACTGCCAGCTCTGCCCCCTGTACTACTCCTGACCTGCCCACTTCACCCATAACTGTTTTCTGCCAGTATTCAGTGGCACTGGCTGGTTAAATGCCACTGAATATTGGTGGTTATGCAGCTGCAGGAGATTTAAGCGGGCAAGAGCCTCTCAAATGATTGGTGGATAGGATACACAAAGATCATCTCTAGGCTATGCCTCCTTTGACTTTGAAATGGAGGATTCTTGAATATGTCACCACTGGTGTCCCTGAGAAAGATTTTTTTGCAACGGAAATTTCTGTTGGACGTTGGGGAACTCACACTGAATGAGCGGGGTCTGGTTACAGAATCCAGATAAGTTGGCTCATGTTTGTTCCTTCAGTTTGCAGTGGATTAGAGTTAATGAAGTAACCTAAAGTTTTGCTTCACTTATTATTAGAAGTTTGTTTAAGCCTCCTTGAGGCTTTTGGTTGACACCAGAACAGTAGTAGAATTTCCCATATTGAACTTTTGTAGTGTTTTGTTTGGTATTGGCACTTATTCACTTGTTTGAAAAATTGGGGGTGGAAAGTTAGGGTAAGTGTGCTATGATGTATAGAGCTTCTCATGTGAGCTGCTTTTGCAGCGTTGTGACTTACTGAAGTAGTGCTCGGCTGAAGGTTCAGCCTATACTGAACTCCCCATTTCACCCCTTACAAATTATAAATTATAAATCATAAAATAAAATTAATAAACTACAAAACAAAATTGAGCTTCTACTACTGTTCTGTTTGGAGTCTGCCCTTGAGGCCTTACACATTTTTGGGGATTGACTTCTTTACTAGTCCTACTCAGTTTTTTGTCTCTCCCCTGGGGGTTCTTGCAGTGTTATCCTTTGACTTCAGGCAGACTTGGGGTCCCTGTAACATTGAGGGAGGGTGGTCAGGGCATTTGCCCTGGTTGCCTCTCCCCCCCACCCCCACAATGTCAGCCCTGGATGTGAGACAAATTCTAGATACTACTGTATCTGTCCGTGTGTATTGCAGCTCAGTGCCATGGACCCCAGGTGCTAGTGTGAAGGAGGCACTCAAGCAGTATACAGTGGAACTGAAATCAAATGTAAATGCAGGGTCATTTAGCCATTTGTGTACTGAAGGCCCTGCTATGTTCCTAACTCTCTGAAACAGGAAGCTTGTGTGTTGGAGGTGGGAGGAACATGGCAGGTGATGCGTGTGAAGGGAAGCTCATATCTAAACATTGTCCCCCAGGCTCTGGAAACCCACAGTACACCACTGCTGCAGTTTTTTCTGTGGCTGTGTGGATTTACCCCTTACATGCCCCTTTGGTTAGGGAGTACAGGATACACTTCTGAAGTTGCAGGAGCAGAGTGAGGGGAGTCTACCTATATGTGGTGACATCAAGGAGAAAAAGGATGACCAACAAAGATGCAGTAGAATCAAGTAGCTCTCCCTCCTTTCTCTAGGTGATCCTCTCTCAACTCTTTAAAGACATATGCCACCCTCCAGACACAAGCCACCCACAGGCAGATGCCTACTGTACCCAGTGGGAAATTTGGCCCTGAACGTGTGTCTCCTCATCTCCTCTGGGTTTGGCACTGACCCAAAACAGTGACAACTACTGTGGACTGTACCTTCTGCATAGAAAAACAGAGAAGTCCCCATTACACCTGAGGCACAGAATATGCAAACATTGCTGCTGGGGTACAAAAGTAATTTTTCCAGCTGCTGTAGGTGAAAGCCTTCTTCAAGGTAATTGTACTCATGATTTGCCTGGACCTACAGGACATCACACTAAAATCTGAGCAAGAGAATTTCCCTACAAGAGGAACAACTTGTGCTGTATCTGCATGCAAATTACTGCTCCCCCAAATAATTTGTAGATAAGCTGCAGGTAAAAAAATGTGTGCAAACAAGGGAGAACACATGGGAAACATGCACACATGGGTCTGTGCTATCAGCAGCTATATTTTGTGCACAAAACATTTTTATCAGCACGTATGCTGGAGTGCTACATTGTGCATAAATGGGCAGTCCAGTGATTTACTGTTCATAGTCGCACCTGCCCCTCGGCCACACAGGTACAGTGTATCAATGTTTTTCTTCTTTCTTATCCAATCGCAGTTTTACTGTTCACACTATTTCTGAAGTATCCACTATTCATTCTCTTCCTTGTGGTGCTCCACAAGGCTCTATTCTGTCTCTGCTGCTCTTTAATTTTTATTTACATCAGTCCACTTGCAAATCTTACCCCATATTTCAATATTACATTTTCTATGCTGATGACATTTTATTACTCTTTCCTGTATTACCTCCTAAAATAGATCTCTCTCCACTCCAGGACTGTCTTGCTGCTCTTGCCTCTTGGCTTGCCAATTATAAACTATTATAAACTAGTTTTAAATGTAGAGAAAACAGTTGTACGTTGGTTCACTGGGCCATTAACAGGCTTATTTTCGAAAGAGAAGGACGCCCATCTTTCGACACAAATCGCAAGCTGGGCGTCCTTCTCACGGGGTCGCCCAAATTGGCATTTTTGAAAGCCGATTTTGGGCGTCCTCAACTGCTTTCTATCGCGGGGATGACCAAAGTTCACGGGGGCTTGTCAGAGGCATAGCGAAAGCGGGACTGGGGCGTGCCTAACACATGGGTGTCCTCGACCGATAATGGAAAAAAGAAGGGCGTCCCTGAGGAACAACTGGGATGACTTTACCTGGTCCTTTTTTTTCTTACAACCAAGCCACAAAAATGTGCCCTAAATGACCAGATGACCACCGGAGGGAATCGGGGATGACCTCCCCTTACTCCCCCAGTGGTCACTAACCCCCTCCCATCCTCAAAAATTTTTTAAAATATTTTTTCCAGCCTCTATGCCAGCCTCAAATGTCATACCCAGCTCCATCACAGCAGTATGCAGGTCCCTGGAGCAGTTTTAGTGGGTGCAGTGCAGTTCAGGCAGGCAGACCCAGGCCAATCCTCCCCTCCCCACCTGTTACACTTGTGGTGGTAAATGTGAGCCCTTCAAAACCCACCAGAAACCCATTTTACCCATATCTAGGTGCCCCCCTTCACCCATAGGGGCTATAGTAATGGTGTATAGTTGTGGGGAGTGGGTTTTGGGGGGCTCAGCACACAAGGTAAGGGAGCTATGTACCTGGGAGCTTTTTCTGAAGTCCACTGCAGTGCCCCCTAGGGTACCCGGATGGTGTCCTGGCATGTCAGGGGGACCAGCGCACTACGAATGCTGGCTCCTCCCATGCCCAAATGGCTTGGATTTGGTCATTTCTGAGATGGGTGTCCTCGGTTTCCATTATCGCCAAAAATCGGGGATGACCATCTCTAAGGTTGACCTAAATTTCACAATTTGAGCGTCCCCGACTATTATCGAAATGAAAGATGGACACCCATCTTGTTTCGATAATTCCCTGCCCCTTCGCCAGGACATCCTCAGGAAAACTTGGGCACCCCTTTCGATTATGCCCCTCTCTGTCAACCAAACATCAACCTTTGTCTTTTCAGTCTTCCTATACTCCCTGTTTCTTCTTTCAAATATCTTGGCATCTAGAAGACAAGTTTCTGAAGTGCTCAAATCTGGTTTCCCAAGTTTATGGACCCTTCAATTCTTCTATAATTTCCTGGATTTCTCTGCTTTGCATATGGCTTGTAATGCACTTTTTACTTCTCGTTTAGACTATTGTAATGTTGTCTATGCTGGTTTACCTCTCACCCAGATCAAGTACATCTAAACCCTTTAATACACTGTATCAAGACTATCGTACAAGGCTAAAAAGTTTGATCATGTCACCCCTTGACTTGTTCATTTGCATTGGCTTCCAGTTCCTTATTGTATTCTTTTTAAAATACTTCTCTTGACATACAAGGCTTACAACCTGAGTGAACCAATGTATTTATCTGTCTTTGACAATACTATACATTCCATCACGTGGATTCAACCATCTTGTCCTTCCAAGTCCTAGGGTAGCTGAAGAAGAATCTACTCGCCACTCTTCTTTCTTTTTCCTGGAACCAAAGCTCTGGAATGATCTTCCACTTCATATATAAAATAAACTTTCTTTACCTAAGTTTAAATCTTTACTAAAACCTCATTTTTTACTTCTTCCTTTAATGTTATGACACATTCTCCTGGTTTTGTGGTAAAGGAATCTGGAAAATCTGTTAGAAATCTGTTTAACTGTTGGAAAGAATGAGTCCTGTCTGTAAGGAGTCTTCTCTCCTGTCTTATCAATGGAGTTCTTTTCTTCTTTGTATTATATGTGGTATATTTTAGTATTGTACACTGCCTAGATTTGTCTGGTTTCAGAATTGACAGTATAGCAAGTTTTAATAAACAAACAAACATATTCTCTGCTGGTTTTTTCCCACCCATGCACTTCAACAAATTAAGAAAAATCTTGTGGGTGCTTCATTGTGAGCCCTCTAAGGACAGAAAAATACCTATTGTATCTGAGTGTAGGCTGCTTCAAGAGCTTTCAGGCTTGCAGGCGGTGTACAAGAAATTAAGGGGTCGATATTCAAAGTGATTTAAGTGGGCAGGAGAGGCTCCTGCCCGATTAAATCACCTATCCAGCGATACTCAACAGCCATTAACTGGATAGTGGTGCTGAATATCCCCTCTAACCAACTAAGCTGAAACTGACTATGTTGTGGGTGGTCTGCGGACAGAGTTGGGATGGGGTCAGCACTTACGCAGTTAAGTGCCTGATATTCAGCAGTTAACTGGATAAGGTAACTGGACAAATCAGACCACATAAAACACGGTCCTACCATTAACCAGTTTCACTTATCTGGTTGAGGGCTGAATATTGATTCTTAACCAGATAAGTGTCAGCTGTCCACACATACTGAAGCATTCAATGCCGGTGCCCCAGACACGACCTGGCATTGAATATCTGGACATAAAATTTGGTAGTGGCTAAAAAAATCACTTTCTGCCACTGGAGTGCTCTCAGAAGGAGGAAGAAAGACATGAAATCCCCAATAACACCAGCTGCAAAAGAATGCGTTAACATTTTACTCCTCAGCCCCCATGTCAGGAAACCCTTTCCTGAGACCTCAGTTCTTCTGTGTACCTCTTTGCATCTGAGTTTAATAGTTTAATTACCATGGGATTTAAATCAACTATGCAGAGATGTCAGCATGTTTGTGTACAGTTTGCTCATGCACAAAACACCTTTTAACGTTGAGCGGTCACGGTGGCGCAGAAAATTGTATGCAGACTTTATTGCATTGGGACTTAACTGACCTCTGTCATTCTCCTGTTGTGCAATTACTGTAAACAATAACATATTTGAAAAAGTTTCCTTACTTCTGAGAAGGTTCAGGTAGCGTGTTGTGGGGTGCTGGTGCCACAGAGTGAGAAGCAGAGCCCATGGTAGAGCAATAAGGAGGATGGTAAGAAGGCTGCGTCTCCTCAACATGCTACACGGGTTGCCAGTGCCTGATCATTCTCTACCTGAAGCAGAACAGATCACAGTCTTAAGTGTTATGTACAGTGCCATCAGGAACAGGTACATTTCTCTCCTTTGATTCTCTTTTTTAGTCTAGCGCCTTCATCTTTTTTTTTTTTTTTTTTTTTGCTACGATTTAGAACCATAACTCCTTCCATCTATCTCTGATCCTCTTAGTCTTTCTGCTGACTTTCTTCTCTCCATCTCTTTCTATGATTTCTACCTCTTTTCTTCTCTATCTCTCTCTGTCTCAAACTCTCTCTAGATTGACTTTTCTTTTCTCTTTAATCCTGAGTCCCATTCCTGCTCTAATTTTTCCCTGTTTCTCTGCTATAATTTCCACCTCTTTTCTTCTCCATCTTTCTCTGACTCTCCTTTCTCCTCTCTGTAATCCTCTGAATTTCTTTCCTGCTCTTTTTCCCTTCTCTTCTCTGCTATGATTTCTACCTGTTTCTTCCTCCATCTCTCTCCGACTCTTAATCTCTCTCCTGCTATGACTTTCTCCTCTGTTTGTAATCCTGAGTCCCTCTCCAGCCCCGATTTTTTTCCATCTGTTCACGGCTATGATTTCCACTCCTTTCCTCCACCATCTCTGACTCTTAACTCTCTCCTGATCTTTTCCCTTTGTCTCTTCTCTGCTATGATTTCTACTTTTCTTCTCCATCTCTCTCTGACTCTTACACTTTCTCTCTGTCCCTTGGTGTGACAATTTCTTTTCCCTCTAATCTTCTGAGTCCTATTCCTGCTCTTTTTCCTCTGTCTCTTCTCTGCTGCTTTCCACTTCTGTTCATCTCCATATCCTGACACCTTCTCCTGCTGTCCATCTCAATTCCTTTCATCTTTTCTTCCTTCCTTTTGTCTGCACTCATTCAGTCTGTCTACCTTTTCATGGACTCCTGCTTTTTCCCTTATACTCTCTCCCCTTCCCTGTCTCTCACCCTCCCCTCCCTGTTTTCTGTGGGCTGCACAGTCCCTGATCACAGACCAATAACATTAGCTGGATGCTGATAAATGCCTTCAATATGGTGCTTCTAACCTTCTTGAGCTACTTTAAAATTGCATCTATCTGCTGTTAATTTCCCCCATCCATCTTTCTCTTCTTCCCTTAACACCGTCTCCCTTTAGGAGCTCCTCTTTGCAGTGAAAACAACAGCAATAACGTTGCTTTATGGTAATGAAACAGAAACATTTGCTATTGTGGGTTGTACTTGGTTCACAGAGCTGAATAGCCACACTTCCTTCACAGAGGGCATTTGTAGAACAGTAGAACTCTCATTCCTCAGCTCTGAAAAGAAGTGTTCTTTGAGAAACGCTACAGGGCTCCAAAAATGTAATGCAAAGGTATTTAGGATTAAAAATGGAAGACAACAGACAGGAACACTCCCAAACCATGTATTTTTGGAAACCCAGCAGGGTCCGTTCCTGGGTTTCTCTATTTCATTTTCTTCACGCCCACACTGAGTGGGCCTGCTGTGGTTTACAAAAAAACAGAGCATGGTCTACTCATGGTTTCTCCATTTCATTTTCTTCACTCCCACGATAAGTGGGCTGGCTGTGGTTAAGAAAAAAAAAAGAATGTTTTCCAAAGACAATTGGAATTCATATGGAGTGACAGTACCCCTACACCACCAAACATGCTACATGTGGGGGATAATGCTGCCCTAGGACAGCCATTCCCACTCAGTCCTCAGGGCACACCTAGTCCCATCAGATTTTCAGGATATCCACAATGAATATTCATGAGTTACATGTGCATACAAATGCATGTTCATTGTGGATATCTTAAAAACCTGATGGACTAGGTGTGCTCCTAGGACTGGGTTGGGAATGGCTGCTCTAGGAGATGGTCTGAAAGTGAGTATTTACAAACTTTTTTTATTTTAACTTGTAAATGTATTTATTTATTTATTTGTTGGGATTTATTAACCACCTTAATGAAGAGATTCACCCAAAGTGGTGTACAATTTTGTTAAGAGTATAACAATAGTAAAATGACCAATTCTAAACATAAATATAATGAATGAGGTAAAGTTGAAAACAGCAAACTGAAACCTAATAATAGGACCATCATGAAACAGGATAAAAAATATACATGTTTAACAGCACTGAAATTCAAATATCAGAGATATAATACGATGTCAGTATAATACTAATGAAATTGCCAATAAGCACACAATGAGAACATTCAAATAGCAATGCTGTGATACTAATGCTTTTCTACAATACAGCTTACCATATAGCTGAGGGGCCAAGTGCAGATATATAGATAGATATAGGGACAAGAGTGGAAGAGTGGCCTAGTGGTTAGTGTGGTGGACTTTGGTCCTGGGGAACTGGGTTCGATTTCCACTATAGGCACAGGCAGCTCCTTGTGATTCTGGGCAAGTCACTTAACCCTCCATTGCCCCAGGTACAAATAAGTACCTGTATATAATACATAAGCCACATTAAACCTGCTATGAGTGGGAAAGCGTGGGGTACAAATGTAACAAAAATAAATAAAATATAAAAAGACTAGTAAAAGATGCCCGTTTCAGGCTGAAATGAAACGGGCACTATCAAGGGGATTGCAGAGGAATGTTTGCAGTGTGCGCACCCACTGCTCCCCTTTTCCCACGCCAAGCAGGTCGTGAAGGTGCTCCTCCTCTGGTGTTTGAGGTCGCGTTTTGTGGCAGTTGGGAACGGTCGTGTTGCTGCGCCCCCCCCAAGCCACCCACCGTCGCGTAACTTTGCTGGTGGGTGTCCCGAAACCCCGCCAGCACAAGTCCTGTCTTCTGACTCCGGCGTGATCTTCGGCATTGCTAGCCTGTGCAGGCCTCTGCAGGCAGGGCTTCTGTGCATCTGACGTCCTGCATGTGCAGGACATCAGACGCACAGAAGCCCGGCCTGCACAGGCTAGGAATGCCGAAGATCACACCGGAGTCAGCAGACAACAGAGGACTTCTGCTGGTGGGATTTTGGGTCCCCCGCCAGCAAACCTACGTGATGGTGGGTGGGTTGGGGGGGTGCGTCCCTGCACAGGCTAGCAATGCCGAAGATCACGCCGGAGTCAGCAGACAACACAGAACTTGTACTGTCGGGATTTTGGGTCCCCCGCCAGCAAATCTACGCGACGGTGGGTGGATTGGCAGCAGAGGGGGAGGGGTGCGTCAGGCGGAGGGGGCGGTGACGGCACTCTTTAATCACACCCCTGTCATCTGCTTATTCAGCGCATCCTTCCCTCTTCTTCAAAGCAGAATCCCCCCCCCCCCCCAACTGAACTACACAGGACACACACTCACTCAGTCACTGACATCTGGCAGTGCTTGCTGCCGTTGCTTTCGTGTCGTTCCTTGCCTCATTTGTGGAAATTGGAACTCCCCCTTTCCGTGTCATTCATCGTTCGTCAATAGCTCCGCCCGCGACGTCATGATGTTCGACGTGAGGGCATGACAGACAGACATGGTGAGTGGAGAGGCTTCACCACCATGAACTAACGAACCCTTGGCGGAAGTGGCTGGAGCTTGGGGCCTGAATAGAACGTTCAGGTAGCGAATTATGTCCAGAAGGGGCGTGTCTGGGGGTGTGGCTGAGGGTGGGTGTATGAGTGAGAGTGAGAGTGAATGGTGGCTGACAGGCTACAACAGTACAGGGCTTGAGTGTTTCCCTGCCACACTGTGAGCTTCAGAATTGGAGGTGAGAATTATTAATATAGATGTGTGGTATAGAGTCAGTTGGGATAAATAGATGGGTAGCTAAACTAAAGGCAAGTTCTTTGTACAGTTAAACAAGATATAAGGAACTAATCTAAGTTACAGTGTAAAAATACATGCAAACAAACTTGAGATCCTTTTACTAAAGAGCGCTAATGGATTTAGCGTGCACTAAATGCCATGCAACCCATAGGAATATAATGGACTGCATGGTATTTAGCATGTGCTAAATCCATTAGTGCGCCTTAGTAAAAGGACCCCCTTGTTCCACATAAATTCAAATGTACCAAAATGATGCGGAAATTTTACATATAAAAAAAACAATGGGGCTCTTGTACTTTTACTGCAGCTCAATGCAGAAAATCAATGCGCAGTAAGTGCACATCAATGCAGTGACTCTTGGGGCGTGTCCAGCATTTTCCATTGCAGGTTATATACTAATATTTCCATTAGTGTGTGCTACTCAGGTTGCAGTTAGCACGGAGGCACCTTGCACCTCTCATTGACTTCTCTTGCTTGTAGTAGAATATTAAATGGTTAGCACTCTGGCACAGTCTGAGAGGGTATTGGGTGAGGAGGGTGGGGGGAGGGGGTTGGGCTCATTATTGATAGTGTAGTGTAATTACCGGGTTTTCCTTTGACTGTATGTTTGTATTCACCTCCGTTGTTGGTCTCTTAATTTTTACTACTTTAATAAAATATATTTGGGAAAAAAAATAAAATCTATTTAAATATAGTGAAAGGTTCTCCGTTCTTTTCTTTACAAACATGAACCCACTGCGGATCATTCTAATATCACCATTATCACATTTTAAATAATTATTGATAAATCTATTGAAACCATCATAAGTCAAATACTTATACGGTGGATAATGTTGTCCATTACAACTTGCTGTAACTTTAAAAGTTGATGAAACATAATCTCCCCAATGGGCTCTGAATAGTCTTCCATGAAAGTGTTCAATCCAAATACAAACATGAAACTAAATCCCTTTAAAGTATCCCAATCTGATATTCCATGGTTCAGTAAATATAAATCAAAAATCTTGAACTCCGATGTCCAAAATATCCAAGACTGGTACTTTATCGCTCTAAACACATCCTGTGCTCAATACACAAGTACAAGACTTTGCATTAGAATGACCCACAGTGGGTTCATATTTGAAAACAAAACAAAACAAAACACTGAGCACCTTTCACTATATTTACATAGATTTGAATTTTATACGTCTCAGATTTTGTCAGTAGTCTTTAGTTATGTGATTATTTAATGAATACACGAGAGATATTTGTATGCCCTACTACCCCCATTGTATGCAGATGTTTCTCATGCATATTCATTAAGAATATTCTGAAAAGCTAACCTATTGACAGCCCTCAAAGACTAGGAATTTATTTATTTATTTGTTACATTTGTATCCCACATTTTCCCACCTATTTGCAGGCTTGACTGGCGCCTACACAATCTACCAAGAGGCGAGGACTAACAACTTCTATTCTGTGTAATTAGAAGGCTTACAAAAAAATGAGGAGGTTAATAATCAAAGCCAATTTTTAACCACGGAAATTGTTTGAAAATCACCATACTTATGCACATTGTTCTGAGAAAGGAAAGTGTCAAAACTCTGGCACCAGCCTACCCACCAGATCACAGACCCAGGGCCAGATTTAAGAGTTTGACATCCATAGGCAAGACCAGACAGCAGATGCAAGACAGCAAGGTGTGTCAGAGATCCCAAAGAGGAAGGTCATAGTGCTAAAGAGGCACCCCTTTGAGGCAGCACATGCACATGGCCCTAAAGTAATTAGGAAAAGGCCCCTCTTTGGTGTGGGTATTTTGCAACTACAACTTTGGCATGCTAGGCAGTTGCCTAAGTCTGAATTCAGACCTGTAAAGAGCATCTTGTAAAATACTTTCACTTGCATTCTGAGTGCTGCATGAAAACTTCCCTGGTTATCGAGGGATTGATTAATAGTGTATGTCCCTGCTAGGGCCTTATGCAATTCGCAGGATCTTGAGTTAGCTATGCCAGGGAGTTTAGAAATAATTACACAGATATGTGGAAATAAGCTTTCTGTTGTGCGGCACCACAGCTGTGAAATTGTGTTCCAAATATAAGTACATAAGTACATAAGTAATGCCACCCTGGGAAAAGACCAAGGGTCCATCGAGCCCAGCATCCTGTCCACGACAGCGGCCAATCCAGGCCAAGGGCACCTGGCAAGCTTCCCAAACATTCTATACATGTTATTCCTGGAATTGTGGATTTTTTCCAAGTCCATTTAGTAGTGGTTTATGGACTTGTCCTTTAGGAAACTGTCTAACCCCTTTTTAAACTCTGCCAAGCTAACCGCCTTCACCACGTTCTCCGGCAATGAATTCTAGAGTTTAATTATGCATTGGGTGAAGAAAAGTTTTCTCCGATTTGTTTTAAATTTACTACACAAAGGGAGTACTATTTAATGTTCTGCAACATATATGAAACATGGCTCTTCAGATTGGATTCTCCAAGTACATGCAGACTGCTAGATTATTCTCACATGCAAAGGGCTAGAGGGATAAATGGTGGGTGAAAGGTTTTAGAGCATGACAGGTTATTATATCTTTTCATTACATATCTATTTGTTTTTATCACTATTTTATATTTTTATGCTGTAAGCTACCTTGTATTCTTTGGACATTTAATACACATTTCAGACTGAAGGATGAATGATAATTAAGCACTGATTGGATCATCAAAACCTTATCACAGATTAGAGGCAGTTTGAGACTGAAAAAGAGAAGGCACAAGAGTCTGTTTCATAATTTAAAACTTAGATTGACTCATCTTTCAATATCAGACAATCCAGCAACTGGGCAGCTGTTTCACAGTTAACAGATTTCAACAGGATTGGTCTTTAATCGCAGACTGGCTTCCTCAGGAGCAGCAGGAAAATTAGGTGCTGGATATTGATAATCCCGTGCAGCAGAATGATTTACAGGGACAGACCTTCACAGAGATTAATCCCACCTCAAATAAAACAGGATAAATGGCATTTCTCCAGTCTGAGGCCTATGTACAAAGCATTTTTTTTCAAACACACAAAATCAGACAATCCCATTAGTACATCAGGTTGTCTCCAAGAATGTTGGTGTGCAATTTAAAAGGTCAAGTCAAGACCACATAAGATGAGACCATTGAATGGGATATTCCTGTCCACCCTTCCCAAGCATCAGATTTAGGGTCCAGCAGTTCTTGTCACCCAGAATATCACTGGTACTTATTCGCATACATTAAAACAGCACAGGGTGAACATCCATAGACACTACTCAAATGAGGTGTACTCTACTCTGTGGCACTGCCATGTCAGATCCAATACCGTCAGGCGAAGACTTCCTATGATGCCAGCCAGATGGTGGGTGTGTCAAGCCCTGACCAAGAATATCTGACAGGTTAGATCTTTGGTCTTCATTCCCAGTCCTTGAAAGCCACCATTGGGTCATGTTTTCAGGGTATCCCTAAGGTTTATGCATTACCACCTTTAAGTAACTACACTTTATTTACTATAAATTCTTTTATTCATATCAAAAATTGTAGTGTAACTAGAGTGAAATAAGGGGAACTCATTTTAAGGATTAGTAAGGTTTATGCATGAGAGAGATTTGCATCTGCACTTCCATTGTATGGAAATCTATCATACATATCATTGGTAGTCCTCGAGGAATTGGAGTGAAGACCAAGACCCTAGATGAACTTTCAGCCAAATACCTCTCCACCACTCGTGCCCCTGAGCTAATCCAACAATTCTTCACCCATTAGAAGTCACACCACACACAGTCATGTGTCTACCATGTTCCCTCTACCGGTGTGATGGCTGTGTGTGATGTCATTTCCTGAGAGGAGGAAAGTGGAGGAGAAGTTAGAGGGTAGCACTGTAATGAGGGCACCACACTGGCTAGACTGGACTAGGCCTGGTTTGGGAGAGGGAGAATCTGGTTGCCTGCAGTAGTTCCTGAGTGGAAGATGAAGCCTAAGACAATAACAGTTGTGGTTCACCAGCACTAGCACTTTGACTCTTTGACTAACTGGTCCCAATGGTCCCACAGCCAAGAATTGCTTGCAGCTTGCATAATCACTGCTGAGCCAGCACCAGCATCACCCTCAATGCTGTAGTACCCAAAGCAAGTGCTTAGTCTGCAAAGTGCTAGGGACAGCCCTGGGGTATATGTATTGGAGTGGAGAGGGTAGGGATGAAGAAGAAGAGGTAGCCAGGAGAAGAGACTGCTTACGTTTTTTTGATACAATATTACTTGTGCACTGAAGGCATTAAAGGACAAGGAGATTTTACCCTGAGTATAAATATGGCCTTGACTGGCAGGACAGACCCAAAGCGTTATTCTCCCATTACAAACAAGTCCTTCCATCTTTCATCTCTCTTAAACATAATAACTAACATTGCACACAAACACAATTTAGACTGAAGAAAGGGTCTCAAGTATCAATTTTCTGCTAGCCAGTGTTGTGGTGCACCTCCTGCCAATTTCACCATCTAATATACTGTAGTGACAACTTCTACCATTCATGGTCATTGATGGATGAGCCATTTTTCAACGACGATTCTCAGTGCTTACTCTGTTTACATGTTTCCTGTGGCAATGCCTGCCAAAGAATGAAGAAAGGACCTTCTCAGAAAATGAGAAGGACCTGGAAAACAATGCAAGGCAGCATGCCACAGTAGCATAGCCAGATTTGTCATTTTGGGTGGGCTCATAGTTAAGTTGGGTGATCCTTCATCCTGAATCTTGTTCTCTCCTCTGCCTTTGGATTTGGCATTCCCCCCCCACCTCATGTACTGATATCAGCAAGGGTGGGATGCGGCACAGTGAAGCATGCGGGGCCGACGCAAGTAGATGTACATCACTGCCCCGACTGCAAAGGTGATGAGGTACACCAAGATGGGGGAGATTTAGAGAGAGGAAGGAGATGCCAGGCTATGGGTGGCTGAGCAGGGGCAAATGCAGTATCTGGATGTGGAAGAGAGGGAGAGAGAGAAGCCAGGTGGCCACTGCTGAAATGTCTTGGGTGGACCTGCAGTGTGACGGGGAAGGCACTGGCCCATGTCCTCATTGCCCTGTTCCCATTGGTTTCACATAAGGAGTGCAGGAGGGGTTTATTGCTCAGGGAGGGTAACATATAGCCGGAGCAGAATCCCCTGGATTAGGAGGGATATTTCCTTCACCTGCATCAGTCCAGGGGGTTGCATAGCATGCTGGGAGAGAGGATCTAAGCCTCTAACACCCATATGGGAAATATGTCCCTTTAAAGGATGGAAAGGGAAACATAGGAGGTCCCTGAAAGAGGCTGGCTGGCAGTTTGGGTTATCCAATCCTGGGGTGAAGAGGTCCCTGAAAGAGGCTGGCAGTGTGGGTTCGCCATTCCCTGGAAATGCTGTATGGTGAAACCAAGAAGCCAGGTTTTCCCTACAGCCCTGGCTAGGTGTGGAGGGGCAATTGTTACAAGCTGTGGAGAGGGAGGCAGGCTGCAGGCCCCATTCATTTGTGTGCAGTCTCAGAAGAATAACAGTGAACAATAATTGATATTTTGTGGAACTGTAATGTGTGAACTGGTACACTGAACTGTGTTTAAGGAATTCAGAGGGGGGAATCCACTGTGCTCATAGTTGGTGGGTGGGTGGCTGGAAATAAGCCTCACTGAAAGCCCACTAAAAGCAGCCCCAGTAAAGGTCCAGCCCAAAGAAATAAGAGAGCCTTATTGGACTATTTTGACTAATATAAGGTGATCAACATTTCCAGCATGGTGAAGGTTGTTTTCTGTTGAAGATAATAAATTGTTCCAAACTCTAGACTAGTTCTGTTTGGATATTTTCAGAGATGAATGAAACCGAAAACCCGGGGTGGATTAGTTTCCGGCCATTTATGTACCAGAAGTTACATTGTTTCTCCTAACCTAAAAGAGGGTACAATATGAGGCAGGGGCGGTTCCTAACCGTGACAAGGGCAACAAGGAGTGTTATAGTAGCTACGCCACTAGTATGCCATGTATGGAAATAAAGGTTCATTAAAAAAATGTTTTAAAGAATATAAGATGATATTTATGGAATCAGCTTAATACCAAGACTGGGAAACTGGGCATCCAAATAGCATAAAATGTTTAATGTAACCCAAGTACAAAGCGATACATGTGGGAAAGAGAAACCCAAACTATAGCTACATGATAGATCTAGGTGTCATCGTTGATGATAGGTTGAAACTCTCTACTCAGTGTGCAGCGGTAGCTAGAAAAGCAAATAGAATATTAGGAATTATTAGGAATTATTAGGAAAGGAATGGAAAACAAAAATGAGAATGTTATAATGCTTTTGTATTGATCCATGGTGCAACCTCACCTTGAATACTGTGTGCAATTCCGGTCACCACATCTCAAAAAAGATACAGCAGAATTAGAAAAGGTACAGAGAAGGGAGATGAAAAGGGGATGGGATGACTTCTCCATGAGGAAAGGCTAAAGTGGTTAGGGCTCTTCAACTGGAAAAGAGATGGCTGAGGGGAGATATGATAGAGGTCTATAAAATACAAAGTGGAGTGGAACAGGTAGACATGAATCGCTTGTTTACTCTTTCCAAAAATACTAGGACTAAGGGACACACACAATGAAGTTACCAAGTAGTAAAATTAAAACAAAATGGAGAAAATATTTCTTCACTCAACGTGTAATTAAACTCTGGAATTTGTTGCCACAGAATGTGGCAAAAGCAGTTAGTTTAGCAGTGTTTAAAAAAGGTTTTGATAATTTCCTAAGAGAAAAGTCCATAAGCCATTATTAACATTGATTTGGGAAAATCCACTGCTCATTTCCAGGATATGCAGCACAAAATCTGTTTTACTCTTTTGGGATCTTGCCAGGTACTTGTGACCTGGATTGGCCACTGTTGGAAACAGGATACTGGGTTTGATGGAGCTTCAGTCTGTTCCAGTATGGCAACCCTTATGTACATCAGATTACAGAGCTTATATGCAACATTCAGCCCGACCAATTTCATCCCTAATACTTCTGAAATAACTACGGGTTTATGTATTTATGAAACAAAAAGTAGGAAGACTGCAGTTTTATGACCAAAAGCAAACTGTTCCATTTTTGGACTACCTGAATAGGAAAAGCACACTCCAGAATTTTCTTAAATTGGACATCTTAAGGGAAGGAAAATTCAGTAACAATCTGATATGATATGTTCAATGAATTGGAGTTAGACCCTGGAGAATTTTAGAGATGGAGAGACAAAACCAAGCTTCACATCTCTTTACAGGCCAGAAATAGGCAAATCTGTCTTTTAATAGTTTTAGTTTACAAATCTGCAGGGCCCCCTCCCAAACTAGCAGCTAATTGATTGATTTTTATCTGCTCCCAAAGAGCCTTCCTTGTATTAATCAGGAAGCTCTAATTCCATTTATCTAAGCTGTAGTAGGTGAGATAAACTATTCAGAATGTGCCTGCCTGCACCCTGCCTCCAGCACTAGAGCTAATGACGCATTTGATTGAAACAGCACTTTGAATGGGGAATGAGGCTCAGCTCCAGGTCAGACTCATGAGAGCCAGAGAAAGAAGGCTAAAGTGGCTAGGGATTTTCAGCTTGGAGAAAAGACGGCTGAAGAGAGATATGATAGAGGTCTATAAAATAATGAGTGGAGTGGAACAGGTGGAAGTGAAACATCCGTTTACTCTTTCCAAAAATATTAGGACTAGGGGGCATGCGATGAAGCTACAAAGTACTAAATTTAAAATGAAGCAGAGAAATTTTCTCTTCACTCAACATGAAATTAAACTCTGGAATTCGTTGCCAGAGAATATGGTAAAGGCGGTTAGCTTAGCAGGTTTTTAAAAAGGTTTGGCCGGCTTCCTAAAGGAAAAGTCCATAGACCATTATTAAAATGGACTTGGGGAAAATCCACTGCTTATTTATTATTATTAGCATTTGTATTGTGCTACCAGACGCATGCAGCACTGAACACCTGATACAAAGAGACAGTCCCTGCTCAAAAGAGCTTACAATCTAAATAATACAGACAAACAAGACAGTTACGGGTGAGGGAAGTAATGGGTGAGAAGGAAGGAAGGGACAAGGGGAGGGCAATTGAGTAGTGGCTAGGAGCTAAAAAGCAGCAGTGAAAAGGTGGGTTTTCAGCAGAGATTTGAAAACAGGTAGAGATGGAGCTAGATGTAGAGGTCCAGGAAGTCTATTCCAGGCATAAGGTGCTGCAAGAGAAAAGGAGCGGTCTAGAGTTAGCAGTGGAGGAGAAGGGGGATGACAAGAGAGATATGTTCAGTGAGCGGAGTTCATGGGGAGGAATGTAGGGAGAGATGAGAGTGGAGAGGTAATGGGGGGCTGCAGAGTGGATGCATTTAAAGGTCACTACGAGAAGTTTAAACTGAATGCGGAAGCGGACAGGGAGCCAGTGAAGTGACTTGAGGAGTGGGCTAGTGTGGGTATAATGATTCTGGCAGAAAATAAGTCATGCCGCAGAATTTTGGACAGATTGGAGAGGAGAGAGATGGCTGAGCGGAAGACCAGTGAGAAGTAAATTGCAATAGTCCAAGTGAGAGGTGACAAGGGTGTGGATAAGGGTTCTGGCAGCGTATTCAGAAAGGAAGGGGCGAATTTTGCTAATGTTGTAGATAAAGAAACGACAGGTTTTGGCGATCTGTTGAATATGCGCAGAGAAGGAGAAAGAGGAATCAAAGATGACTCCAAGGTTACGAGCCGAGGAGACAGGGAGGATGTGAGAGCCATTAACAGAGATAGAGAAAGGGGGAAGAGGGGAGGTGGGTTTAGGGGGAAAAATTCTTCAAAAAGGAGGTAAATACATCTTAATAAATAAGAACACCTCATTTATGATAAGTAATATTTTGGACACAGATTTGTTTTTTAAACAAAGCCTGTAAAAACTTCTAAGAGTTTGTTAGTGATTGGTTATTTTTAGTTCTGATGGTTAACCCTGATGCTTGGTATTTAACACCCAACTGTAAATTTTAAAAAATGGGGAGGCATCTCAAGATGTTCATAGATGAAAGATAAAGCACTGATAGAAAACATTGGGAATGAGATCATGCCCAGGACAGGAGACTGCAGAGGACAGTATACATGCAGGTCATAATAGAGAACAGACCAGATGCACACACCCAAACCTTAATGTAGTGATGATTTTTAAGCCCGTTTCCCAGCAATAATGCGAGAACTCCTATAGTCAATGCTTATTCTGTCTGTCTGTCTCTTGTCCGCCCCCATCCGATAATGTGAAAACTAAAGAAATATAGAAATGCAGTACATATTCTGGGGAAATACTCTGTTTACACTTCAGGATGTGCTAATATTTTTCCAAATATCCTGCAATACAGCAGGCATCTTTTTGCTTATATAGTCATAACCCTGTGAACATGGCACAGGAGTCGCTGGCAGCTACAGAGTCCACAGAGAAGCATATGTGGGCTGTGGAAGTATTCTCTATTTCTCATTGAAACAGTGGCACCTTCCTTTGGGCAGGGTAAGTACTGGCAGCTAATGCCTTATCAGCATAAATGCGTCAACATCATCGTGCCCCTAGGGCAGGGACATAGGGTGACAACTTAAGTTGGTGGTGCATCAGAAAATGTGTTGCTGCAAAGTGGCTCAAAAACAAGAGTTTAAAGATGCTTCAGGAAATTATACCTGACACTTCCGTTTTAAAATCTCAACATGCAGTAAATGACGGCAGATAAAAACCTGTACAGTCCATCCAGTCTGCCCAACAAGATAAACTCATAGCATAAGGTACAATGTGATACTACATACGTATACTTGATCTTGACTTGTCCTTGCCATTTTTGGGGCACAGACCATAGGAGTCTGCCCGGTACTGGCCTGGTTTTCCAACTTCTGAAGTTGTTATTGAAGCCCCACTCCAGCCCATCCAAAACTGTTCAGCCATGAACAGGGCACGTGGGAGTGATAGGGATACCCTTCTCCACCACCGCCAACTCCAGGCTCCGCTCATTCTGCCTCGCCTCACCCTATGCTTGGAACAGCCTTCCTGAGCCCTTACGCCAAGCCCCCTCCCTGCCCATCTTCAAGTCTTTGCTTAAAGCCCACCTCTTCAATGCTGCGTTCGGCACCTAACTCTTACCTTTCAGGAAATCCAGACTGCCCCAATTTGACTGCCCCTATCAGACTGACTGTTCACGTGTCCTTTAGATTGTAAGCTCTTTGAGCAGGGACTGTCCTTCTATGTTAAATTGTACAGCGCTGCGTAACCCTAGTAGCGCTTTAGAAATGTTAAGTAGTAGTAGATGGCAAGGTATCTGTTCATCAGCTGTAAATCAAATCCCAACTCTATGCATATGATCTATTTGAACGGAGGAAAAAGCCTCAACAGACTCCTTAATTCGGCTATCTAGCTCTTAAATTCATGGAGTTCTCACTGTCATCATAGGCAAAAAACCTCCACAGTATATTTATTCACTATTTATATATCTTCTGTAGTAACAAACCAGCACTTATTTTGTTGCTGTGTTTATTCCAAACTGCTGTCACTCCGTCTTATCTCTCCACGGCCACTGATGACAGTGAGAACTCCATGAATTAAAGAGCTGGATAGCCGAATTAAGGAGTCTGTTAAGGCTTTTTCCTTCGTTCAAATAGATCATAAGCATAAAGTTGGGATTTGATTACAGTTGATGGACATATAGTGATCCTAGCAGATGCTCAAGTATAGCAAGGAGGTATCTGTTCAGCCATGATAAGGGCACAAGGGAATGGCAGAAATCACGTCTTAAATGCCTTTGAGTCTTCTACCAAGTTAACTGCGTCTATACTGGTTCACAGATTTTCTGATGCAGAATAGCGAAGCACTGGCCACCAACGGAATCAGACCTGTTTTGATATGGAGGCAGCCTATGTCAAGTAGCAGTTTGCAAAAGCTAGGTGCAACACTACTTTATAGGTTGGGATTTTTTAGGTTGTGATATAGTTAACATAGAAACATAGCAAAATGTAGGCAGATAAAGACCATATGGCCTATCTAGCCTGCCCATCCTAGGCTATACAATGATAAATCTCTATTTATCTTTTGCATAGTTCTTAAATTCATGCAAGTGTCATATTAAAATTGTATTCCACTTCAAAACACTGTGACTGCAATCTTACACTCAGCGTAGAAATATAATCATCTCCCCTTCTCATATGGGAAAATTGACTTCCATTTTCTTTTCAAGTCAAGTTAAAGATCCTTCTCTTAGCCCATACAGCTTTTTTCATTGATTTACCATCCGATCAAGTTTCCCACTTGATTCTGCTGCATTCTTCCCATCCAGCAATATCTCAGCATGTTAATCTTCTCTACCTCTCCCCCCCCCCCCCCAATCTCAGGTGTCCCTCTCAAAATTTCCCTGCAATCTACATTCATGCTGAATCCAACGAGATTCAAAACTACTTTCATTTTCTTCCATAGTCATGGAGTCTGAGTCCATCAAACCAGCTTCATGACTTTGGCTTATGGGTAGGGTTACCATATTTGCAAGGACAAAAAAAAAAAAAGTCAGAAAAAATAAAAATGGTTGCTACCTTTGCTAAAGAAATATTTAATTGCAATTAATGAACACACATCAAACAGTAGACATTCTACTTTTCAAGAACTTCTGGATTTGAGTTTGACTGAGTATGAGCCTAAGTGTACTTATCATAAGAGTGCATATCCCTTTGTCTGGCTTCTGAGATACGTGTGAAAGTCTTTGCATGACATATCCTTAAAATCGTGCTGCACAAACAAAATTCCTTTGACAGATTCAACCAGCAGGGGAGCAGAGAGGGGATCAGCAATGCCTTTCTCTCTTTAGCACCCCCATGGGTCCAGACTGACCGATAAGCAAGAGATGGTTTATCTCATTATGTGGGTGGCTGTGTTGGTCACAGGCACATAAAAGAAAATGAGGACATTTCCTTAAAAATTAAAAATCCTGTAGGACATATCTAAAGTTGTCTAAAAAGAGGGCACATAGTAACCCTACTTATGGGGAACTGCTAGAAAGCAAGACTAGGGGCCCTGTTTACTAAGGTTTGCTAGCATTTCTAGCGTGCTCTAAAATTTAGTATGCACTAATGCTAGAGACACCCATATATTCTGTGTCCGTCTTGTCCGCCCCCATCTTATAATGTGAAAACTAAAGAAATATAGAAACGGAGTTATGTATTCTGGGGAAATACTCTGTTTACACTTCAGGATGTGCTAATATTTTCTCAAATATCCTGCAATACAGCAGGCATCTTTTTGCTTATATAGTCATAGCCCTGTGAGCTTGGCATGGGAGTTGATGGCAGCCACAGATTCGACAGAGAACCATATGTGTAGCGCTGGTGTGTACCTGGCAATACTCAGGCAGTGCCACGCACTGCGCGGTTACCACCGGGTTAGTGCTGGAGCCCTTACCACCACCTCAATGGGTGGCGGTAAGGGCTCCCCCCTGAAATGGCCATGCGGCAGCTTTACTTGCTACAGAAAAGCAAGACCTACCTTTTACCTGCTGCAGTAAAAGGGGGCCTCGGTGCGCATCAAAAACATGCGCCGACGTCAGCGCAGGCCCCCTTTTGCTGCAGCTTGGTAAAAGGGGCCCTGAATAAATAAATCTTTACACTATCTAACTTCACTAACCCCCTTGATGTATATTTCAAACCTGGTCATTGAGTCTCAGTTCCAGATTTCATTGAAAGGCAAACTGTAAATCCATTTCATGTATTATACCACATACCAGTGCTATAGTATCATTCCATAGTTTGATTCACCTCAGGGCTTAGTGCTCATCCTAAAATGGCTCAGCTCATCTGTGGCATACTAAATCCTCTCTTCTTGTTTATAGTCTGTCCTTGGTCTCTTTTCCCTTCTCTAGTCTTTGCCCCAAGGGATTTCCGATGATTTGTCTGCAAAGAACAAATGTCCATTAAACTACCAATTTCTCTTCTAGCTGCAGCACCTACCATATATCATTGTAATAGAAATTAGAAAACTCTAAAAAAAATAAAAAAAAACCCAACCAAAACAGGAGCTGCTCAGAATGATCATCATATCCACTGCTGGACATCTACAGATTCAGCACATCTGCAAGGCTCAATGGGTAATTTTATACCAGGGAGCCTAGGGCAAGAGGCCAGGTAGATGGCTACTTAAGCAACATTTTATAAAGACACAAAGATGCCTGTATGTCTTTTTAAAATGCTAGTTGTAAGTGGCAGAAATCATGCCTTAAACGCTTTTGAGTCTTGAACCAAGTTAACTGCATCTTTTCTGGTCCGTGGATTCTCTTATACAGAATAGTGAAACACTGACCACTATTGGAACTGGACCTGTTGTGATTTGGAGGCAGTCTATTTTAAGTAGCAGTCTGCAAAAGCTAGGTGCAACCCTATTTTGGTCTTTTTTTAAAAATAGATTCACATAAAAGTTAACATTGTGATTAAAAGGAAGGCTGTGATACAGTTAACATAGATACATAGAAAAATGTAGACAGATAAAGACCATATGGCCTATCCAGTCTGCCCATCCATGCCATCTACTCTCCCTATCACTCCCACTTCCACCAGGAGACTGTTCCACAAATTTGTAAAAATCTTTATTGAAAGAGACCCGATGTGGCCACGTTTCACCAAAATGGCTGCATCAGGGGTTGAACAAAACACTAAGCTGGGGTAAAAGCTATGCTTACCCCAGCTGACAAATGTATATCCAAGATTGCAACCAGCAGTCCTTGGAAAATAAAATAGCTGCCCTGTCTCCAACTGCTGTTTTATTTTCCAAGGACTGCTGATTTCAATCTTGGATGTACATTTGTCAGCTGGGGCAAGTGTAGCGTTACCCCAGTTTAGTGTTTTGTTCAACCCCTGATGCAGCCATTTTGGTGAAATGTGACCACATCGGGTCTCTTTCAATATAGAATTTTCTGGACTGGTCTGCTCCAGTGGCGTTCCTAGGGGGGCTGACACCCGGGGCGGATCGCCGATGCGCCCCGCCCCCCGGTGCAGCGCGACTCCCCCCCGGCGAAAGGACACCCCGACGAAAGAACCCCCCCCGGGTGCACGCCGCTGGGGGGGGGGTGCCGCACGCCAGTCAGCTTCGTTTGTTTCCATGCTCCCTCTGCCCCAGAACAGGTTACTTCCTGTTCCGGAGCATGGAAATGAACAAAGCTGACTGGTACGCGGCACCCCCCCACAGCGGTGTGCACCTGGGGCGGACCACCCCCACCGCCCCCCCTTGGTACGCCACTGGTCTGCTCTGTGTTCTACTCCTTGCTATTTGTTGCAGACCTGTATAGCCTTTTATGTTGGTACTGTGTTCCACGAATTCACCACGAATTCACCACCCTTTCCATGAAGAAGTATTTCCTCAGGTTACTTCTGAGTCTATCCTCTTTCATTTTCATCCTAAGCCCCCAGGTTCCAGAGCCTCCTGTGCATTTATGTTCTAGCATTTTGAAGTAAATGGTGCACTGAGTCTATTTTTAATCTTTTAACAACAGTTTAGCATTATACCAAGTATGCACTTGAACAGAAAAATGACAAACAAACATAAGGCAATCATGATATAAAAAATATTTCAATAAAAATTAAGCAAAAGAAATATTGTCACTCAAGTCCCCATTATTGGAGAAATACAAAGAAAAAAGAATAAGTTTTTAAAGCAAATTAGCAGCTAAAGCGTTAAGACTGGCTAACCCAATGTCATAACAGAGCATAATAACAGTGTTATGTATCTCCCGCCACCCTTTTAGTAACTAGAAAAGATGAAACGTGTGAAGGCTCAAAGAACACATATTTAGTGGACTTATATCTAATGATGCATTTACAGGGATAGCGCAAAAAGAAAAAATAGTAGCTCCAATTTGGAGAACTCCTGGCTTCAATTGTCTATGACGACTGACTGCTTTTCTAAGGCTTTGTCCTGCCATCTCACAATATGTGAAATAGTGGTAATACACTTTTCATTTTCAGTGGAGTTTTGTGTCTGTGGTATTATATCAATAATACTCCAGTGATTTCTTTTTTCTTATGACATTTGTGAAATTAATTTCAAAGTACTTTTATTCAAAGCTGCGTCACAAAACAGCATGGTACTAAAGTAACATGCAGCTATATTTAAACAGGGTTTATGAACCAGTACACAAACATCCCCTAATTCCATAAACTTGTGCACAAAATTTGATGCTTACCCCAGGATGCTATAAATAACACCCAAATTCGGGTGCAATCCTGAGAGCCATGTGCAAATTAACTAACAAGTCATTAGTGGAGGAGTGGCCCGGTGGTTAGAGCACCGGTCTTGCAATCCAGAGGTGGCTGGTTCAAATCCCACTGCTGCTCCTTATGATCTTGGGCAAGTCACTTAACCCTCCATTGCCTCAGGTACAAACTTAGATTGTGAGCCCTCCTGGGGCAGAGAAATATCCAGAGTACCTGAATGCAACTCACCTTGAGCTACTACTGAAAAAGGTGTGAGCAAAATCTAAATAAATAAATTAGTAATCCATAATTGGTTGTTAACAATAACTTATTAACATTAATTGGATCTATAAAGGTCTGTTTAGAAATCCTCTTATGTGCAACCCAAAAGGGGCATGGCTATGGGAGGGGAATGGGCGGGTCAGCAGCATTCCTAAGAATTTACACGCAGTTATAGAATTTGGAGGTTGCACATTCAGGTTTCAGTTGGTGTAAGTCCTCACGCCCAAAGCTGGGTGCCAGAATATGCACTACTCTGTAAAGAGTGCTCAGCCTAGAGCACCCTGTATGGATTACAGCTGAGCTCAGATTTTTCTCAGTGCAATTTACTTAATCAGGCCCTTAGTGTGCAAGTTATAGAATAGAGCCAGTTGCATGCCTTTACTTAATTGTTAAATTAGCTGCTAATTGGTATTAATAATAATTGGTTATCATTGGTGCTAATTAGCACTAATTTATGGACTAAAGGCCTACCTGTTTGATGCTGCTTTTGACTCCTAACTTGTCACTTGCTCGTAACCCTTATCGTGTCCTCCTCTCTTCAATAGTCCCTTTCCCTATGTGTCCTTCTGTCTGTCCTACCCTTATCCTTATTGGTCCTGTCTGTCTGTCCTGATTTAGATTGTAAGCTCTCTTTTGAGCAGGGACTGTCTTTTCTTCATGTTCAATTGTGAAGCGCTGTGTACGACTGGTAGCGCTATAGAAATGATTTATAGTAGTAGTAGTCGTAACTGCTTAGTATTCTACAAATTGAGGAGATCCTTTTACAAAGAGATGATTATAGGAATATATGGGCGTCTCTAGTGTTTACCCATGCTAAAACAGCTAGCACACCTTTGTAAAAGGACCCCTGACCATGCAAAATCCATAGGGATCCTTTCACTAAGCGGCAGCAAGCATGCAAAAAGGCACAATCATGGGATGCATTCAGGCGTCCTGCAGTTCTGGGATCATCGCGCACTACCCGCATACTAAAAAATAGTTTTTTTTTTTTTTTAGCGTGGGAGCATGTTTGGAGGTGGACAGTAGGCATTCCTTCTGCAAATCAGGTAGAGTGGGTAAATCATTGTATGCTGCCCGATTATTGTGGGGTTAGTGCGTGATTCCTTACCACCTAGTAAATAGGTGGTTGTAAGGGCTCACGTGCTAACTGAGAAATTTGCGCATGGTCATCAAGGGGGAAATAGAAATGGTGGCCATTTTACAGCTATGCTAAAAGTGGCCTCAGTGTGCAGGAAAGCCTTGCACTACTGATACCGCAGGCCACTTTTTATCACAGCTTGGTATAAGGGCCCTATAGGGGGAAGCATGGACCTGAGAGGGTCATATATGGGTCAGGGGTGTGTCTACTCCAGTGGAGGAGTAGCCTAGTGGTTAGTGCAGTGGACTTTGATCCTGGGGAACTGAGTTCAATTCTCACTGCAGCTCCTTGTGACTCTGGGCAAGTCACTTAACCCTCCATTGCCCCTGGTACAAAAATAAGTACCTGGATATATGTAAACCGCTTTGAATGTAATTGCAAAAACCTCAGAAAGGCTGTATATCAAGTCCCATTTCCCTTTCCCTATTTGAGATTCTAGATGGAATGTTGCTACTATTGGAGATTCTGTTGTTACTATTTGAGATTCTATATGGAATGTTGCTATTCCACTAGCCATATTCCATGTAGAAGCCTGTCCTTGCAGATCAGCAATGCGGCCTTGCAGGCTTCTGTTTCTGTGAGTCTGACGTCTATGTGCAGGACGTCAGACTCACAGAAACAGAAGCCTGCGCGGCAGCACTGCTGATTTGCAAGGGCAGGCTTCTATATGGACTGTTGCTAGTGGAGGAGTAGCCTAGCGGTTAGTGCAGTGGAATTTGATCCTGGGGAACTGAGTTCAGTTCCCACTGCAGCTCCTTGTGACTCTGGGCAAGTCACCTAACCCTCCATTGCCCCTGGTACAAAATAAGTACCTGAATATATGTAAACCTCTTTGAATGTAGTTGGAAAAACCTCAGAAAGGCGGTATATCAAGTCCCATTTCCCTCCCTTCCCTAGTACTTGTGCACACAGGTTACAAAATACTATCAGTTGTGTGCCTAACTTACAGCAGTTAGGTACAAGCATTTACGCCAGCCCTTGAACTAGTGTAAGTGCTCACACCTAAAGTAACTGCAGACTTATGCTAGTATTGTATAACGGCAATTACATGAATAATAGCTGATATAGAATTTCTGCTTAGCGTGCATTGTCTCAGCACCTAACTTTAAGCAACCTGTAGAGAATTACCATCACAGTGTCCAAGCTTTTCTCTTAGAGGCATTTTACAAAGGTGCGTAAAAGCCTACGCACATCCAGTGTGCACCAAATCAGAATTACTGCCTGGCTACCATGTGCCCCAGGCGGTAATTTTTAAATTTGGCACATTCTGCATGCTTACTGTGCGGGTAGCTGATGAGACCTTAAACTAGGTCAATGGTTGGTGGTAAGGTCTCAGGCCAAAAATGGGAAGCATGCTGACTTCAATTTTAGCGCACATCTATTTTCTGGCCTCTTAAAGGCCATTTTTCCTAGACGCTGTAAAAAACGGCCCTGCGCACGCCCAAAAGACATGCTCACACTACTGCAGGCAACTTTTTACTGTGGCTTAGTAAAAGGACACCTTAGTTAAAATATTTAACTCCCTCTTGTGGAATGAACTAGTTTACCCATGTATATTGCCCCATATGCATGAAAATGACTTTAAGTTTCAAATTTAATAGCATTTGATATACTGCCCAAACATTTTCTTCTAGGCAGTTTACAACACACAAATAAGAGATATAGGAAGATTCAATGAATTTGGCAATCTAGAGAAGTAGTAGAGAAGATTAGATTAGATTAGTAGCTGCAAAAGCTAAGATTCTACTTCTGTTTTATACAACATTGCCCCCTAGGGGCAAAGAGGAATTGAGAATTTCCACCATGGATGTAAAATGGGGAAAGATCCTTCTTACCTGGGGCTTCAGTGTTAAAACAGAAACCCTATGAATCAAAGTCCTAATTGCTGCTTCACGGTTTTCCATTAGCTTCTGCAGTCCACTTGAAACTAGTTTGAATCCACTTCTCAAAACATGGCATGACAGCTGAATGCAATTTTTTCTGCCGTTACAACATTTTTTCCTAAGGCACTGGATGAGAAAGTACTTACATCAGTTTCCTCTGAGAGGGGAAAGAGGTACAAATGTGGTCATCTTGGAATGGCTCCCAGTATACATTAATGGTCATTCTTAATCTGTCAAAGATATGACTTCAGAAGCCATATTTCAGGATATGTGGCATCTTTCATCCTTCACATTTTACAAAATTTTTATTTAATTTTATTTTAAATATGTGGAAGGGCATTTTCAAAAGAACATCCAAGTCAGATTTGGGACGTCCTTCTCATAATGACCAAAAAAAAAATCCTCGTCCATCTTGCTGCCATTTTTAAACAAGGAAAACGTCAGGATTTCCTGTTAAAAATATGTGAGAAGGATGTTCTTGTGCTGAAAATATCCAAAATGAACAGCCATTTTCCATAACGAAACATCCAAAATATGAATGCCAAGAAACAAGGCACAAAAATATCAGTCTGGCATCATTTGTACAAAAAATGAACACACAGACGACCCTCTAGAGCAGAGGGTCACCCTAGTGGTTAGTGCAGTGGACTTTACACAACAGGACACAGGAATTAATCCTACCTTAACTAATTTGTATGTTATTATTAGTCCTCCAGGAACAGATTTTAAAAAACTACAGTACCTAAAGGGATACCACTACAATAGCCATCATGCTTGCAGGTGTCTTATAAATTCAGGTACAGTAGATATCTGTGTTCCAGAAGGACTCACATTTATGCAGAAATAAAAGAGTTAAAGTGGTCCCATTGTTCAAAGTCCACAGCAACAGATAATCTAAAGCAGTCACCGGTACTGGCCACCAGAGGGCGAGGCGAGCACAGACCAAGAAAACAGTCACAATCATGACACCTATCACAATTCTGGGATGGGATTGAAGATCTGGAAAATAAATCGCGTCGGCACAATTTGAGGTTTATGTGGCTAGTGCACAGGTGGTGCAGAACATCATTAGACATTTGCTACAGACCGCAGAGTCTGATTCAAGGATAGAGGAGATTAAACTTGATAGAGCGCTGGGTTCTAGGTGAGACAATGCACCTCACAATATCAAGGTCTGCCTTCACGACTGTCAGCTCAAAGAAAAGATTCTGAGATCCGCCAGAGCACAGAATCCCATCTCATGGAAAAGCTTTGAGAATAAAAGTTTTTCATCTATCCTCCGTAATGCTAAGGAGAAGGCAGGAATTTGCAAGAGTCACTACCCTGCTCATTTTCGAAAGAGAAGGGCACCCATCTTCCGACACAAATCGGGAGATGGGCGTCCTTCTCTCAGGGGCAGCCAAATTGGCATAATCGAAAGCCGATTTTGGCCAGCCTCAACTGCTTTCCATCGCAGGGATGGCCAAAGTTCAAGGGGACGTGTCGGCAGTGTACCAAAGGCGGGACAGGGGCGTGGTTAACAGATGGCCACACTCAGCCGATAATGGAAAAAAGAAAGGCGTCCCTGACGAGCATTTGGCCGACTATACTTGGTCCCTTTTTGTTCACGACCAAGCCTCGAAAATGTGCCCAAACTGACCAGATGACCACCGGAGGGATAATGTGAGAAGTGGGATGATATAGCCATTTACTTATGGTATTGCAGAGAAGGCTTCTCCAGTCCTTATCAGTGGACCAGATTTCCTCTATAGACAGAATGGCCAAATTAATGAGGAAGTTGGAAGATCTGAGTCCAAGAAAAGCTCGCCACTTGAGGGTCTAATTGTGTGCAATGAGCACAGAGAAGCAATGGCAGCCTCTAGTGAGCTAGTAGTTGTCCAAGGAGTTGGCTTGGGAGTCTAGTCATGATTTAAACCACAGAAGATTTTGAATGGCATAGATCAAAGTGCATCATAGCTCTCCCATTTACTGAACTTCGTACACAGAAGAGTAAGTGAGCTGCAATAATTTTGAAAGCATTTAACGTGGATAGCACAAAAGTAAATGTTATAATGGCCAAGGGTCAAAATCTGTTGCTTCTTTTAACTTGACAATGGAACCATCTAAACAAATGTCAAACCTGTGGACTGAAGGTTTGAGCTGGGATCTCTTAAGAATCAAACAATGGGAAATAAGCATTATTTAAAAGGAGTTTGTACTAATGTTATCTTTCCCAGTTTGTTGCAGGGCAAGGAATTATAATGTTAATACAATATTTATTTATTTATTTATTTATTAGGATTTATTTACCACCTTTTTGCATAGGCGTAGACTGGGGGGGGGGCGAGGGGGGGCAGTGCCCCCCCAAACGACGCGAGGCGCTGCCGCGCCATTAGTTAAAAAAAAAAAAAAAGTAAAAAAAAAAAAAAAACACATGCAGGCACGCGCTCCTCTCCGTCCGATTGGCTTCCCTGCCCTCTCTATCTGCGTCCCGCCTTCCTCTGACGTCATTTCCTTTCGGGCGGGACGCAGACAGAGAGGGCAGGGAAGCCAAGCGGACGGAGAGGAGCGTCTCCGTCTACTCCTCTCTCTTCCTCCCTCCCTCCGGCGCAGGCAGCAGTCTTTTCCAGCGTTCCTGGCAGCGGTAGCGTTGTACACGCTGCCTTTGGCTCTGCCCCGAAGCCTTCTCTTCAAGTTCCTGTTCCCGCATAGGTGGGAACAGGAACTTGAAGAGAAGGCTTCCGGGGCAGACCGAAGGCAGCGTGTATATCGCTACAGCTGCCAGGAACGCTGGAAAAGACTGCTGCCTGCGTCGGAGGGAGGGAGGAAGAGAGGGGGTAAACGGAGTCACCATCTTGGACCTCGCGCGGGGGGGAGGGGTGGGGAGCAGAGGGAAGATGGATAGTACTGGGAGGGGTGGGGAGCAGAGGGAAGGAGCAAGAGATGGATGGGACTGGGAGGGTGGGAAGCAGTGGGAAGGAGCAGGAGATGGATGGGACTGGGAGGGTGGGAAGGAGCAGGAGATGGATGGGACTGGGAGGGTGGGAAGCAGTGGGAAGGAGCAGGAGATGGATGGGACTGGGAGGGTGGGAAGCAGTGGGAAGGAGCAGGAGATGGATGGGACTGGGAGGGGTGGGGAGCAGCGGGAAGGAGCAAGAGATGGTTGGGACTGGGAGGGGTGGGGAGCAGAGGGAAGGAGCAGGAGATGGATGGGACTGGGAGGGTGGGAAGCAGTGGGAAGGAGCAGGAGATGGATGGGACTGGGAGGGGTGGGGAGCAGCGGGAAGGAGCAAGAGATGGTTGGGACTGGGAGGGGTGGGGAGCAGAGGAAAGGAGCAAGAGATGGATGGGACTGCGAGGGGTGGGGAGCAGAGGGATGGACCAGGAGATGGATGGGATTTGGAGAGGTCAGGCACAGCAGAGGGAAGGAGCAAGAGATGGATGGGACGGAGGGATGGTGAGCAGAGGGAAGGAACAGAAGATGGATGGGACTGGGAGGGGTGGGGAGCAGAGGGAAGGAGCAAGAGATGGATGGGACTGGGAGGGTGGGGAGCAGAGGGAAGCCTACTGGAAAGAAGACACTGCATAAAACAGAAGACACTGGGATCAAAGCGAATAGAAAAACTACATGATCAGACAACAAAGGTAAATAAAAGTTTATTTTATTCATAATTTATTAATTGAAATGTCAGCTTTTTGAAATGTGCATCTGTGATATTTTGCCTGTAAATTTCATTTCCTTCCTCCATATTAGCATATTCATTTGCATATGTATATATGCAAATGATATGCTAATATGCTCCGCCCATTTTTTGCCCCCCCAAATGAAACAGTCAAACTACGCCTATGCCTTTTTGAAGGAATTCACTCAAGGTGGTGTACAGTAAAAATAGATCAAACATGAGCAGTAGGCAATTAGAGCAGTAAAAATATTCGAACAATACAAAGTATGGCATGGTATACTGCTTGCAATGACAACACAATATGTACTAGAACATTATAATTGGTAGTGAGGGGTAAGGCAAAGTTGTTACATATAGATGAGTAAGAAAGTAGGAAGAATTAGAAAGTAAGGTGATTGATTTGAAGAAAGTTGCACGTGAGGTCAGAGAGATGGTTAAATATCATCTCAGCTAGGGTAGGAGTGGATAAACATGTCTCACTGCAGTATGTGCAGCCCAAGTCAATCGACCCTATGTACTAAAGGGGTAGCCGTGTTAGTCTGGTGTAACAAAAATGGTTCAGGCAGGTAGTATTTTATACAGAGCCAGTGCAAGGGTAATGGGTGTGCCCCCCATTAACCTTTTGGCCCCTAGCCTAGAACCCCTTGATATGTCCCTGATAGGGACCACTTTGACCACCACCACTAATAATATTCAATACTTTCCCTCGGGAGTATAACTCATGATGTGCCAAATCCTCCATATACAGGCAAGGCAAAAAAAAAAAAAAAAGTAACCCGACCAAGTTTCCTGCAGCTTTCTCAGCAACTGCTCTGAACCCCAATAAGATGTTCTACATACTTACATATTACTAATAAACAACATTTTAATTACCTTAAACTATGTTGATGTTACTGACATTTTAGTGTTACTACCTAGCGACTTTTGCATGTTAAAAATGTTTGAGCTAAAACACCTGTCCTCCCCCCAAGACTTTGATAATTAAACTCAACAGTTATGATCATTGCATACAAATCCTATATAAAAAGCAAGTTAAAGTATGATGGCTCTTTGAGTTTCTGTGGCTGTTTTGCTTTGACTCCTGCTTCTCTTTGCTGCACCCAAGAAGCTGCTGCCCTAGGCCATTGCCTAGTCTTGCCTAACAGTTGGGCCAGCCCAGAATTTATAGTCTAACCAATTATTGATGCATAAGCTTTGGAGGATCAGAGTCATGCACCTGACCAAGTAGACTAATCCTCCAAAGCTCATTCATCAATATGTTGTTTAGTCCAGTGGTTTCCAAACCCATTCTGGGGGTCCCCAGCCAGTCAGGTTTTCAGGATATCCACAATGAGTATTCATGAGAGAGATTTGCATGGAACGGAAGCAGTGCATGCAAATCTCTCATGAAAATTCATTGTGGATATCCTCAGGACAGATTTGGAAACCACTGGTTTAGTCTATAATAGTCGTTCTCAACTCAGTCCTTGGCCACACCTTGCCAGTCAGGTTTTCAGCATACACACAATGAATTTGCATGAGAATGATCTGCATACAATGGAGGCAGGGCATGCAAATTTATCTCATGCATATTCATTGTGGAAATCCTGAAAACCTGACTGGCTGGGTGTGTCCCAAGGACTGGGTTGAGAGCCCTTGGCCAATAAGCTTGTAGATCTCCAACAATCCAACTAATATTATTTTGAATAATTCTGCTTGCTTAGAATCTCCACAAAATATCTTAATTTATTTATTTATTTTATTTATTTATTTATAGCATTTATATCCCACAGTATTCCCACCCATGGACAGGCTCAAAGTGGCATACAACAGTCTACAAAAACATACAACAATTCTGCAAACAATCAATATCGTAAGAGAGAAAGGGAAAGAGCAAGGTGAGAAAAGGGGAAAGAGTAGCGGTGATCAGTATGTCGCTACGACAGTTGTAATTCAGAAGGAAGAGACACCAGGCGGGTTTGGAGCAAATGCTCTACCAAAAAGGAAGGTCTTGAGGTGCTTCTTGAAGGTCGGGTGATCAGGAGTAAGTTTGACCAATTGAGGCAACCCATTGCATTCACATACAACTATATTCAATGTCTTTTTTGTTGCTTTTATTGAGTTTGCTTTCTTTAAATAATATCCTATAAACTTATCATCACCAATATATCATGTTATCATTCTTTAAAAGTTCACATAAAATTGCCTGTTAGTGAATTTAAGAAATTGTGAATGGTGGCTATTTTATGAGCCTCACTCTGTATTAGCCTTTAAAGAATGAAAGCTTGATATATTCTTGGTAAGTTAAAATGATATTATTTAAAGAAAGCAAGCTCATTACTTTTATGAGGAGCATTTTGCCCTGCTGGTCCAAAAGTTGATATTACTGCCCCTAGACTATTGCAATTCGCTTTATATAGGTTTGACTTCCAGGTAGCTGAAAAAAACTTCAACTCATTCAAAATGCTATAGCATGGTTGATTTTTCAGATTAAAAAATATGAAAGTGCCTCTCAATCTCTTGTCAAGCTTCATTGGCTTCCCATAGGAGCCCCTATAAAATTTAAAGTATTATATGTCAATTTTCATACTGTTTATGGATTTACATCTGAGTCTGTGGTCAATCTGTTAGAAAAGCAATTCTTATGTTATCCCCCTATTAAAGGTGTGCCCTATAGGTGATTGTTTGACTATGTTTAGATATCAAGCAAGTATAATCTATTTGGAACAGTTTACCTATATCCATCAGAACAGAATCAAATTATCCTTTCATTAAAAAAAACCTGAAACATTTTTAATTTGAAAAATATATGTAGGTTATTCATTTATTGGGAATTATATTTCTTTTTCATATTCATTTTTTTCCATTTTTAAGTGATAATTCCCAGTGAGTGTGCTGGTGTAGTTTAATTGTAAAGTGTTTCCTGTTGATATTAAGTGGTAAAGAAGTTCCATAAAGTATGCTATTGTATAAGAAAAATAATTGAATATAATTGCATGTGAATAAATAATCAAGATAAGTTTATTCATCAATCCCTGTTTTCTGGGGAGAACTTAATTAAGCAGAAATTAAGATACTATTGTTTGGATTTTGGAGTATCTATAACCTTTTTTGCTTTTGTCTTAGCTGATTGTTGAGGGTTGTATATTAGTGAAAATCATTTGTATATTTTAGTCTATAAGATACCATCTACCTCTGTGATAACTGTGTCCTAAATAGGTGTAGTCTAAACCTACTGCTCTGTCTCTTATAGACTTCAGTTCGCTAAAGCCGGACACGCAGAGACTAAGCACCGATTGCTCTTTTTGGAGATAATCCATAGGCGCATTTCTAGTTTTGTTTTTTCTTTCAACATTTTGTGACTTCTTTACTGGATTAATCTTTTTGGCAGAAGCAACAGAGGTAGATGAAGATCAAGCAGCATCACTGCAACCTTCTGTTATCCCTTCTTCCCAGAAATCACCAAGTTCGCCTCTCCTCCCTCACATTAGTCCCATCCTGCATCACACCTGCTCCATATAGACTTAAAATAGTTTCCCCTTGCCCTATCTCATCTTATGTAAAGAGTAAAATAGGGGAAAGGGTTAATGTGAGGCTAGTTATACATTAACCCTCTGCCTAAAATATACCTCCCAACTCGCCTCACGGTATCACTTGCATATCTGGCAAACACAGCTGGTTCTATTTCCCCTCTCTCCCATATAGTCCCACTCCTGTAAACTATCCCTAGAGATGTCTTGCCCTACTTGTACCCAAGGATGCCACCCTCAAACACACCCTGGTGGCAGGGCAGAGGCTGAACGTCAGCAGACTGCATACCAAGCTAATGAATGATTGATAAGACCAAAAAGCCTGCCTAGAGACTTACAAATAATTCTTCATGACATATGAAAATCTACCATTCCCAAGGAAATACCTCGGGAACCCCCTTCCCCCGCCCACCCACCTACCACCACTAAAAAAAAAAAATCCTTTATTTCTTAATAGTATGCCTGCCATCCTGTGATCCAGTGTCTCCTGCTAAATATTTTGATGAGAACAAGGAAGGATCAAACCAAAACCCTCTTCAAAACTTCAATAAAAATAATTTAACTAGAAAACTGTTATCACTGTCTCAACATTTCACCCCTTTAACATGGGTTTGGGGTACCGAATCTGAGCTCGGAACAAGTTGGTACTGGAGATCCAAAGTTGCTTTTCCTGCTGCTCAATGTAGCCCTTGGCTAACTGCTGCCAATAGAATGACCCCCTCCCCCAGTTGATGGAGGGGATAAAGGAAAACCATAACAGAGCTCAAGACGGCAGGGGGAAAGCCCCTTGCCCCCCCACAATTCTCAGCAGGTGTCTAAGCTACCACTAAAGAGAGAGGAAAAAGCCTCTTACCTGGCCGAAAGTGCCTGCCTCATCGCCTAGAGGCGGGGAAGGGAGATGGGCGGTGAGAGACAGGGAAAGCTCGTATGTATCGCTGGGACCAGAGCATCGTTCAGCCGAGACTCGGTACCCGCATCGGACGAGAAGCGGATCGCTTGCTGGTTCAGCCACCACGGGATCCAGGAGGAGTACTGCATAGAAGGTGGCCCCTTGCTGCAGCCTTTGTTTGTTATATAAAGGAAAGAAGCTACTCGCTCATCTTAAGAACATTAACAACATCAAAAGATAAATCAAAGACGGCCAAGGAGAGTCTGTGACCCCCAACTGGATGTGCCACTTCTGTTCCTCGCCGCTAAGGATGCTCAGAGTGAGGAGAAGCAAACAGCGGTCCTTTGGATTTTTATAACCGGTGGGGAGATGCTGGTAGCCAACTGGCACGCACTGTGGTTTTGATTGGTCGGAGGCCTAGAGGCGGGGCCATATGAAATGCACGGGACGAATCAGTCGGTCGACCCTGAGCTGGATAGATCGGCTTCCCAAGGAAAGGGTCGTGTTCGTGTATTACTATGATTACTGTTGAGGAAGGGACATCGAAATCTTAGCTAAAGCTGACCAGAGAGCTGAGCTCATAGGTGTAGTTTGCTTGCTTACGGGGGGGGGGGGGGGGGGGGGGGGGGGGGCTATAGTAAGAAACCCGTATTGATAATAGTACAAGGTGGGGGGAGAAGGACCAATTCAACACTAGCACCTGCAGTATTTGGGGAGCTCAGTTTCCGTATACCTTTGCCCTAAACTAGGTCAATGGCTGAGCACGTCCTTACTTTCCACCCCTCCCTCTTTATGGCATCTATAGGTTTTAAGAATCTGTTTCTCTTAGGAATTGGTGGGTTAGAAGTCCACAGCTACAGTGGGATAGAACCAGCAGTGCTTTCCTCCCTTTACCTTATTCTCACTGATAAGCACAAAACGCTGAGCTGTTCAGCATTTCTTTGCAGTCACTGCTCGAAAACAAGACTTGTGGTTCAGTGTGACCCACACAAAAGGGCTAAAAGGAGAGTGGCCATGCTGGAAGCATGCAAGAGCCCCCCCCCCCTAACAACAACAAAAAAACCCCCAATAACATTTTGCATCCTGTAGGCAACATGACTGGTATCTTGCCCTTTCAGACATGGGAAGGAGTAATCCTAGCCTTAAAAGCTCTGGGTTGTTGAAGGCTGCCCAAAAATGTACTGCTTTGATGCAAACTCAGTGGGTACTTTCAATGAAAGCAAAGGTCTGTGCAGCCTTTTGCCTTAATTATTGCCCAGGGGAACATTCCACGCAGAGACTGCACCTGCTTTTACTCACGTAATTTGCCCAGTGAAAAATACACACATTGTTTTGATTATCCAAAACTATGCATGGCAATGGAATTCAAACATGCGTGGGATAAACATAAAGGAATCCTGTTCAGAAGGAATGGATCCTCAGAAGCTTAGCCGAGATTGGGTGGCAAAGCCGGTGGTGGGAGGCGAGGCTGGTGGTTCGGAGGTGGGGCTAGTGCTGGGCAGACTTCTACAGTCTGTGCCCTGAAAATGGCAGATACAAATCAAGGTAAGGTATACACAAAAAGTAGCACATATGAGTTTATCTTGTTGGGCAGACTGGAGAATTCCTTTATTAAATGAAAGCGGAAAATCAAATTTCAATACATTACACTGTGCAGTTATAAAGCCAGCCCCTCTATACTTTTATACAAAAATGCAAATTTTACACAAAAAACCGTCCCCCCCCCAACCCCCCCCCAAACCTTCAACTCAACTTCAAGCGTACATGCTTCCACCAAACCCCAAAGGTCTTTATCCCCACCTCCACCCGTTCCCATCGGGCCACTTCCTGGACAGCTCGGACAACGTCCCAGGAGACCTGCTCAGCAGACCTGCACTCCTGGCCCAGGGACACCCCGCAGCGAGCCATCCATAGGCAGTATCTGATGATAACTGAGATTAGAAAGGCGGTACCTGGCTCTAGCCGCCCCGTCTCCCCCTGCCTCCCATACACCCAGTCCGCATAGGTGTAGGACGTGAAGCTGGGGATGGCCAGCAAGGCAGCCACTCTCCGGCAAACCGCTACGGAGAATGGACACTCCTTCAGGAAGTGGTCCATGGTCTCCAGCCGGCCAGCACACTCCCCCCTCGGGCAGTCTCGGTCCTGCTGGTTCCTACACCGAAGGTTTGCCCTAACATACAACCTGCCATGTAGGGACAGCCAAGCAATGTCCCTGTACTTGTGTGGGATGCGTTTGGATGAAATAAAACGCAGGCCCTGCCTCAGCACGGGCTCTGGAGCATCCCTAAGAGCCAGGGGAGAGGAGAAGCGTTGGGAGCGAACCCGCTCCACCCAGATCTCCCTCTGCCCTGCCCTAACTTCCTCCCATGTAATGTCCCACAGCCGAACCAGCTTTACCAAAGATTTATAGTAGCCTACCCCCTCCGGGAACCCTTTCCGCAACCGTCCCACCCTACCTCCCCCCAACCAAGGACCCCAGAATCCCTCCCACCACTGGACAACACTGTGTACCCATCCTGGGGCATTCAGACCCCCCGCCCGCCCCAGGTTAAACTGGATGAAGAGGGAGGAGAATAGCAAGACTGGGTTTACCATTCCCACCCCCCCTTCCTCCCGTGACCGGTAAGTGAAATTACGTCGAACTGGGTTCATCCTGTTCCCCCACAGGAGTTGAAAGAACACGCTGTAAATTGCCGTGAAACAGCGTTCCGGCAGGAGACAGATGTAGCTCAGGAACAGGAACATGGGGACCACCTGGCTCTTCAGCAACCGGACCCGGTCCTCCATGGGCATCCGCCACCCCTTCCAGCGGTCCACCTTCTCCCTCGCCTCCGCTATCCTTTGTTCCCAATTTTCCCGCCCGTAATCCCCTCCCCCAAAATACACTCCCAAAACCCTCATTTTCTCTATCCCATCCGGGAACCCTCCACCTAAATTAAACCGCCGTCCCTCTGGCCCCACCCACAAGCTGGTGCTCTTGCCCAGGTTTACCCGAGACCCCGAAGCCTGGGAGTATGCTGCAAGGATCTCCTGCAGCCTCCTCCCCTCCCTGCGATCCGCCACCCAGACGGTGATATCGTCCGCATAGGCGATGACTCGCAACACATTCCCTTTGCCTACCTCCACTCCTCTGAGCCCGTCCTCCCCCCCCCCTTCCAGCCTCCTCACCAGGGGATCAATGGCGAAAGCGTACAGCAGGGGGCTCAACGGGCACCCCTGCCGCACCCCCGCCGAGATCCCCACCTCCACCCCCCTCCATCCATTCACCAGGGGAAAGAATCGCGCCCCCGCATACAATAACTGAAGTTGCGCGATCCATTCCCCCGGGAATCCATAGTGGTCTAGGACCTTCCATAAAAAACCCCACTGCACTCGGTCGAAAGCCTTGTCCTGGTCCAAGGCCACGACCAGCCTGCCCTCTCCCACCCGACTACGTTCCAGACCCTCCCTCACCCAGGCCACTGCCTCTAGCACCCCCCTTCCCGGGACCCCACACCCCTGCGGGGCTGCCAGCACTTCCCCGGAGATCTTCCTCATGCGGGCAAGGAGCATGTGAGCGAAGATCTTCCGGTCGGTGTTCAGAAGTGCAATCGGCCGCCAATTTGCCACATCCTGGGGGTCCTTGCCTTTGCTAAGGAGGACCAAAGCTGATGCCCCCATCGACTCAGGCAAGGATCCCCCTGTTCGTGCCGCCTCCCAGATTGCCAACAAGACTGGCGCCAACTGATCCCTAAACCGCTGGTAGAACTCTGCCGGGAGTCCGTCTGGCCCCGGCGCCGTCCTGCGCCGCAAGGCCCCAATGGCCTCCTGTACCTCCCGCAGCGTCCACGGCCGCAGCAAGGCCCGAAGATGAGGCCCCCCCTTACCCACCCCTGGGGTTTCCTCAATGTACCTCGCCATGGCCTCCTCCCCCAACTGTTGGTCGAAAAAGACCCGCCCAAAGTGGGTCCCCACCACCTGCAAGATACCTTCCCTAGACTGCTGGAGCGTCCCCCCCTCATCCCTTAACCCCTCTACCACCCTCCTCTCCCTTCTTTCCTTACAGCAGTCATAAGGGTTCGGGCTGAGCAGCTTCCCGAAGTCCCGCTCATAGACGAGGGAAGAGTACCGATTGTATTGTACCCGTTCCACCTCCTGCTGCAAGGCCTCAATGTCCTCCCTCTTCCCTCCCCTGGAAATCAAATTGTCCCTTCGCTTCCTCAGAGCAGTTCCTAGCCGGGTGACCTCCCTCCCCTGCCTCCTCGCCTGACGGAGAAAGAACCCCCTGGTGCGGTGTTTCAAAACTTCCCACCAGTCTCCTAGGGAAGGGAAGACACCCTGAATGGATACCTGGTCTGCCAGAAACTCCAGATACTCCTGGTACAACACCCCCTCCCTCAACCATTTCTGATTTAAACGCCACAATCCTTTCCCCAATCCGTGAATCCCCCCTCCCCCCAGCTCGACCAGCACCATCTTGTGGTCTGAGAAATCAACCTCTACCACCCTTGGTGCCTTCCCACACGCCCCTCCCCGAACTAAAAACCGGTCGATTCTACTTCTACAAGTGCCCCGGGCAAAAGTGAAACCCTGCGTCCCACCACCAAACTCTATGTGCGCGTCCACCAATCCCGCTCCCTTCATGATCCCTGCTAGCCGTACCCCATCGTAACCTACTTGCGCCGCCCTCCCCCCCCTATCCTCCTTCCTCAGGACTGTGTTAAAATCCCCCCCCCAAACTAGCTGCCGTGAGGTGTAAAGGTACGGCCGAATTTTCCCAAACAGTGCTGCCCTTCCCCGTTTGCTTTGCGGCCCGTAGATGTTAATCACCCGCAAAGCCACCCCCCGCAATCTCATATCTAACACCAGACACCTCCCAATTCCCAGCTCCACAACCCTCTGGATCTCTACTTTAAATGTTTTGAAAAGGATGCCTATCCCCCCATACCGTTCCCCTGCCAGACCCCAAATAGAGGGCCCCCATCTCCAGGCCTGCTTTGCCCGCCGAACCTCCTCCAGCGTTCGCAGCCTGGTCTCCTGCAGAAGAAAACAGTCCGCCGCCACGGCAGAGAGGCCATCGAACGCCAAGCATCTCGCCCTCTGGGAGGCGACACTAGCCACATTAAGTGTGGCGAATGTTAACAGCAGTCCAGCCATCATTGTGCCGTTCCATACCCCCCGCCCTCCTGGCTACCTTCCCTCTGCTCCATACTACCTCCAGGGATCCCTTCCCCTTCACCCTCCCCTTCCTCGTCCGCCCAGTCCCGGACCCCTAGCTCAAAAGCCCCCCCCCATTCCTTACTTTCTTCCTCCCCTTCTTCCTCTTTTCTTCGCCCACCTCCCTCCCTCCTTGGGAGTCGTCCACTGACTCTCCCCCCCCTGCCTCCTCTCCCGCCCCTTCTGCCCCTTTTTCGACCCCCTCCATCAATCCTGCCTCCAGCCCATCCTCCCTCTCCTCTCTTGCCTTCATCCCTGCCTCCTGTCCTACCCTCCTTTTCTCCCCCACCCTCCCTTCAGCCCCCCCCAATCTGCCCCCCACCTCCCCGACCTCCTCCACTACCATTTCCTCCTCTTCGTCCCTCAAAACCTTCTCCCTCTTCTTCTTCTTCCTTTTACCCGCTGTTCCCTTTCCAGCGTCTGCCATGCTGTCCAACCCATCCTGCCGGCTCATCCCATCCTCTCCTTCCTCTCCTGCCAGTTCGTCACCCCCTCCCTCATCTTCCAATCCCCTAAATCTGTTCTCTACTTCTATCCCCATTCCTGCCTCCCCTCCCCCTTCCTCCCGTACCCCCGTCACCTTCCGTTGTTTTTTTGACACCCGCGTCCAACCCTCATCTGCCCCGTCCTGCCGCTTCCGCCCTTCCCCCAACCCTTCCCCACCTCCCACTCCCTGTCCCTCCGCAGCTCCTTTCCCCCCCACCCCGGGAACCTGATCTCGCCCTACATTCACTCCCCCCCTCTCCCTCTGAACTGGACCGCCCCCTCCCATGTCCTCCTCTCCCCCGTTATGGGAGGCCCAAGGGCAAGCTCTGAATGCATGCCCCAGACCCCCACACAAATTACACCGGATAGATGCACAAGACTCCGTAGGATGCTCCTTAGACCCGCACTTCCCACACTGCCGTACTGGGCACGACATACTAAAATGTCTGAATGACCCGCACTTGTGACATTGCCGCGGCTGCCCCTTGTAAAAGCAGAGGATCCGATCCCTGCCAATGAACGCCGCGGAGGGAATGTGCTGGGTCACGTGTCCTGCCTGCTTCAGCCTAACCTGCGCACACCATCCTCCCGCCCACACCCTACTGGGGTCAGGGAGTTTGGACAAGGGGGTACGCAATTCTGCGTACCGCTGTAGCCAGAAGGCCAGGTCCGCCCCTGAAATGGATTCATTTCGGACCAGCAGGGTTACCTGCACCAGGTCAGGTCTGCTGATCGGTACGGCCCTAAAGTTTCTCCAATCCCCTTTCCCCCTTACCCCCTCGTATTTCTCCCAGAAGACCTCCATGCCTCGCTGGGTCAGAAAACTAACATCATACTCTGGGATATTCACCGGGTGGATACAGGCATAGAGGTCCTCTGGGAGAAATCCTAAACCCAGGACCAACTTCAGGGCCTCATCCCTACTTGGCATCCCCCCCTCCCCCACCCACCTTAACTGAATCACATTCCTCCTTTTGGGAACCTGGCCCCCCCACCCTCCCCCCCATCCTTCCCCAATGCTTCCTGCCCCCCCCATTCCCCCTGCGCCCGCCCCTCCCACCTACTACCGCCGCAAAGGATGGAGCACCCCCCCACCGTCCCCCTCCTCCATCTCCTGCACTGAGACCCCCCTGCTCCTGCTGCGCCGTACCCCCCCTCTCTCTCTTGCCTCCCCTCTCAGCCTCCCTCCCTTCTCTCCCTTCTATCAGCAGACTTTGCACATCCCCTGCCTTCACAGTGTCCTTCTGTACCATTTCCCCTGCAGCAAAAAACCTGCCATTGTCCCCTTCAACACGTTCGCTAGAGACAGTGAGAGCAGGTTCCCCTAAATACTTGTTCCCCTCCCAATGCCCCTGACCCCCTCCCCCGCCCACCGAGCCAACCCTCCCCTCCCGGCCCGAACACTCCCCCCTGGCTCGCACCCCTGCAGCCTGGCCAACTGCAAAGTCAAAGGTACCAGTCAAGTTTCCTTCTGGCGCACACTGCAAGGCAAACACCTCCCGCTCCTCCCCCCCTCCTTCCCCCCCGGAACCTGCTCTCTGTGCTGGGTCCCTCCTTGCAACGTGCTGCTCCAGCTTTCCCTGTGCGGGCCCGCTGTTTTCCTGGGAACTGGTCTCCCCTCTGGCGTCCTGCTTCGTTGGGACTTCCTGCTCTGCCGTTTTGCAAAGTAAGAGTGGCTTCCCGCACTCCAGCACCACTCGCTCTCCCAAACATGGGGAATCCTCCTGCGCTGTAGCATTCTCCTCTGCGGCCATCCCTGCTCCTCCAGCCCGATTGGCTGGCGCCTCCTGCTCCAATGTGCTGGGCGGGCATGGCATCCCGCCACCCGGCAGTGCAGTTCCTTGCCATTCTGAACCTTTATGTGGGGAACACTGTGTGGCCTCCTGTGCTTTCTCTATGGAAAACCACTCCTTGTCTTCACCTGCCTTTCTTCCTGCATTCTCCTTTAAGAGGCAGCTCCCTGCTGGAACATCTCCACTTTCAGTCCTTAGCCCTGCTGCAGGCTGATTGGCTGGAACATCCTGCTCCTCAGAGCTTTGTGGGTGAGGCCTCCCAGGCATTTTTTCCTTGCCGTCTGCTCCTACTACAGGCAATGGGAACAGGACAACCTCCTCTTCTCCAGGTAAGTTCTCTGTTTCAACTTCCACCACCACTTCTGTGGAAAAAGGTTTCTCTCCTGAAATTGCAGCCTCAGTTTCAACAATGTGAAAAGTCTTAGTGTTAAAGTTTTTTTCCTGTTCTGTTCTCCCACACTCAGGTGCTCTCAATGAGGCTTCCACAGCCCCACCTTCAGTCCTGCTTACTCCAGAAGCTGCCTGCATTGGCCCAGACTGACTAGCAAGGCATTGCATGAATTTCAATGTATTTTGGGTGCTAGTTCCTGGCAGCTCCCCTGATGCTTCAATGTTCTGGGGTCCAAAGACTGGGCTGATTCCTTCCTGCTCTGTTTGTTGCTTCCACTGTACCGAGGCTGACGGGGCCTGTCCCCCCGAGGCCATCCTGTCTCTGTTGATATAGAGTTCTCTCAGAGGATTTCCAGGGCCTTTCCTCAGGGCCCTCAGCAGCTGTTCTTTTCTCTGGAGAAGCCTAAGCAGCCTGGTTTCCTCTTTCATATAGGTCTTGCGATGCTCTGCTGGGGCCAGCCTGCTCAGGGCTTTTGCCATTTTGACTCGCTTCCCCAGGTCCACCACCTCCTTCTCCGTACTTTTAATTCTCTTCACCATTTTAATTATGCCACTGGCCGGGTCCTCTGGATCCTGGCAGTAGTCCACAAGCTCTTCCTCCTCTAGATCGTCACTATCCTCACTGCCTTCCTCCTCCACCTCCGGCAGGGCCTCTTGACAGATCTCCATTACCACTCTTTCCTTCTCAGACCAGCTCTTCTCTAGGGTCTCCGCCAGCTCTCTCCCCCCCTCACCTGCTGGACGTCGTGCGGCCGTGAGGGGGGTACCAGTCCGGCTTCCTCCCTTGGAGTCTGGCCCTCTTCTATCCACAGGGCTCCTTTCCCTCCTCCCTGCGGCACTGCAAGGGAGGAGACCGCTTTTCCTGACCCTCTGGTCCCTGAGCCCAAGAGGCCCCATGGCCTGGGCCTGTCCTGGGGAACGCTCCCCAGAGGCCCTCCACATCCTTGGGGAGGGAGTTAGGCCTCACTCTCCTCCCACTGGAAGTCTGCAGAGCTCTCTGAAACACCTCCTTCCACCTCAGCAGACTGGATGGACCGTGCAGGTCTTTTTCTGCCGTTATCTACTATGTTACTCACATTACTATGTATCTTTGATCTTCAGCCCATTCTGCCCCACCACCACCATTACCCCTTTGTTCAGCAGGTAAAAGTATGTATTGTCAAACAGCACCCACACTTCTAGCCACTGGTAATTGGAACCCTAATATGATATTTTACCCAGAAAGTGTTTTGATTGTTGTCTTTTCATTGGCTAATGCTGACCCAAAACAATAGAACTCCTTTGATCATAGGAGGCAGCTTTGTGGATGCTAGGGGGTGCTGATCACCTCCACTATTGAGCAAATTCCATCATTATGTCCAGGGAGTGGTAATTTGCATTGTGTTTGGCACTCTCAATAATTTTGAAATGTTGGCACCTATGGCTTTGATCACCACTGTCAAGCTTTTTTATACATATTTGTGATGTCACCGCTCAGGTCAGACTCTCATATCCACCCACACAATATAAATGTGCACATAAACATTAAAGAAAGATTGAAACAAAATAAATCTATATTGTGTCCAAGATATCTGCATCACAGCCAGCAATGCAGAGAGAGAGAGAGAGAGAGAGAGAGAGAGAGAGAGAGAGAGAGAGAGAGAGGGATGTACTGAATGAAGGATAATAGAACAGGAATAGTTACGGAAATTAACTGGATCAGTTCAGTCCTCAGGGTATATACAGTATTTCTGGATAGAAGTCCTGTGACTTTAATAAAATGCTGAGGTTTTAATTTTTAAAGGTTTTTTTTTTGTTTTCCATCATCTTTGAGAATTTAGTATCTAGTATCAAATCCAGCTTTTGGAATCAAATTGCAGCCAGCTAGCAGCATCTTTTCCTTACAGTGAGCAACCAGGTTCCTGGCGATATGTCTGAACCAGCTCAGCCAGGATTTTGCACAGTGTTTCACCAGACATAGGGGCCGTTTTACTAAACTACACTAAACTCTGGCCTTAACACATTGTAATGTAAGATTTTACCATGTGCTAAGCCCAAATTTAATGCAGCACCCTTTGTGGGGTGTCATCTTTATTTTTTATTACAGGTGTTGTGTTAGACCAACAGACTAAGGAAGGTGATCCAGCACGAAACTGTCCTTTATTATGGTAAATCATACAAATCTCTGAATGGCATGATCCCTGCATGGAGCATTTGGTCTCTTTGTCCTCCCAGACGGCTCCTGACAGACTAAAAGGCCCGAGAGCTTGTCTCAATGGGCCCCGTTAAATGAGGGCTGGGCCCGTTCAAGACAGTTCTAGAAGGGGGCGAGCGAGGGGGAAGGGCGAGGCACACCATGCGTGTGACACGCGGGAGAGGTGTGCTGTGAGTGGCACGTTCATAGCAAGAGGCTCCCTTGGTGGGTCCTGAGAGGCTGCTATTTGTGGATGGCGGCGTGGGGGGGGGGGGGCTAGGGGAGAATAAAAGAGAGCTCCTCCAAGGCTCAGGGCATTGCCCTGTTCCTCGGAGGCAGTTTGCCCACCCTCCCGCCCTGGCATGGGGTAGGTGGGAGGGAGGAAGTTGTTGGGGAGGCAGTTTCTTGGTTGTTTTTTTTTTTCTTTCTCTTTCATTCCAGCAGATGGCCTGGGAGTTTTTGTCACAGCAGCAAAAGAAGCAATCAAACCCCAAGCTACGTGAGCTATGGCTCATGGGGGCTGAGCCAGGGCTTGACAGGCAGATCTGGCGACCCGAAAGATGTGCGGAGGTCCGCACGGATCAGTGCCCTTGCTGTTATGGCGGGGCCCGGAAGTGCTGAGAAGTTGCCGCTTTGCTAATATGGCAAGCGGCAGAAGGGGGGCTAACTGTTGATGTTAAGCCTGGATATATGTAGCTCGGGGTGGGGGTGGGGGTGGGGGGTCATATTGTTTGCAAGTTAATTAAGTACATGGTTAATAAAGCAAGCTGCAGCCTATGGTTACCCAACTCTGGTGTCGGAGAGTTATTGTTGGGGGCAGGCCAAGGGTGGGGGGGGGGAAGGGGAGGGGTAGGTGGGGTCGAACGGGGTCCCAGCTCCAAGGTTTAGCACCTTTCAAGCTATTAGCACCTGTGTTTTTTTAGATTCATTTTTCCCTTGCATTATAGAACACAACACCATATTACTACTATACAGGAAGAATGCATACATTTTATCTTGTTTGCACAGGCTTCAGTACTCATAGACTCCTGATACAGATGATAGTGCCGTGTCAAGTCCGCATGTACTTCATCATCATAGATTTGTGTGATTTGCCATTATAAAGGACAGTTTTGTGCTGAATCACGTTCCTTCGTTCATTACCACTGTGTTTTGCTTTGGCATTTTTGTGATTGTGTGTGTGTGTGTGGGGGGGGGGGGGGGGGGGTTGGGGTTCTTCTTTTTTGGTGGACTCCATGTGTTAATTGTAACATTAGCTAGTGGTATCTGCAGGAAGGAGGCAGTAAGCGGTTCTGTTGTAACTCTGCATTAGCCAGTTAGCACACAGTAAGTATAACACGCTAGCTGGCTAATTCTTCCACACCCACTCTCCACACATGCCACATTCCCTCAGAGAAAAACTCAGAAAAATGCCATAATGGGCTAGATTCTATATATCATGCCTATAAAATATGCCTAGGCCTAAATTTAGGCATACTTTATAGAATACGCCTACATTTCCACATGGTTTATAGAATACGCTGAGCGCCAACCCATGTGACTAAATTTAGTTGTGGGCAGTTATGCCAAATAAAAGTTGGTTTGAATGCCAAAACCCAAATTACAAGCGGACTGGATGTATTATATAACAACGTGCACAGATTTCAGAAACGCCCACAGCCTGCCTATTCCAAGCCCCCTTTTCAACTATGTGACTTAGAACTTACATCACGTTAGCGTCAATAATTGCTTAATTGGCAATTATCAGCGCTGATTGACTTGTTAACCAAATAAGTTACACACACAGGTCCAGAATATGACCATATTTGCGTGCATAACTTAAGTCACGCTATATAGATTCCAGGGGAATGTGCGGTTTAACACGCGTTAATAAGAAACCTACCACACAGCCCCTTAATGCATTTGTGCCATAACCTGTTACCATGTGCTTAATGCCCTTTACTAAAACAACCCCATAGTGTAGGTTTACATATTCTAGAAAGTTTGGACTGAGAACTTAAAAAGCCAGAGTGGGTTCAAGGTGTCCCTGTGGCTTGATTTTATCCGAGAGTTATAAGGGAAATATTTATGCAATGTGGGGCTCTTTGCTACTCCAGGACTTGTGTGATGGATGGAATTTTTTCTTTTAATCTATTCAGCAAATTTTACATGCTTGAGAAATGTGTCAGAAAAGGAAATACAAAGGAGGTAATTTTATACAGGAATTTTTCACATAAGTGCCATTTTACACAAATAAAGGGGTTTTAATAACATTACCTTAATGATTATCTCCCCCCCCCCCCCAATATTCAGTGCTATTTAACCATCCAGGAGCCGTTCCTGGCCGGTTAAATAGCACATAACTAGCTATCTGTGAATATTCAGTGGGGGATAGCTGGCTATCTCCCACTAAATATTTGCAGCCAGTGCATAGCTATATCGTGCATATTCAGTGCATCGCTGGCTAAAATCGCCACATCGGGCTGCCCACATATCAGGTCTATCTTTGGCCATTATAAATTTAACCAGCCAGAGCTGAATATTGGCTTGGCTAGTTAAGTTTAAACCAGCCAAAAATAAACCGGATATTCAATGCTGGTCACCAGAAATGACCTGGTATTAAATATCCGGCCTCACCGCCGACTGCGGCAGTTAGCCAGGTTGCCTCCTGTGGTCTGAATATTGGCCCCTATCAGTGGTGTATTTACCTTGGTTGCCACTCAGGATGGAGCACCCCCCTCCTCCAAGCAACGGAATGTACTGAGCAGTTGGGTCCCCAGCCCCAGAACAGGAAGTTGACATCACAGGGGGCAGGGGCCCGGCGGAACTGACAGCCACGCAAGTGCTCGGTGCATCCCCTTGCTGCCTTCACCCGGGACAGACCGCCCCTACTGTCCCGCCCTTGGTACTCTAGAGACCCCTATGAACATAAAAGTGACAAAAAGCCATGTACTTTTAAGTGACCGACATGAAGCCATCTTCAGGGGTGGAGTTTAGGTAGGGTGCAGGCAGAGTCATGATTTACGTACATATTTTGTAAAATACAAACATACAAGCATACCTTAGGCACTAAAATTTATGCTTATTCCCATCAGTCTTAAATGAGTCTAGGCTTCAGTCTAGGTACAATTTCTGTTGGTTTACCCCTAATATTTTATAAAGATACATAGGTGCGTATATGCCTTCATAAAACAGGCTAAGAATAAGCACTTACATGGCCTTCACACATACAGGCAGCCTCTTAAAATTAATCTACACAAGCAGAGATCCTCCATTTACCTGCAGAGATCCTACAGCAAAGGAAGTAGTAGTTCAAATTTCCCTTCCTTATTCCTCAGACTATCAGAGTATGGGCTGGATTAAGGGATGTGGGTGCCTGTCCCTTGGAGGCATCATGGTGATATTATCTGCCAAAGCCATGTACACTGATGCTTCTAATCACCATGAATATGCATGAGACAAATTTGTGTGTATTGAATATCCATTGTATATTAAATCTGTCTCATGCATATTTATGATGGTAATCTTGAAAGCGTGACTGGCTAGATGTGCCTCCAAGTGAGGCCTGAGAAGCACTGATGTGCACCACTGATAAGGTGAACTTTATCTGTCACTATAGTGCACTATGATCGTGCTTCATGGTGTGGCACCAGAGAAAGGTCTGAAAAGGAGTGATGACATTTCCACTTTTATAGTAGTTGCAAAGTACCAGTTTTATGTTTAAGGAGACAGAGGGGGAGGGGATTGGTGCTGTGTAGGCTCCTGTATTCAATAGGTTGCAAATTCTAATATTCTGCTTTTCTTGCTGCCCTACAGTCGCTAAGAAATTATTTCTACTATGGTTATCTGTTCTTTGTAAAGTCTCAGACTGTGCTTTCTAACTCCCTCTATTGTCACTGCTTATTCTAGTTATTATTAATAACTTATTAGTTTATCCCCATGTATTGTAAGAAAATTGATTTCTTCTTGTTGAAATCCAGCAGCCGTCTCAATGTCTGTTTGAGTATCTCATGCCCTGCTGCCTTCATGCAGGGAGGGCAGCAACAGGTCTGGCTAGAAACAAAATGAATATTAATTATATTCATTTGCATTCTTGGTCTCTAAACAGCATGATTAATCTGCATGCATTAAGTACCTGAACACAACAGACCTGTCATCAACGTCTAGAATAGACCAACTAGGCCTGAGATTGCACTGACATGGGTTTTTATCCTGCTCAGTCTATTTTGGGAGTTGCCTTACTTTCTCTGTAGGAAATGTAGGAAAAGATGAAGCTTTGGGATGGAAGCTGCAAAACTCAGGACTGCCTAAAAATATATTAGTCAACAAGCAAACAAGTGAGGAACAAAAAAAAGGAAGTCCAAGGAAAATGGTTCTTAAAGGTCTATTAAATTTATTAGAATTCAACACAAATGTGGTTCAGCTGGAGGGATGACTCGATAAGGGCCGTGCTTCCGCAATTCTGCTTGCGTCAGGAGGCCAATCCTCTGTTTGAATGTAAAAAATAGATAAGATAATAAAATAAAATAAACAAAGAATAAAATAGATGAATACAATACATATCCAAATTGATCTAACATCTAAATAAAAACATTAAAAGAACATGAACAGCATACACAATATGGAATGTAAAATTAATATCGCCATAAAAAACAGTATATATAGGCAGATGTATAATGCCAATTGATGCTTAGTATATATAAATGTAAACAAAAGCAATTAATAAGTAATGAATTATTAAAAATGTATATTGTGATCCTCTGTTTGGTAGATCATTCTAATAAAGAAGTATCTATTGCACTAGTTTTTCTAGTTTGAAACAGACCAAAGGGTATGATGCATATACAACCACTGATAACTAAAAAAAAAAAAAAAAACCTGAAAAGAAACAATAAAAAAAAGAAGGGGGAAGGGGAGGAGGCACAAATAAACCAACATTCAAAAAAAATGTGTCTTATTATTTACACAAACTGTAGAGACAAGTGTCTTGACATTGCCAATGCACTGTGAAGCTGCTATGAGAAGGGTAAGATGGTGCAAAATAATATTTGTCAATAGGCACATAAACACAACAAGAATACAACCTGACGCACACCAAAATCAAAAATGTAAGAATGTGCTGCCATGTGTATATCCAGCTAACAGTATTGAATCCTGATGGCCAGTTACAACACATTACACTCAAAAAAAGAAACAGAGGAAATGCAATTCAAAAAGTGACAATCCATATCTATGACCAGGTAATTATACTATAGTGCAGTGAAAATCTATTCAGTGCTAATCAAATCGAGTTAGAAAATTCTCATCGGAGTGACATGAATTCCTCCATTTATTTAACTAGTGCCCTTAGTGCATTGTGGACACCACAATACTTTTAATACAAATCCATACATTAAGAGCAAAACACTTACCAAACCGTGCAAACTATAATGCATAAATATAAAACAAAGAGCACCTGTGCAAAAGAAAAAAGGAATCCATAATGAAGACAAACTTACATCAGTATCGAATCGACAAATTCTCTTGTCACTGTGATGCGAAGAGCAAAATGCAAATATCGTGAAGCCTTCACTTCCGGCTTTAAAAGGCTCATATGTACACGAGTGTAGCTACGCAAACTCTATGAAAAAGGCAAAAGAACTTCCATGTGCATGCTGTGTCGGGAATCAAGTTGAAAACTGAAACTCAAACGTTGGCTTTGCATGGAAGAATGTCGAGTCAAGAGAGAGTTCCTCTGACGATGTTGACTTGTTGGTTGGGTTTGTGCTGCCCTTACAGTCGATACCGAGCTGGTGTGCAGGACCTTTGCTGTGACTGCCTCTCCAATGTATTCTCGGGCTGGGCTGAGGCTGGTGCAAGCACCGTGTAAGCCTGAGTACACTGTGTACACAATAGCCCTGAAAGCTCTTCCTTGAGCATAGTCTAGATTTCCTCTTGTAGAGAAGGCATTGGTACTGGTATGGAGGCAGTCTGCATTATAGCCTGTCTAGACATGGGAGACCTCGAGGACCCCAAAGGCTCTCGCTGAGGATTAATCAGTTGAAGAGAGGGAGAGCAGTCCCTGCTGCAAGGACGCTTCCCATGCATCGAAGATGTTGATGAAGGGGAAGTCTTGGCATGTGCTTGGAGAGTGAACAATGGTGATGCTTCTTAGGCTTTTTACACTGCAGGTCTCTTGATGTATGTGCCAAGGAGGGTGTGGAATCCTTACATGGCTGTGGTACCGAGTCTGATATTCCTGTCGATGCAGGTTCCACTTTCGGTGCCACATTCCCTGCCTTACTCGATGCCAATGCTGATACAGAACCAAAAGGTTTTTCATGTTGGACTCTGCAGACTTTAAGTGTCCTCGCTTGCCTGTGGAGACAGAGGTTACACTGAATGTCCTGGTGCTCCAGACCCAAGAACTGAACACACCAATTATGGGGGTCTGTGCCACAGATAGTCCTATTGCACCAAGTACACTTTTTAAAGCCACTTGGCACCCTCTTTGAGATGGAGAGAAAACCAGCTGATGCAAAGTCAACAAGCTCAATAGTCCTGGGAGCCCAATAAATTTCTTATCAAAAATGATTGATGCTCCTCGGCCAAAAAAAGGCCTCAGAGGGAACCTAAGGCTGAAACATGAAAATTTTTTAAAAATTAGAAAACAATTGTTTTGGCTAAATATAACAATGAGAAAAGAAAATATGATGGAAAAAATATTCCAAAAAGGGAAAGCACCAAAAAAGAGAAAATTTAACATGCTGAGGAAAGATTAGAAAACCAACCCTCTGCTCCATGGAAAACGCAAGACTGCTAGTTTCTTAAGCATACTTAAGCATCAGGTCAGTAGACACCCGTGCATGCACAGTGGGGGCACTACCTCAGGGGTTTTTAAAAGTGACTGTGCACTATGGCAATGTCCTCATCGGACTCCGTGGATGACATTGTCAATGTGTGAGAATATTATGCCTGCTTGCCCTCGGAGAATATGCTGTTACAATTGATGGTGCGTCATCTATGACCAGAATGCATTCAGGTTTGGTGGGGTTGATGAGAAAAGATCAAGATTTTGTGAAATTTGTTCCATTTCATTGCATCATTCATCAGGAATCGTATTTGCTACAGTTGAGTTTAAATTTGCCCAGTTAAGTGCTGCTGAATATTGGCAGTTGAGTGGCCCTGAATGATTTCAGTGGGCAGGGTGAGTGAGGGTCAGGGGACTAAAGTAGGAGAAGTTCAGGTTTGTGGGGTGGGGAAGAAGGTATTTAAAAAAACCCAGTGCATTTTTATTGACAATACCAGGCCAAATATATTCCGTCTATTAAAAAAGGGGGAAGGAAGAACAAATGACAGCCGGCATGGTTAAAAAGTGAGGTGAAGGAAGCTATTAGAGCTAAAAGAAAATCCTTCAGAAAATGGAAAAAGGAACCAACTGAAAATAATAAAAGAAACAGCATAAGGAATGGCAAGTCAAATGCAAAGCGCTGATAAGGAAGGCAAAGAGGGACTTTGAAAAAAATATTGCATTGGAGGCAAAAACATATAGTAAAAATGTTTTTAGGTATATTAAAAGCAAGAAGCTGGCAAAAGAATCGGTTGGACCACCAGATGACCAAGTGTCATGGTTGTGGCCGTGCCCTTATGTTCAGACCTATTGTTTCTCTGTATCTAGCTCTGTGACCTCTCCAGTCTGCCTTTTCCCTATTGTTATTCTCCTGTAAGCCAAGCCTCGCTTTGGTCTCCCTGCTTCTGCTTCATTTCCTGTTGTTTTTTCTGTAAGTCAAGCCTCGCTTTGGTCTCCCTGCTTCTGTTTAATTTCCTACTTGTGACATCATCAGCCTACTCCTTTATAAGGACCCAGGGAGCTTTCCTACCTTGCCTTTGCAAGAGGTCTCTTAAACTTGTGTTACCTGTTTAGAGCATTTCCCTGCTTGGCTTTGGTTCCTGAGTATCTTGCGAAGTTGCGCCTGAAGGTCTGTTCTGTGTTTCTTTGAGTCTTGTGTTTCAATGCTTGCTTTGTTTCTGTGTGTTTGCTTTTGTACCTTGATCCTGAAAGCCTGGCTCTATAGCCATACCCTGCCCTTGGTGTCTGCTGCCTCTCAGTTTGCCTGGCCTTTCCCTTTTCAGCTGTGGGTGCTGGTAAGCACATTGCTTCTTTGTTTGTTTGTCTTCCCTTAGTCTCCTTAATCCTTTGCCTGCTATGCTTGCTTCCTGGCTCTTGAGAACTGTTTCTGCCAAGTTCTGTTCCTGTTGTGTGTTTGAGCCAGGTTCTGCCCCTGCTTTGTGTTAGAACTAGTTCTGTGCCTGTTCCCCTGTCAAGCCAAGTCCCTTTCAGTATCCTGTTCCAGCCAAGCCAAGCCAGTTTCAGAATCCTGTTCCAGCCAAGCTAAGGCCATTCCAGAATCCTGTTCCAGTCAAGCCAAGCCCGTTTCAGAATCCTGTTCCTGCCAAGTCAGTTCCAGAATCCGCTTCCAACCAAGCCAAGTCCATTTCAGAATCCGGTTCCAGCCAAGCCGGTTTCAGTATCCTGTTCCAGCCAAGCCAAGTCCGTTTCAGAATCCTGTTCCAGTCAAGCCAAGCCTGTTCCAGAATCCGGTTCCAGTCAAGCCAAACCCTTTCCAGAATCCGGTTCCAGCCAAGCCAAGCCAGTTTCAGAATCCTGTTCCAGCCAAGCCAAGTCCGTTTCAGAATCCTGTTCCAGTCAAGCCAAGCCAAGCCAGTTTCAGAATCCTGTTCCAGTCAAGCCAAGCCCGTTCCAGAATTCGGTTCCAGCCAAGCCAAGTCTGTTCCAGAATCCTGTTCCAGTCAAGCCTGTTTGAGAATCCTGAATCCTGTTTGAGAATTCTGAATCCTGTTCCAGCCAAGCCTGTTTGATAATCCTGAATCCTGTTTGATAATCCTGAATCCTGTTCCAGTCAAGCCCATTTGAGAATCCTGAATCCTGTTCCAGCCAAGCCCGTTTGAGAATCCTGAATCCTGTTTGAGAATCCTGAATCCTGTTCCAGCCAAGCCCGTTTGAGAATCCTGAATCCTGTTTGAGAATCCTTAATCCTGTTCCAGCTAAGCCATTTAAGAATCCTGAATCCTGTTCCAGCCAAGCCTATTTGAGAATCCTGAATCCTGTTTGAGAATCCTGAATCCTGTTCCAGCCAAGCCTGTTCGAGAATCCTGAATCCTGTTTGAGAATCCTGAATCTTGTTCCAGCCAAGCCTGTTTGAGAATCCTGAATCCTGTTTGAGAATCCTGAATCCTGTTCCAGCCAAGCCTGTTCGAGAATCCTGAATCCTGTTCTTGCCTTGTTTATTGTCTTGCTTCTGTTATTCTTGTTGCCTAGCTCCTACTCTGTCTTGCCTGTCTAGGTGTGCTTTGTCTTGTCTCTTTCAGTCTAGTCCTGTCCGAATCCAGTCCTTGCCTTGTCCTTGTCTTGCCCTTTTCTGGACCCAGTTTTAATCTACTTCTGTGTTTTGCCTTGTCTTGCATTTCTGGGTCCCAGTCCCAGTTTTAATCCAGTTCCGAGTCTTGCCTTGTCCTGTCTGGGTTCCAGTTCTGGCCCTTTGCCTTCTTTTCCTTGCCTTATCTGGATCCGCTTCTTGTGTTGTCCATTATGTTTAGTTACCTCTGTCTTGCCTTGTTGAGTCTGTTAGTTTATCCTAGTCCAGTCTGTTCTGATTCCTGCCTGTGCCAGCCCTGGTGATTTGCTTGCCAAAGCTCCGGCTTTGGTCCAAGGGCTCACCAAGGAGTAAAAGGGACAATCAGGGAAGACAAAGCCATAGCGGAGAGATTAAATTAATTTTTTGTTCAGTATTCACTGAGGAAGATTTGGGAGAGATACCTATGCCAGAAATTGTATTCAAAGCTGACAAGTTGGAGAAACTGAATGAAATCTCTATACACCTGGAGGCTGTAATGGGGCAATTTGACAAATCTCCTGCACTGGATAGTATTCATCCTAGAGTACTGATAGAATTGAAAAATGAACTTGCAGAACTATTGTTAGTAATAAGTAATTTATCTTTAAAATCAAGCATGGTACCAGAAGATTGGAGGGTGGTCAATGTAACGCCGATTTTTAAAAAAGGTTCCAGAGGAGATCCAGGAAATTATAGACTGATGAGCCTGATGTCGGTGCTGGGCAAAATGGTAGAAGACTATTATAAAGAACAAAATTACAGAGCATATTCAAAAGCATGGATTAATAAGACAAAGTCAACATGGATTTAGTGAAGGGAAATCTTGCCTCACCAATCTAGTACATTTCTTTGAAGGGGTGAACAAACATGTGGATAAAGGTGAGCTGCTCAATATTGTGTAACAGGATTTTCAAAAGGGCTTTTGACAAATTACCTCATGAAAGACTCCAGAGGAAATTGGAAAGTTATAGCATAGGAGGTACCAGCGGCGTACCAAGGGCGGGGCGGTGGTCCACCCCGAGTGCACGCCGTTGGAAGGGTGCAGAGAGCAGCCGCACGCCTGTCGGCTCTGCTGGCTCCCTGCTCCCTCTGCCCTGGGACAGGTTACTTCCTGTTCCGGGGCAGAGGGAGCAGGGAGCCAGCGGAGCCGAGAGCCGCGTGGCTGCTCCCAGCAGCTAAGTATGCACCCAGGGGGGGAGGAGTTGATGTGCTGGGGGGGGGGGGTGCGCATTGGCGATCCGACCCGGGTGGCAGCCGACCTAGGATCGTCACTGGGAGGTACTGTCCTATTGTGGATTAAAAACTGGTTAAAAGATAGAAAACAGAGAGTAGGGTTAAATGGTCAGTATTCTCAATGGAGAAGGGTAGATAGTGGGGTTCCCCAGGGGTTTTTGTTGGGACCACTGCTTTTAACATATTTATAAATGATCTAGAGATGGAAGTAACTAGTGAGGTAATTTAATTTGCTGATGACACAAAGTTATTCAAAGTTGTTAAATTGCGAGAGGATTGTGAAAAATTCCAAGAGGACCTTATGAGACTGGAGGACTGGGCATCTAAATGGCAGATGACATTTAATGTGAGCAAGTGCAAAGCGATGCATGTGGGAAAGAGGAACCCAAATTATAGCAACATAATGCAAGGTTCCACATTAAGAGTTACTGACCAGGAAAGGGATCTAGGTGTCATCGTTAATGGGTACATTGAAACCCTCTGCTCAGTGTGTAGCAGCAGCTGAAAAAGCAAATTGAATGTTAGGTATTATTAGGAAAGGAATGGAAAACAAAAATGAGGATGTTATAATGCCTTTGTATCGCTCCATGGTGCCACCTCAACTCGAATATTGTGTTCAATTCTGGTCGCCGCATCTCAAAAAATATATAGTGGAGTTAGAAAAGGTACAGAGAAGGGCAGGAAAAATGATAAAGGGGATGGGACAACTTCCCTATGAGGAAAGAGCTAGGGCTCTTCAGCTTGGAGAAAAGACAGCTGAGGGGAGATATGATGGAGGTCTATAAAATAATTAGTAGAGTGGAACGGGCAGACATGTATCGCTTGTTTACTCTTTCCAAAAATACTAGGACTAGGGAGAATGCAATGAAGCTATAAAGTAAAATGAATTGGAGAAAATTTTTCTTCACTCAACGTGTAATTAAACTCTATAATTCGTTGCCAGAGAATGTAGTAAAAGCAGTTAGCTTAGCAGGGTTTAAAAAAGATTTGGATGGCTTCCTACAGGAAAAGTCCATAGACCATTATTAAATGGACTTGGGGAAAATCCACTGCTTATTTCTAGGATAAACAAAATAAAATGTATTGTACTTGTGACCTGGATTGGCCACTGCTGGAAACAGGATGCTGGGCTTGATGAACTTTCGGTCTGTCCCAGTATGGCAATGCTTATGTACTTATACACTACTGTAGCACTATTATGAGCACTATGCTTAGCCATCCATGTGACTATCAGGCTCATTTTCGAAAGAGAAGGATGCCCATCTTTCAACACAAATTGGAAAATGGGCATCCTTCTCACGGGGTCGCCCAAATTGGTATAATCAAAAGCCGATTTTGGGCGTCCCCAACTGCTTTCCGTTGCAGGGACAACCAAAGTTCACGGGGGTGTGTTGCAGGCGTAGCGAAGGTGGGACTTGGGCATGCCTAACACATGGACGTCTTCGACCCATAATGGAAAAAAAAGGGCATCCCTGATGAGCACTTAGACGACTTTATCTGGTCCTGTTTTTCTTATGACCAAGGCACAAAAAGGTGCCTGAACTGACCAGATGACCACCGGAGATAATTGGGGATGACCTCTCCTTACTCTTCCAGTGGTCACTAACCCTCTCCCACCCTCAAAATAAATCTTTTAAAATATTTTGTGCCAGCCTCTATGCTAGCTTCAAATGTCATACCCAGCTCCATGACAGAGTATGCAGGTCCCTGGAGCAGTTTTAGTAGGTGCAGTGCACTTCAGGCAGGCGGACCCAGGCTCATTCTCCCCTACCTGTTACACTTATGGTGGTAAATGTGAGCCCTCCAAAACCCACCACAAACCCACTGTACCCACATCTAGGTGCTCCCCTTCACCCATAAGGGCTATGGTAGTGGTGTACAGTTGGGCGTAGTGGGTTTTGGAGTAGGGGTTGGAGAGCAATTTATGAAGTCCACTGCAGTGCCCCCTAGGGCGCCCGGTTGGTGTCCTGGCATGTGAGGGGGACCAGTGCACTATTAATGCTTGCTCCTCCCATGACCAAAGGGCTTGCATTTGGTCGTTTCTGAGATGGGCATCCTTGGTTTCCATTATCGCCGAAAATCAGAAACAACCAAGTCTAGGGACGACCATCTCTAAGGACGACCTAAATTTCAAGATTTGGGCGTCCCCGACCGTATTATCGAAACAAAAGATGGACGTACATCTTGTTTCTATAATACGGGTTTCCCCGCCGCTCCTTCGGGACGTTTTGCGAGGACGTCCTCAGCAAAACTTGGGTGTCCCTTTCGATTATGCCCCTCCACATGGACCTACAAGATATATATGGTCCTATATACATGGCACTATCCAGCATTAAGAACCTGATTATAATGTACAAATTCAGACATTTCCTCTATAAAGGCTCTAAGACATCAGGTCTCAAAGAAGTATAGCAACTCTTGTTTACTGGACAGAAGCTACTGATAAAGGACAGTGTTATCAGCATTGACACAAGTTGTTATCAGAATTGATGTCAATGCAGCAAGCTGTTATCAGAATTGACATCAATGCAGGACACTTGGAGCTACTTACGTTCTTCAAGGATAGAACATACGTAAGCAGTAGAGATAAGGCTCCAGGCAGTTCTTGTCAGGGTTAGCTGCTGTGTATCAACACCACATCCAAGGGGTAAGATCTCCATTGGGCCAGACTGACATCTGAATGACATGCTGATATCTGAAGGACTACATCAAGTAGCGTGTGTGCCATGTATAGTGCGCTGGGTTAGAGTGAATCTTTATACTTTAGAGTATAGCTAGGGATTTACATACCTTTACTCCAAGCTATTTCTGTAATAGGATTGTTTTTGTCTTTATTCATGTTTACTCTGTCATTCACTGCTATTGTAAATAAAATAAGAGTTTATTTTTACAACATTTAGGTCTGGAGTTAGTTCCTTTCATTATTTTGGTACAGTGGGCTTGGATCTAAGGATAAGGAGTGATACATTTACTCATGACAATGTACTTACTAATGTTAGTCTTGTTTGGCACCCATTTCTGTCATAATTTACACTGTCAGGTACACTAATAACACCCCAAAAAGAGTTCTATCTGTTTTGCGCCTATACTGTGGCTTGGCTCTAGGTGTAGACAATCTATTTACAGTAGTGCCACAGGAACTATGAAGCATCATTCCAGAAGTTGAAAGTGTCTTCTGATGTCCTCATTGGCATCCAACACAAGTAAGTTTTATAATTTGAGTTGAAAGAAGTTGTTGGCATTTTTGCTTGCATTCGGGCTCTCTTCTTTAAGCCCTTTCTCTTTAGACTTCCTTCTGCACTTCATTGGATATGTTGCATCCCAGGATTGGAAATTTTCTTTTTGTGCCTTAGTCTAAAAAGCTAAGTAGTATAACAATATTGGTTGTATACAAATTTTGGGATGAAGTTGGGTTACTACTTTAAGAAGAATAATATTATGAATTTGAATTATTGAATTGAATTATTTAAAGAAAACAAAGAAAAAAGAAAACAAAAATTTGAAAAAAAAAAACAGGTTGATCAATAAAGAAGTGGGTGTCACCACTACGAGATTGGGGCTGTCCCCACATGGTGGAGTTGGTGAAATAATCTGAGGATCCCCGTTTAAGGAAAATGTGCAACTACTAGTAAGGTTAAAGATCGCTGTGATAGATATGAATTATAACTACATGAAATTGAAGAGTGTTTGGGATATGTTTTGAACTGTTGATTAAGTTAATCCCCACACTATAAGACAAGAGTCTTTTGAAATTGATTAGTCGTAAGAAAAACAGGTCCGGGTGAAAACATCCAAGTGCTCGTCAGGGACGTCCTTCTTTTTTTCCATTATGGGTCAAGGACGTCCAAGTGTTAGGCACACCCAAGTCCCGCCTTCACTACGCATCCGACACACCCCCTTGAACTTTGGTTGTCCCTGCAACGGAGTGCAGTTGGGGATGTCCAACATCGGCTTTCGATTATACCGATTTGGACGTTTCTGTGAGAAGGACATCCATTTTCCGATTTGTGTCGAAAGATGGGCGTCCTTCTCTTTTGAAAATGAGCCCACTAGTGTACCTGAATGTAACTTACCTTGAGCTACTACTGAAACGTGTGAGCAAAATCCAAATAAATAAATGTGGGTGTCTAGGTTATAACCCCTCACACTCTTCTAGATTCAGTACACAGACTCTTTTAGTCTATCTTTCCTTTTTGACTCTGGCTCTCTCACTATATTTCAAAATATAATCCAGGTTGATGTCTCTTTGGCAGGACAGCAATACAAATGTTGCCAAACACTTCAAAACATAACGATGCAAAATCTGTACAAAACATACGTTAAGTGCGCTCATTCTAAATGCTTTCCAGCTTGGAGAAATGTGGAAAAGGAACATGTTTAATGCTTTTCTTAGGGCAGATTTGATTTAAAACAAATCCATTTACATCATCATTTAAATTACTTGTCAGGAGGATTCTACACTGCCAAAGGAATATCTGGCTGTTTCATGTTAAGGGCATTAAAAGTGATAGTACCATAAAACAACTATATCTTTTTCAACCTTAAAAATGCAAGTTGTAACTTTGTAAGTCCACTCTGTAACTATGGCCAGGGAAAGCAGGCAATCCGTAAGAAAACAAAAAGAAGATGACAAAAGAATCCATTCAGTATCTTCAAAGCTGGAGCAGTTCTCGCGCTATTGTTTCATTTGGGAATCAGGCCTTGCAGTTTTTTGTTGCATTTCTTTGTATTTTGCATTCATGCCTGTCATATCCATAGGTACAGGAACATCATTAAGTTATTACCAAATGGAATCTCTTTTATTGCCTGTTGCCACAGTAAGTTTTTCCTTCTTCAGTTTCCTCAGCAAATCTTGCCCGGATGTACTCCATCCTCCCAAGTCCTCTGTGCACTGACCTTTTCTTGCAAGCTCAGAGAAGTAAAGACCTCATTGTGCATGTACACTACCTGCAAGGACTGATCATGTTTTTTTTTTTACCTCCCATCTTCAAATATTGCTATTAACAAGCATGTTCAGAGAATATAGTTGGATGTTATGATCCTGCCCTTTGTACAGACCCCATCTGCTTTCTTGCAAACAAGACTGTAACAAGTTAGAGAGGAAATGGCATAGATGGAGAGGCACAGAGGACAAAATAGACTAGAAATATGTAATGCAAGAAAAAATTATTCTAAACTAATTGGAACTTACTGTCTTAACCAGCAAGCCTTATTCCATGTAACAAAGCTTACCAACTACCTCAAACTTTACTGATACTCCCAGTGCTGACTCATTAGCATATTTTCTACAAAGATTATTACAATTAACGATTCCTTAACTCAAGAACAACTAGAACAATTAGATTTTGTTATGTCATCTACCAAAGAGACTGATGCTTGTGCAGCAGGCAGAAGTTGTTGTTGTTTTTTTCCCAAACTGTTACAATGGATGAAGTCTGCCTTCTTAAGCAATTAAAATCTCAATGTCCGCTTGATATATATTTTTTTGTTACATTTGTACGCTGCGCTTTCCCACTCATGGCAGGCTGAATGTGGTTTACATGGGGCAATGGAGGATTAAGTGACTTGCCCAGAGTCACAAGGAGCTGCCTGTGCCTGAAGTGGGAATCAAACTCAGTTCCTCAGGACCAACGTCCACCACCCTAACCACTAGGCCACTCCTCCACTTTGTGAAGTTAAGCGCTTTCTAACTGCCCCTTTATTGTTGATTCATTGGGTTACAGTGTTGATAAACAGCATATTGAGTTTGGCTATTTTTCCTTTGAGATGAGAAAAATAGTTCTTAATCTCATTCCAAAATCAATTATTCTTAAATTGTCAGATTCATCAAACTGTATACCACTATTTACTAAACTAGTAGAGTCTATTGTGAATCAATAACTAGCAAAGTATCTGGAGAAATTTTCTACTTTACTTTCATCACAATTTGGTTTTTATAGCCTACACAGTACACAATCTTTTTTGATTACGTTAGTTTCTGAAATGAATATAATTATCAGCCAAGGACAGCTCTGCTTTTCGGCAACTTTTGATAAATTTTGGAACAGTTTTGGATTGAATTAAAGATTTATTGGAAGAAAGATCTTAAATGGTTAAAAAGGAAGGTGTTTTTCTTGGTCATTCAGACCTGTATACAGGTCCTCCAAGGATCCCATATATCACCTATGCTGTTTAACATTTTCATGTTGTCACTAGGTGATATTATAGTGGGAGAAGGTTAATTGATTCTTTCTTATGTGGATGACATTTTTATCTTGTAGACAGCTAATTCTAGCATAGATGAATCTTATGTCAATATCTTCAACTGTATCAGTAAGGTAGAACATTGGGCTGTATCTAATATGCTAAAATTAAATACTACCAAAACTAAAATATTATGGCTGAGTAACAGTCCCAGGCTAATTCTTGATACTCTGTCTCTGAATATTAATGAGTCGCTTAAAATTGAGTCATAGTGGACTCCTCTCTGACATTTGACTCACAGGTTAAGAATTTATAGAAAAGAAGATTCTTTAAAATTAAACATCTGAGAGCTATTCGATCATACTTGTTTGATAATCAGTTTGTTATATTGGTGCAGGCACTAATCTTATCTCAGTTGGATTACTGCAACACTCTTCTATACTGGCATTTCTACTACTTTAATGAAAAGGATCCAGCTAATACAAAACACAGTGGCCAGGTTAATCTTTAGACAAAAAAAGTTATGATCATGTTAGATCTCTTTTGTGTTCCCTTCATTGGCTGCCATTGAAAGCCCATGTGGAGTTTAAATTGGCTTGTTTTGTTTTTAAGATTCGGGTGTCATGTCCCCTAGCTCAACGCAAGTGGCATCCTCGGGCTGCGCAGGGTCTCGTCGACACACACATTTGACTGGCACAGCCCTGAGCCATGTGTGTGTAGTTCTTCTCTGGCTGCAAGCTCCTTGATTGCTTTGCTTCCACCCACCTGGGTCTGCTCTTCCTCTGCCTGGCTTCCCTTGCTTCTCTCCTATTGGTCTTCCGGTTCCTCCTTTCCCTGCTCTTATCCTATGGCTGTGCTTCTTCTCCCTGCTTGTCCCTCCTGATGTTAGACTCCAGCACTTTATCAGCTGAGCTCTTCCTGGACTTCATGCTTCGGCTTCTACTTTGGTAGGTGTTATTTGCTCAGTAGTGTGCTTCTTCTCTACTTTGTCCCTCGTTGCTGACTTTGTCTGTGCCTGGATTACTCTCTTGCCTGCTGCCTGCCTACTGACTTTGCCTGTACCTGGATTACTCTCTTGACCTGCTGCCTGCCTACTGACTTTGCCTGTACCTGGATTACTCTCTTGACCTGCTGCCTGCCTACTGACTTTGCCTGTACCTGGATTACTCTCTTGACCTGCTGCCTGCCTACTGACTTCGCCCATACCTGGATCACTCCTCTGCCTGCTGCCTGCCTGTTGACATTGCCTGTTCCTGGATTACTCCCTTGCCTGCTGCCTGCCTATTGACTTTGCCTGTACCTGGATCAATCTCTTCTCTTCTGCCTGTCTGGCCGTTACGTTCACCACCCCGCTCCCTGCTCCGTCTTGTAAGTCCTGCAAGCCGCCCGCACCTAGGGGCTCAACCTCTGGGGAACGGTGGTCAGCGTAGGTGAAACCCGGGGTTGTCCGGCCGCCAAGCGGAATGTGGTCCAAATACCGGGCTCAGCAGCGCTCTACTTGGTACAAGAACTCACAAGTCTGACATTGGGATAGTGCAGTTCCTGAGCTTCTTCTTAGTCTGATCTTTTATCACTCAGTTTGACATTTGTATAGATTAAAAGAATTCTATTTTACATTTTTCATAATTTAAATCTATTCAATACACAAGGATTTATGAAAGGTCTTTTTTCTGTCAAGCAGTTTATATTTGGAATGCTTTACCATCTTTTCTAACTCAAGCACCTTCTTATGTTATGTTTTGTAAACAATTCAAAACACATTTGTTTCAAAAATATCAAATTTAGCCTTGTAATAAATTTCTCTTTCTTATTGTAATTCATTCATTGTAAACTGCTTTGGTCCAATTGTTGGGATTAAGCAGTCTATAAGTAAATAGATTAGATCAGATTACATCTGGCAAAGCCCTGCAGAGTGCTGGTTGCCTCTTCATTTCTTTTCATGCAGCAACAGGAAGGAGATTGACAAGAGTAGGCTGGAGGGGAAAGAGGTAGAGGAGAAGATGGTGAACAGGAAGGGAGGGGAGAGTGAATGGGAGATGCTTGACCACATTGGGGTGGGAGAGGGGAGATGCTGGACATCAGGGAGAAGAGAATAGGAGGCAATAGGGAGATGCTACATTTGTGGGGGCAGGGACGGTGGAAAATAGACAAGGATGCTGACATTGACAAATGATAGAGTAAAAGAAGAATTTGATGTGGGTTGCTGGGAGAAGGAATCTGGCAGATGCCGGAGGTTCAGTTGGGAGAAAGGGTCTAATTTTGGTGAAAGGGACTGGAGTTGGGAGAAAGGAACTAAGGAGCTGGGAACTGAGCTGAAAGGGGGATTTTGGGAGAAGGGTCTGAGGGCTAATACAAGGGCTGGGTACTGAGTTAACAGAAAGGGATTTTGATAGAAGGGTCTGATTCTGGGAATGGGAGAAAGGGAAAGTTGCTGGCAGGTGGCAATGGGAGAAAGGGGTTGATGCTAGGGGAGAGAGAAAGAAGAGGACAGAGAGTCTGGTGGGGGCAAAGCAAAAGCACATGCAGTGGAAGGTGGACATGGAGGAGCAGAGGGATGGAGGCTGGAGGCAAAGTGGAAAGGCATGGTAAATTAATACTGAAGGAGGAGGTAGGTGAGTGGATGCCAGGGAAGGGGATATTTGGGAAGATATGGGGGAATGGATGCTAGGGATGGAAGAGAGGTGGGGCAATGGATGCTGGGGAGAAAGGAGAAAGAGCTAGGAAGAGAGACAAATGGGACAGGTCTTTGAAGGAGGTGAAAGAGGATAGAAATGGAGATAAAAAAAAACAGAGGTATAGATCCTGGTAAAGGAGTAAGATGTAAGAAAAGTCTGGAGATAGAGTTAGAATGAGTTACAGGAAAAGAATGGGGTTATGAGAGAATGAGAACCAGAGGTAGATAATACTGGGAAGGAGATGACTAGAGAGGATTGAAATAAGAGACTAGAAAGTGGCTGGAAGATGGGAAAGGGAAATTTACAAAAAAAATAAGAAATATAGGTTGAAATTGGAGAGTAGAGGTAAACAGAAGAGAAGAGAGAAAGGACTGGGAGAAGAACAAATAAAGATCTAGCTAAAAAAAAAAATAAGGGCAGATAAAAGAAATGGAAAAAAAGATGAATCAGAAGAATCCATTTCAGAGATATAGTGAAGGAAGGGAAGAAAAGAAAAGAAAAGAGGGAGAGTGAAGAAACAAACAATGGAAATGAGATCCTGGAAAAGGACTTAAGCAAAAACAAGAGGAAACTGTAAAGAAAGACCAAGGCCAAGGGGTGGAGAGAGAGCTGATAGGAAGCAGAGAAAATTTGCCCTCTGCCATTAATCTGAGCTCCCTACCCCTTACCCCCACCCCAAGCATAATAGGAAAACTACACCTATGCGTATCAAAAAATAAACATCAGTATGAAAAAAAAATAAGAATAATGTTAAAGTTCAATTTCTAGATTAAAATGAGGATTTTTTTAATTAAAAAAAATCACTGATTTTAACCCACCCTGTTTTGCTCCTATCATTTAGGAATTTTTATTCCAGGGCTTCCTCAATTTTTACAGTCCTTCCTCTTTCCCTCTGTGGTCCAACAGATCTTTTCTCCCTGTGGAATCTGGTACACATGCACTTTAAACTTGGCCAATAGAGGTCACTGTTGTGCAATGGCTAGAGCTTAGGCCATCTGTAAGCCAGTGATCAATGCTGCAGTGAAGCTTCCTCACTGCCCTTGAACCAGTGGACAAATTGCCCTGTATCTGTCAATGAAAATATCCCAGTCTGTCTGATAGGAAAGTGCAAATTTTGCACTAATGCAAAAGATCAATCTATATTTTCCCTTTCCTCCACATGCCTTGTTTCTTGAACTCTTGGCATCTTGTGAAGGCAGATTTTAGACAGAACGTTGATATCAGAAGTTGGGAAGTCTCAAATTCTACTACTATTTTAGAAAAGGATCTGATGGCACATTTGCGTGTATATTGATGTTTCAGAACATATATGTGTATATGGTGGCGCATTGACGTGTGTATCTGCTATTTTAGAAACCTATACATCGATGTATCCCCAAGCTGTAAGAGAGGTATTGCTTTCAGGGCGACTAAAACCCATGGCCGGTCTTAGGCAGGGACAACAGGAGCAGTCGCACAGGGCCTCACACTCCCCGCGCCGGCCTTGGCATGTCCCTCTCTCTCAGCCTCTCAACCTCCCTCCCTGTGGGATCTGGTACTATTCTCTCCCTTCCTGCTTCCCACTACCTGCATCGCTGCCCTCATTTAATCAGGATCATTACAGAGGTGCAGATTGGGGATAAAATCTTTGCGAAGAAGGATGATTATTTGGGATTGGCCACTGTTAGAAACAAGCAGTGCATTTTTTCTAGCAAGAAAGGTGCCAGTACTCAAATGCCAGGCCACCCTTCAGGGGTGGGGTGATCACTGAAGGACCCACCCCACAATAGCCAGGCCCCCTGCAACCAGTCACAGAATCTATAAGGCAGAATTGATGTGTAGAGCCTAAGCTCTTTCATTAAAACTTGGGGACCATGGGTCAATTTTAGCAGACAATGGAAAAGGTGCCGGTACTCAGTACCCCCAAGTACCCCCTCAAAAAAAGCCCTGGAAACAAGATGCTAGGCTTAACTTAATGGATCTGACCCGGTCTGGCAATTGTTAATTGCCCTGCAACACTCTGCTATGCTCTGTTTCACCACGAGATGTCAGCACCATGACTCCTGCTTTCCGTGAGCTCCTCCAGTGCTGCTAGTGACAAAGCCTCCAGCTACATTCACCTGGTCAGTAGTATGCAGGGTTCTCTTTGCAGTGGAAAATGACAGACTTGGTTTCCGTTCCGATCAAGTTGCGGTCACTCTGCCTAGGAGAATAATCATCATCTTATTATGGCTATAGCGTGTAATCAGGTATTGAAATTAAACATGAAAAAGAAAATGCTGGTATGTTCCTTCCAGCTGAGCCCTCCTCCAATCTTTCCACTCCCATCCATGTCTTCCTTCATATTTCACTCTTTACACCTCTTCTCTCTTCCATCAATTTTTCTTTCTTCTCCACTTTTGTGTCTCCTCAGTCTGCTCTTCCACTTGTAGGGATGAGGGAGCATCTGCAGAGATTCAGTATGGTGCATAATTCAGAGTATGATTTGAAAAGCAGGATCATATGTGAAAAACATAGCTGCACATACATAGGGATAGTCCTGTGCTCTCTTTCTCTTTCTCCTCTTCCCCATTCCTCCCTCTGTCTTTTCCCTTTCGGTTACCATATGGCTCCAGAAAAAGGAGGACGGATTGAGCCAGCATGGAAGTAAAACCTGGCTGGCTCAATTGCTTTCCATTGAAAGCAATGGAAGTAAAACCCGGCTGGCTCAATCCGTCCTCCTTTTTCTGGAGCCATATGGTAACCCGTCCCATGCCCATGGAATGCCACTACTTCGTTCTGCAATTTGGGCTCAGCTGGGCTGTGGTATGCTGTACCCCTGCTCTTTGCAGTCAGCAGTCAAGTGCAGTAGGTTCAGTCCAGTTATGCAGCCCTGCTCCCCTTCTCTCCCCCCTGTCATGGGACATTTGGGTCATTATGGCAATACAGGGTAAAGGGGTCATGGTTTTGATATTCTGCCTTTCTGTGGGTGCAACCAAAGCGGTTTACATATATTAGAGTCAGGTACTTTTTTCTGTCCCCCACTTCATGAAGTAAATGGCTCAGTGAGATGGGCTGTTTTGGTTTGTAAATTTTGGTTCCCTGACTGCTATGCTCAGGGCCGGTCTTAAGGCGAGGCGACCGAGGCGGCCGCATAGGGCCCCGCGCTCAGGGGGGCCCCGTGCGGCGCGTCTAACGTCGCCCCGCCCCGACCGCCCAAGTTCCAGTCCTCCCTCCCTCCCTCGGATGGCGCGCAATGGCGGAGTGGTGGGGGCGGTCCGCCCCGGCTGTCAGCGGGTGGGGGGTGCCCTGCATCCGCTGCTCCCACCATGTCCTACCTTTAAAAAAAGAATTTGGTAGCGCCGGAGTGACAGGCAGCGCCTCCCGTCTGCCCTGCTACTAAAAATGTCTTCGACGTCGTCGTTGGGCCTTCTCACATTGAGTCCCGCCCTTCTCTGAGGTAACTTCCAATTACCGCGAGGGTGGGCGGGACTCAATGTGAGAAGGCCCAATGACGACGTCGAAGACATTTTTAGTAGCAGGGAGGGCAGACACGAGGCGCTGCCTGTCCCTCTGGCGCTTCCAAATTCTTTTTTTTAAAGCCAGTGAGGGTGGTGGGCGGCAGGAGAACAAAGCTAGTAGGTAGGTTGGGGGGGGGACTCAGATGGGAGAAGGGTGTGTGTGGTGGGGGTTCTCAGGTGGAGGAAGGGTGGGGAGGGGGTTCTCAAATGGGAAGGAGACTACTACTTAACATTTCTAAAGCTGAGGTGGGGAGGGGGTTCACGGATGGGAGAAGGGGTGGGGAGGGGTTCTTGGATGGTTGAAGGGGATGGGTGGGGAGGGGACTGGAGTTCTTGGATGGGAGAAGGGGACTGAGGAGGGAGTTCTCGGATGTGAGAAGGGGACGGGTGGGGAGGGGACTGAGGTTCTTGGATGGGAGAAGGGGACCGAGGTGGGGAGGGGGTTCACGGATGGGTGGGGAGGGGGTTCTTGGATGGTTAAAGGGGACGGGTGGGGAGGGGACTGGGGTTCTTGGATGGGAGAAGGGGACTGAGGAGGGAGTTCTCGGATGTGAGAAGGGGACGGGTGGGGAGGGGACTGGGGTTCTTGGATGGGAGAAGGGGACCGAGGTGGGGAGGGGGTTCACGGATGGGAGAAGGGGGCAGGCACTGGGGTCTGAGAAGGGGCCATATGGGAAAATGGGGGCCATGCCTGGGCCTGGTGGGAAAATGGGGCATGCGTGGGTCAGGTGGGAGAATGGTTCTGAAAAGGGGGCCCTAATACAAGGCATGTGGATGAAGGGGGCTGGAACTGGGGGCTGAAAAGGAGGGTAGGTGGGATAAGGGGGCTAGTACTGGGACTGGAGGCTGAAAACGGGATAGGGAGAAGTGGCTGGGGGGCTGAAGCTCGGGACTGGTGGGAGAAAAGGGCTGGGACTGAAATGGGGGACTGGTGGGATAGTGGGGCTGGAACTGGGGACTGAAAAAGGGGCGGAGAGAGGGGCAGATCCTGGATGGGGTAGCGAGAGGGAGGGCAAACCCTGGATGGATGGGAGAGGGAGGTCAAATTGTGGATTGAAGGGGCAGAGAGAAAGGGCAGACAGTGGATGGCACGGATAGAAAGGGCAGACAGTGAATGGATGGGGGAGAGAGAGAGGGCAGACAGGGGCAGATGGTAGATGGATCATGGAAGGAGCAGAGATAGAGGGCAGATGTGGATGGAAGGGGCAGGGAGAGAGGGCAGACATTGGATGGAGGGGACAGCAGAGAGGGCAGACACTGGATGACAGATGCTGGATGGAAGGAAGACAGTGAAAAGAAGATGAGGAAAGCAGAAACCAGAGACAACAAACTGTAAATAAAATATATATTTTTATTTTTTTGCTTTAGGATATAGTATTGTAGCTGTGTTAATAAATGTTTATAAATAGAACATGTAAATAAGGTAATCTTTTTATTGGACTAATTTTAATACATTTCGACTTAACTTTCAGAGAAGAAACCCCCCTTCCTCAGGTCAGGATAGGATACTGTAACAGTACTATACTGTATTGACCTGAGGAAGGAGATTTTGGCCTCTGGAAGCCAAATGTATTAGTCCAATAAAATGGTATTATTTTATTTTCTGTATTTGTTTTATTTCTATTTGTTAATTTGTAAAGTGGTGATTGGTATTTGTTAGTTTTTTCAAATTTACATCTGCTGTCTTTATATTTTGCACAGTACTACGGGTCATTTTCTGTTTCTGTGGTGTTGAATTGTCTGCAGAGTCTGGCATCTTGGGGGTTCAGTTTAATTTTTGTCTAAATAGAAAGTTTAAATATTACTACTTATTCTATAGTGGATTAGGGTGTGTCTGTGTTTGTGAAAAAGACATGGCTTTCAGTTGGCATTGACTGTGCAGGATCGACGATCTGTACTATTCTGTCTGGTTTTATTTTACAATAGGTGAATTGATGTTCTAGTGCTCACTGTAGTGTTTAAGATGCTTTCCTTTTCCTTGTATGACTAGTAGAAATGACTGCTTATAGTATGGTAGAATTGCTCAATAAGTCCTGAGTGTTTTGTATTCTCGGCATACCTAGTACTGGATTTTGGAGGGGGTGTTAAAAAATGACCGGGAGGGAGGGGGGCCTTGTAGCTGGGAGCCCTAGGGGGGGGAAGCCCTGGAGCTGGGGGCCTTGGAGCTCAGAGGGAGCAGCCCGGGAGCTCGGAGGGAGGGGTAGCCGGCCCTGGACCTAGGGTGGGGGTGGAGCTAGGTGGGGGCTGAGTTAGGTGGGGGCAGGGCTAGGGTGGGGCCCCATCAAATTGGTCTGCATAGGGCCCTGCACTTGCTAAGACCGGCCCTGGCTATGCTCACCAAGGCCATCTTCCTGCTTTCTGCAGATGAGTCCAATCAGGATGAGCTGTCAGAGCTGCCAGGTGACACAGTTCCAGATGGGACTAGCTTTGATCTTATACTCCAGTACATGGTGGTATTTGCAGTAGTCCCTGATTCTACCCATTGAAAGGAGCACTCTAGATACCAGAGCGCTCAAGAGGATTCTCGGAAATCTAGGACAGGACAGACCCATAAGTTCCTTCTTGGAACTGAATAATTTAGCAGCTCTGGGCTCAGATCACGTGGTGCTGTTCCCCTGCTTTCTGTAATATGTAGTTCATCGACATGAACCTTGCTGGGCAGCCTTACTTGCACCACCCCCTGACCTAGTGGGTAAGCTGCTGGGCAACAGCTGTCTCTTCTGTTGGTAATGCCCAGGTCCTTTTACGCTCTGGGCCTTCAATGGGAGGAGAAACCTAATGGTTAGTGCACTGGCCCCAGAACCAGGGTAGCTAGGTTTAATTCCTATTGCAGTTCCTTGTGACTCTGGGCAGGTCACTTAACTCTCCTTTGTCTCAGTTACAAAATAAGTACCTGTATATAATATGAAAGCCACTTTGATTATAACCACAGAAAGGCAGTATATCAAATCCCATCCCCTTTAAGAACATTATTTTTGCCAAAGGACAGACCGAAGGTCCATCAAGCCCAGCATCCTGTCTCCAACAGTGGGCAATTCAGGTTACAAGCACCTGGCAAGATCCCAAAACAGTACAATACATTTTATGCTGCTTATCCTAGAAATAAGTAGTGGATTTTCTCAAGTCCATCTTAATAATGGCTTATGGACTTTTCTTTTAGGAAGCTATCCAAACCTTTTTTAAACCACGCAAAGCTAACTACTTTTACTACATTCTCTAGCAACAAATTCCAGAGTTTAATTACACATTGATGAGTAGATGATCAGAAGCAAACATGGACGCTAGAGGCTATTAGAACCATACTAGCACCCACGTTTGCTACCGCCCCATGATCAGAGCCCCAGAGCGAATGAAACACACTCACGGGCTCTGACCCCAATCAGCACGCAAATGCAGGCTAAACAGGGCTCTAAGTGCAAGTAGCATGCAAGTGCATGATAACAGGTATTTTATTATTCCTCCCCAATGATCAGTGGGCAGCGCACCAAACCCTAAGCCAGCTCAGAGCTGGTGTTAGGGTTTTACAGACCATTAGGGAGGAATGGTAAGCCCTGTCCAACATGCATTTGCATGCTAGCAGGCCCCCATTCCCTCCAATAGAAACCCACCCCCCACAAAAACCCTGACACCCCACCTCAAGCCAGCAACACAGGGGCTGAAGGTCCGGCAGATGTCCAGTCCCCCCGACCCCCCCAACACAAGTTAACGAGGACTAATCTATCTTGTTTAGTTTTACAATGGGTGTATTGATGTTCTAGTGCTCACTGCAATGCTTAAGATGCTGCCTTTCCTAGGTATACCCTTGTTGTGTGACTCGTGGATCATTAATTTTAGTATATAGAGGAGGGGGTGTTAACAAATGATCTGTCCAGGGTGTCAAATATGCTAGGAATGTCACTGATACTCTGTAGATTCTGTTTCCAAAGGGATTTCTCCTAGTCTGTGTCTAGAGCAGTGGCGTAGGAAGGGGGGGCCGGGGGGGGGGGGGAGGTCCGCCCCGGGTGCACACCGCTGGGGGGTGTCGGTTCCGCGCTGGTGCACTGCCCTTTCTGCCCCGGAACAGGTTACTTCCTGTTCTGGGACAGAGAGAGCAGTGAACCAGCGCGGAGCCGACACACCCCAGCAACGTGCAGTCGGGGCGGATCGGCCCTCCCGCCCATCCCTCGCCGCAGGTATGCGCTCCGAGGGGGGGGGTTTGCGCTCCAGCGGGAGGAGGGTGCGCTGTGCTGCACCCCGGGGGGGGGGGGGGTGCACAGCGGGTGTCAGCTCCCCTCGCTAAGGCTCTGGTCTAGAGACAATCCAAAGTTAGGCAGGGGTAGGTGGTCACCTAGGGCAGCAGCTTCTATTAATCACTACTATACATGCACAGCACTGTACACATTATATGCAGATAGGTGGAGATGAAAACGGTAATGGAATTCAAACATGTGTGGGATAAACACAAAGGAATCCTGTTTAGAAGGAATGGATCTATGGAATCTTAGCGAACATTGGGTGGCAACGCTGGTATTTCGAGAATAAAACCGGTGCAGGGCGGACTTCTATGGTCTGTGCCCTGAGAAAGGCAGGGACAAATCAAACTCGGATATACATATCAAGTACTACATACCATGTAAAATGAGTTTATCTTGTTGGGCAGACTGGATGGACCGTTCAGGTCTTTATCTGCCGTCATTTACTATGTTACACTCTCCTGCTTATTTTCGAAAGAGAAGGCCGGCCATCTTCCGACACAAATCGGGAGATGGCTGGCCATCTCTCAAGTCTGGCGAAATCGGCATAATCGAAAGCCGATTTTGGCTGGCCTCAACTGCTTTCCGTCGCTGGGACGGCCAAAGTTTCCGAGGGCGTGTTGGAAGGGTAGCGAAGGCGGGACAGGGGTGTGCCAGGGCATGCTTAAGAGATGGGCGCCCTCGGCTGATAATGGAAAAAAGAGGGGCGTCCCTGGTGAGAATTTGGTCCACTTTATTTGGTCCCTTTTTTTTCAGGTCCAAGTCCCAAAAAAGTGCCCGAACTGACGAGATGACCACCGGAGGGAATCGGGGATCACCTCCCCTTACTCCCCCAGTGGTCACTAACCCTCTCCCACCGTCAGTATACAGGTCCCTGGAGAAGTTTTAGTGGGTGCAGTGGACTTCAGGCAGGCGGACCCAGGCCCATCCCCCCCTACCTGTTACACTTGTGGTGGAAAATGGGAGCCCTTCAAAACCCACCCAAAACCCACTGTACCCACATGTAGGTGCCCCCCTTCACCCCTTAGGGCTATGGTAGTGGTGTATAGTTGTGAGGACTGGGTTTTGGGGGGGTGTTGGGGGGCTCAGCACCCAAGGTAAGGGAGCTATGCACCTGGGACCAATTTGCAAAGTCCACTGTAGTGCCCCCTAGGGTGCCCGGTTGGTGCCCTGGCATGTGAGGGGGACCAGTGCATTATGAATCCTGGCCCCTCCCATGACCAAATGCCTTGGATTTGTTCATTTTTGAAATGGGTGCCATCAGTTTCCATTATCGGCGAAAACCGAGGCGCCCATCGCTAAATCCGGCGATCTCACCATTTAGGTCGACCATCTTTAATGCTGACCTAAATGTTGAGATTTGGGCGCCCCCAACCGTATTATCAAAACGAAAGATGGATGCCCATCTCGTTCGATAATACAGTCGGCCACGCCCCTTCACGGCACCGTCCTCGGAGATGGGCTCCCTTAGAGATGGGCGTCCCCGGTCGAAAATGCCCCTCTCTATGTCCCTAGAAGGCTCATAATCTAAGTTTTTGTACCAGAGCAATGGAGGGTTAAGTGACTTGCCCAAGGTCACAAAGACCTACAGTGGGAATTTAATCCAGGTCCACCAGGATCAAAGCCTGCTGCATTAACCATTAGGCTACAACTTCACTCCACTACTGCCCTCCACTTCTGGGGGCATCAAAGAGCAACTATAGTCAAAACAAAACAATCGATCCTGACAGCCCAACAAACTCAACCATCAATGAATTAGAGGCCAATCACAGCTGCTTTTGTCAGTTTCAGATGAAAGCGAAGCTTTCGACCAAAACCGAAACACATCACCTAATTTCAGTCAAAACTGAAACCAATAACTCAAGTTGCCGTCTGCATCCCTCTGCCAAACCCAATCCAATCCAGAATATAATTTAAATAATGAAAGACCATGTTTTTACGTCCAAACAAAATATCCTCCATATGCATGGACTGCAGCTAATGAAAACTTAAATTACAAGCCACGGTACTTTTACAGTGGCTGTCTTTATGCCACACCCATACTGAAAACTGATGTCATAACCCACAGAGAGGCCAGTTTCTAAGGAGCTTATCATCCTAAATTTACAGACAAATTCCTGCTAAAATTTTGTTCCAAAAGCAATTATTTGGAGCACTCTATTTACCAGATAATCTATTGTCCAAGATCATAACTTAATTACTTGCAATCCCAGTACAAAAAAAATCAATAAAATAATATAAGAGTAGATGCCCCCCTCCCCCCAGGATTGCTTTACAGTCTTGGTGGTTTTAGTGATGTCAGGGCAGAAAGTGAAAGTGCCTTGGTGCTTTGTAGCTTTTACTACATGAGACGTGGGGTAAGGAATAATATATTGTAGAGGAATATATTCGAGTTATTCCCCAAGTTTTCCACGTCATCACTGTGACCCCTGACGCAGGTGCTAGTCACCGAAACACGGCCCGTGTCGGGTCTTTTTGTCAAGGCTCATTCATTAAAGAACTGTGTTCCATTTTTAAAGGCCCGTGGTGCTGTTTTTTTTGTTAGGGCAGGAGTGATGCCACATTAACTGCAGCCATTTTGAAAACAGAATGGGCAGGAGCAATTGGGGATCACTCCTGTACTAACTATGCTCCTAGACCACCAGGGATAGGCTCAAGGGTGCCAATGGATGGGAGGGGAGGCATTTGGGGGGGGGGTCTGGGAGATGGAGCAACTTTTGTTTGGGGATGGGAGAAGAGGGTGGAGGACAAGCAGGAGACAAATGGGACAAGGCACACATTTTCGGCTTCTGTTGAAAAACATGTGGTCATTTTGAGCTGAAACAGGAAACAGGGCCAAAACCAAAACTAAGCAGAAAAGATTTCAGTGCCAAAACCAAAACAGAAATTCAGTCTGCCTCTACAATTAATATTTTTACCTCCAGAAAGGGTGGCCAGTTTTCAATAGCCTATTTAACTGGGTAAATTACTTTTGGAAATTGCTGTCATTATCTGTGCATGTATGTAAATACATACATGCAATAAAGTTTCCTGGTGGGTTCAGATTAAAGGCCTGAAAGTTGATTGAGGGAAGGGGGCATAAACTGGAGGTTCACCTAGGATGCACAGTACTCTTGCCTGTGTCTATGAAAGGAAAATAAAATCACAATGAAAAACTGCCAGAGCTGTATCTGGTTTGGACACTATAACTATTTAATGTTATTGTTTTGTTCTCTATTTTGGAAAATTCTTAATAAAAAATTGAAACATGAAAAACTGTCAGAGTAGATAGAGTTTTAGCAGCAGAAAGGCACAGTAAGTATTTAGGATGACTTTAAATCCTAAGGGCTATACTGAGACAGTCAGGAGATTAGATAAGCCATGCTGAGACCATCATCAAGTCTCCGACAAAGGCCAGTCTGGGTTACAGGTAGCCAGCAGATCCCAAAAAGTAGCTCAGTTTTTAACAGCTCATTTCTAGAAATAAGCAAGGGCTTTCCCAAGTTTACCGGGCTAATAATGGTTTATGGATTTTTCCTCCAGGAACTTGCTCAAAGTTCTTTTGGAACCCACTATTGGGCTCATTTTCAAAAGAGAAAAACGTCCAAAAAGTGGCATAAATCTGCACTTGGACGTTTTTCTCACAACATTCGGTATTTTCAAAACCAGTTTTTAAACGTTTTTCTATGAAGCCCGTCAGAAGTGCATTCAAATCACAAGGGGGCGTATCAGGGGCATGTTAAGGGTGGGATCTGGGCATTTCTAACACTTAAGACATTTTTCAGCCGTAATGGAACAGAACAAAACTGTCCAAGACTAACATTAAGACGTTTTGAGCTAGACCTGTTTTTATAACGAATAAGGCACAAAAAGGTACCCATGACCAGATGACCACTGGAGGGAATCAGGGGTGACTTCCCCTTACTCCCCCAGTGGCCACTAACTCCCTCCTACCCCCCAAAAATGTGATTAAAAAAATTACTTGCCAGCCTCTATTCCAACCTCTGATGTTATATTCAGGTCCATTAGAACAGCATGCAGATCCCTGGAATAGTCTAGTGGTGGGTGCAGTGCACTGCAGACAGGTGGACCCAGGTCCATACCTCTCCCTACCTGTTATTTATTTATTTATTTGGATTTTGCTCACACCTTTTTCAGTGGTAGCTCAAGGTGAGTTACATTCAGGTACTCTGGATATTTCTCTGTCCCAGGAGGGCTCACAATCTAATAAATTAGTACCTGAGGCAATGCAGGGTTAAGTGACTTGCCCAAGATCACAAGGAGCAGCAGTGGGATTTGAACTGGCCACCTCTGGATTTCAAGACCGACACTTGTGAAGGAAACTGTGAGCCCTCCAAAACTCACCAGGAACCCACTGTACCCACCCACATATAGGTGCCCCCTTCACCCATAAGGGCTATGGTGGTGGTGTACAGTTGGGGGTGATGGGTTTGGGGAGGGCTCAGCAGACAAGATAAGGGAACTCTTGGAGTTCCAGGCAATTTTGAAAGGCTGCATAAGGGTCTCCTGATGAAGAGATTGAAACACGGCCAGTGTTGAGACCGAATGAAAGTTTGAAGAATGTATGTGAAGACCACGTCTTGTTTGGTCAAGCCTTCAGTTATACAGTGGAAGTGGAGATCTGTTTGAGTATCAGTGCTCCTGTGAAGAGTAACGGATTAAGTACCAAGTGGATTGGATTACACTTGAGAGATACAGAGAGCGTGGATTTTGGACACGTTCAAGATCAATGGTGAAGGAAGGTTACACCTAACAGGAATTGCATGAAGTTTAAAATTTTTTTGGACTTTATTTCCTGTATAACGGACTATCTAATGGGACTTGATATGAGAAATGTGGGATTTAGTGGTGATGTGTGGTATTATTAATAAAGGATAACTATTTTGATTCATATATAAGATTTGTAGTAGTCTAATTGAAGAAGATATCATATAGTAAGACTTACTAATATTCATTGTAACCCTTGTATTGTGAAATACATATTCATTGGGGAAATCCTGAAAACCTAAATGGGTTGCATCCCTTGAGGACTGAGGTTGTCCACCCCTGTTCTAGGACAAGCAGGCTGCTACAGGCTCAAGCTAAGGCTATCTCTAGTGGTCTTTCATTTCCTGTAGACATCTTGGGGGTGATATTCAGACTGTGGGAGGCAGCCTGGCTAGCTCCCGCAGTTGGTGGTGAACCTGGAAATTAAGTGCTGGACCGTATCCGGCAACCGGCACTGAATTTCTGCAAGGTTTTTTTGGCCGCTATGAATATAGTCAGTTAAGCCGTCATTGTCTAACTGTCTAAGTTATAGTGGCCAAAGATAGACCTGTTATTTATGTGGATCTATTTGGCTGCTAAACTTAGCTGGTCAGCCATGAATATTGGCGCTAACCGGATATGTCACACGAAATAGCCAGTGACCGGCTAGCCGCTAAGTGCCAATATTCATCTAAGATAGCCAGTTAAATAGTGCTGAATATAGGGGGGGGGGGGGGGCTAGTAACCCTAGTTGGACCCATCTTTCTACTTCCTCATGTACAGGACAAAAATTCACTAAGAGGGGAGGTTGGGGGAACAATGATCAGCTGTTGTCATTTCTCTGAAAAGGATCCAACGTAGATTCTAAGAAATGTTTGTAGCTGGTTGAAAAATAAGTACATGGATGCCTAAATAAATCACAGCAGCATATCTGCAAAGGTGACTGGGGAGGGAGAAGACAGAAAAGGTTGACAAAATAGCAACCCTGGTAGATAATGTTATCTCAGAAGGCACTAGAGCCTTGTTGTTCCCCACCCCCATCAAGGAGAGTGGAGAGAGCCAAGGGCTATTTTTAAAGCCTCCCCAAGTGCCCACCCAGTGCTACTGCCATTGTTTGTTTCCTGCTGAACAATGAGGTCTGGAAGAATTGACTGGCTGGGTGCCAGAATCCCCTCAGCAGCAGCAGCATTGTGCAGACCTCAGAGCAAACAGCAAACAGCATGTGATTACTTTTTTTCAGAACAGCACAGATAGGTTTTGCTTCGGAGCTGTAATTCTAATCTCTAAGAAGGCAGTTAAATACTAGGAAGGGACCCAAAACTGGTTTCATAAAGTCAGAAGAAGGTCACACCTAGTGGACCCCTGCCAACAACCGCATGTCATAAAGCAGTGGCTCTTCTCAGTCCAGTCCTCGGGACCTGCCCAGCCAGTCTGGTTTTCAGTTATTCCGCGATGTACCGTATATGGATAAGAAGTATGTACATGCAGTGTCACCACTGTATGTAAATTTATCTCATGCAAATTCATCGTGGATAGCCTAAAACACAAACTGGCTGAGTGAGGTGTCAAGACTGAACTGGGATTCACTGTCATAAGAGACAGGACTGTCCAGTGTCCAGTCCTGGTTTTACCCCCTGCATACAATGGGTCTGTAGCTTTGATTCAGCTAAGAAAAGCAAAACTTTCTGCAAGATAAGTAAAACTATTTAACCAACCAGGAACAGCTCCTGGCCAGTTAAATGGCACTTAACTGGCTATCTGGCAATATTCAGCGTGAGATAGCTGGCTATCTCTCGATGAATATTGCTGGATAGCGCTTAATGGATAACTGGTTATACTGCATGACATAACTGGCTATCCGCTAATATTCAGCACATCACTGGCTACGTTTAGCAGCCAAATTAGGCCGCCAAAATAACAGGCCTGTCTTTGGTCAGTTTCAACTAAACCGGCCAGCGCTGAATATAGAGATGGCCGATTAAGTTGAAACTGGTCAAAAATAAACTAGATATTCAATGCTGGTCACCAGAAATGGCCCCCGGACTCAGCGCCGACTGCAAGAGGCAGCCCGGCTACCTCTCGCAGTCTGAATATTGGCCCCTCTGTCTCCATGTGTACATTAATGTAGTGCTTCTCAACTTTCTCCTGGAGGCACACCTAGGGTTACCATCAACTGGGCGGGTTTTGCCAATCTTCCTGTTTGTCCAGATTTCTGGACAAATGGGCAGGCTGGCGGGCAGATTGCTAGCCTCCCCTCCCGTTACTTACTACTGCCCTGGTGGTCTAGTGACCTCTTCAGCCTTCAGGGCAGGAAAGAGCCCCCTCTTTCCTGCCCGGAGCGCTGCCCTGCATGCATCCTTCCTGTTCGTAATCTCGGCACCGATTCAAAATGGCCGCCAAGAATTGAAGTGACCTCGCAAGACTTCAACTCTCAGCGGCCATTTTGAATTGGCGCTGAGATCACGAACAGGATGCATGCAGGGCAGCGCTCTGGGCAGGAAAAAGGGGGCTCTTTCCTGTCCCAAAGAGGTCACTAGACCACCAGGGCAGTAGTAAGGTAAGGGAAGGGGGGTGACGGGGAGGGGGAGTGACGAGGTGTGTGACAGGGGGGAGGGGAAAATGTGACAGGAGCGGAGCGAGGGCTTGAAAGGGGGCAGAACGAGGGCGTGAAATGGGGCGGGGCATGTGTCCTCCTTTTGGGGGGACAAAATATGGTAACTCTAGGCACACCTAGCCAGTCAGGTTTTCAGGATCACCACAATGAATATGAATGAGATAAATTAGCGCATAGCAGAGACCTATCATATGCAAATCTATCTCATGCATATACATTGTGGTAGTCCTGAAAAACTGCCTGGCTTGGTGTGCCTCCAGGAGAGGATTGAAAAGCGCTGCACTAAGACTCATCCCTTCCTTTACTGTATAATTGTTGGTGAGTCACATGACATAGATGGTTAGCGCCAATATTCATCAGCCGATTGGCTAAGTTATAGTGGCCAAAGACAGACCTGCGTAAATAGCAGGGTTATCTGACCGCTAAACCTAGCCAGCCAGCCAATGCATATTTATTTATTTATTTGTTACATTTGTATCCCACATTTTCCCACCTATTTGCAGGCCCAATGTGGCTTACATAGTACCATAAAGGTGTTCGCCATGTCCGGTAGAGAAACAAATATATGGTGATGTTGTGGTCGATTAAGGTTCAGGAACAATGGAGCTCGAAGAGAGGAGAGGTTAAATAGTGTCCATTACGAGCTTTGGTTTTGCTGTGTTGCAGAGCGTAGGCATTTATGTTGGGTCAGTAGGGTATGCCTTTTTGAACAGGTTGGTTTTAGTGATTTCCTGAAGTTTAGATGGTCGTAGGTTGTTTTCACAGCTTTTGGCAATGAGTTCCATAGTTGTGTGCTTATATAGGAGAAGCTGGATGCGTAGGTTGCTTTGTATTTGAGTCCTTTGCAGTTTGGGTAGTGGAGGTTTAGGTATGTTCGTGATGATCTGCTTGTGTTTCTTGTTGGTAGATCTATGAGGTCTGTCATGTAGCCTGGGACTTCGCCGTAGATAATTTTGTGGACCAGGTGCAGATTTTGAAGATAATACGTTCTTTGGGAGCCAATGCAGTTTTTCTCGGAGGGGTTTGGCATTTTCGAATCGTGTTTTACCAAATATCAGCCTGGCTGCTGTGTTTTGAGCGGTCTGGAGTTTCTTTGTGAGTTGTTCTTTACATCCCGCATAGATTCCGCTGCAATAGTCTGCATGGCTTAGAACCATTGATTATATTAGGTTACAGAATATTTCCCTCGGGAAGAAAGGTTTTATGTGTTTAAGTTTCCACATTGAGTGGAACATTTTCTTTGTTGTGCTAATATTAGTGCTAATAGGCTATATGTCATGCAGCATAGCCGGTGACCGGGCTAGCTACTAAGCTGTAATATTCAGTCAAAATAGTCGGCTATTTTGTGCTGAATATTAGCACTTATCCAGCTTTAGGCTATTTAACCAGCCAGGAACAGCTCCTGGACGGTTAAATAGTTTTACATATTGGCCAGAGTGAATACAACGTCATGTCTTTAAACAGAATTACTCTATCTTGAAATGTTGGTATTGAACCTTTGATTTGCAGTAACAAGATTTCACTGCAATTCACCTTTAGATGCCTGAAATATATATAAGATTATTCCAGGTCAAGATGACATATTGTTTTATACTTAATTTATTCTATTCCAGATATACTGACTTATTTTCATGAAGACATCAGGAAATATCTACCTCATGCTTGATCCTCTGATCCATGAGCTACCTCATATTTGTCCTGTTCTTGTTGAATTAACATACATAGACTATAAACATTATTCCCATTATTTAAGTTGCGCATGCAAATCCAGTCATATTCTGGATTTGCATGTGCAACTTAATTAGTTAACAAGCCAGTCAGCGCCGATAATTGCCACTTAGCAAGCAATTATTGACACTAATTGGTATTAATTAGAATTTATGCGTAGAACTGTCTAAACATATTCTATAACGTGATGTGCCTATATTCTGAGTCGCATAGTTGAAAAGGGGGCATGGCCATGGATATGGAATGGGCAGGTCATGGGCGTTTCTGACATCTATGCGCTTTGTTATAGAATACACCCGGTCTTCAGGTAATTTAAGCGTTGGCATTTACACCAAGGTTTACTTGGCGTAACTGCCTGTGACTAAATTTAGTGAACTTTATAGAATACGCCTAGGCGTATTTTGTTTCAGCGCTAATTTGTTAGAGTTCAAGTGTACAGCGCTGCGTATGTCTAGTAGCGCTATAGAAATGATAAGTAGTAGTATGTCATATATAGAATCTAGTCCCATGTGTGTTTCTTTTAATTTCATAATTTAAAATACATAATCGTTTTCTAACATGGTAATGTGTTTTGATTATTTATGTTTAGATTGATGTATGGATCTGACTAATTTTCTTTAAATATGTTATTATAAGTCTTCTTTAACTTTGCCAGATATATCCAGGTCTGCTGTTTATTATACGATCCATGTTTGATACATATTTTTCTTTTGATTGTTTTTGGCACTTGAAGCCGATTAATGGTTGAAGTCTCCCTCTATGGCTCTTCATATCATGTCTCTCTCACCTGTTGTGTGTTCCATATCAATTTCTTTTATTGTTCCTACAATATACTGTTCTTTTACCTTCCTGGAGACTCAAGATTATTTATTACCCAATGATGGAATTCATTTTTTATTTTTAGATTCCTTTGACTATGGCTAATTCTAATGTAATCCCCTGGGTTATTGGTCCAGAGGGAAGTTAATAAAAGAAGAAAACAAAATTGCCCCGGGGATTACTAAAGAGAGAAAGCAATTCCTCCAAACAGGAGGAGGGAGGGATTATGGGGAGATTGTAGAAATGTTGTGGGATTATTGTTTTGGGAATGATTATGAATAGTTTATTGAAAGTAGATGTCATATGGGAGGTGGAGTTGGAATATGATAAAAACTGTTACATTGCTGACCACTTAGTCTTTGGTTGCCCTCATCCCTACCAAGACCAGTGAGGAGAGGTGGTATCTCAATTGGGCCCAACAACCTGAGGATGAATGAAGAGTGGTAGTTCCTGCTAGAAGAGCAGTGCCTGGGAGGAAAGATCTGGGTCGGGAAGAGAGAAAACCCTTCAGGAGCAGAACAGGGAGAAGTCTGTTCACAGGTAAGGGGGTTGCTTAAGGAAGTGCACCCTTGAAAGGAGAAGGATGGACAGGGAGAGCCAATCCTGAGGAGATCTGGCGACTGGGTAAAAAAGCCTAGTGGGACACTTACTGGCAGAAGAAGCTGGAAGCCACAGCCTTGGATTGCTCTACCAGAGGACATGGAATAAAGGAGAAAGGACTGGATGGTTACTGTAAATATGTAAATAATCAAAAGCTTTGGGGGAAAATAACTCCCACATTATTTTAGTTACCAAGACCTCTATTAACTTCAGGAACTATTGTTGAATGAGAGATGTTGAAGTTGATACTTGCCTGTTGCAGACTTTCAGTAAAGAGTTTGCATTAATTCAAATACCAGAGTGAAGAGTGTTATTTACGGTGGAGTCAGGATTGAAGAGAAATTCTCAGAAAATTACAGAGACTTGTGGCTTAATACCCCACAGTCTATTGGGATTTAGCCTGGCCTAGGCCTGTGCTCAGTTCAACACAGACAATTCATGTTTTGTAAACCCTGGTTTGGGTGCCTGGGACTGTTTGGAGGAGACCAGGGTTATACTAACATTATAACTTTGAATGTCAATGGTTTAAACCACCCAATGAAAGGAAGAAACTATTTATTATTTATTGCACTTGTATCCCACATTTTCCCACCTATTTGCAGGCTCAATGTGGCTTACAAAGACTTGTTATGGCATCGCCATTCCAGGGTAAAAAGATACAATTGGTGTTACAAAGAGATCAAGGATGACAAAAAAGAGCTAAGCAAACAGTTATAGAAAGAAGACGTTCAGAATGAGGGTAGAGTGGTGATGTGTTATAGTTAGCTATAGATTCTCGTGGTACGCCTTGTTGAAGAGATAGGTTTTCAGAGATTTGCAAAAGTTAGTTGTTTCGTTAATTGTTTTCAAGTTAGTTGGTAGTGCATTCCACATCTGCGTGCTCATGTAGGAAAAGCTGGTCGCAGGTGTTAGTCTGTATTTTAATCCTTTACAGCTGGGGAAGTGTAGATTAAGAAATATGCGGGCAGATCTTTTAGCATTTCTGGGTGGCAGGTCCACGAGGTCTAGCATGTAGGTCGGGGCATCTCCGTAAATGATTTTATGAACAATCGTGCAACTTATATCTATTTATTTATTTATTGCATTTGTATCCTACATTTTCCCACCTTTTTACAGGCTCAATGTGGCTTACACAGATCAAAAACAAAATCCTCATATTATAATGCTACAAGAAACTAATTTACCTGTATCAGAATGCCTTAAAATGCAATTTAATTGGATCTCTATTCATGCTTACTCTCCTGCACTTCATAAGAAAACAGGTGTTTCTATACTATTTAGCAACACCTTTCCTTTTTTAATCTCAGACAGCGTTAATAGATGGTAGATGGATGGCTGTAATAGGCTATACTAATAATTTTAAATACCTATTTTGAATGTTGCTTCTAATACAGACAACCCTGAATTTTTTTCAGAGAACTATCCCAATTTTTGCTTGAAAATAATGAGTACTGTTTTATTGTAGCTGGTGATTTCAGTCCCCCTTTACATTTAAATTTAATGGTCTGTTTACTAAGCCATGCTAGCGGTTTCTGTGCGGCATTGCCAACACAGCCCATTCCAAGTGAATGGGCTGTGTCAGCACTAGCACACAGCCAGCCTCGCTAGCGGCTTGGTAAACCCCAGCGTTAGATAGACAGTCTTCTTCAAAATGTGGAAAATCTCATTCATGGAGAGAGCTACATAACCTCATTTCCAATCTAAGGGCCCCTTTCACTAAACCGCGCTAGTGAATCTCAGCATGACAAATGCAACTTGAATGGGCTTTGTTGCATTTGCTGCACAAGATTAGCTACTTGGTTTAGTAGAAGGGGCCCTAAATTTCACTGACCCATGAAGAATACTTAATCCCGATGGTAGAGACTATACATTTTACTCTGCTCCTCATGATACATATACCAGAATAGATTTCTTTTTAATATCCAGATCTTTGATATTAGATGTGGCTGCCTGTATAATTTTCCCAATCCTGACCTCTGATCATGCTACTATATCTTTGACATTAAATCTAGGTATAGACTTACCCAGGAAATCTCAATGGAAATGTAATAATGGCCCTTTTACTTGACCCTTATTTTCTTCAAAACATTAAAAATGTTACTAAAGATTTCTTATTATACAATCCTCCTATTGACTATGATGCATTTAAAACTTCTCTTACAGGAGAAATAAGCAGTTATTATTCTAAAAAAAGAAAACCATACTTGAAGATAAAATTAAATGTCTAGAAGCGAAATATCAACAACATTTAAAGAACTATTTACAATTAAATATCAATATAATAAATTGAATAGTAACTGGCAGATCAAGAAAGTTTTAACAAAGTTTATTATCTAAGGGGTCCTTTTACAAAGGCATGCTAGTGTTTTTAGTGCACGCTAATTATTAGCACACGCTAAATGCTAGAGACGCCTAAATGGGCATCTCTAGCATTTAGCATGTGCTAAAAACACTAATGCGTCTTTGTAAAAGGATCCCTAAATACTTAAAAAGTAAATATAATAAGACTCAAATTTCCTTGATTAAAAATAGCAACTCACAAATATGCACCTCTTAAATAGATATAGAAAAATCTTGTTACTTTTTTTGAGAGTCTTTTTCAATCTGCATCCAGTCTTAATACAGATGACCAGCAAGACATTTTGGGAACTTCTTATTACTGGGAAAGAACTTAGAATCAATGGCAGCAAATAAAACACCGATGGATAAACAGCAGAAATGTTTTTAAGTTTTCAGTCTATACATATGCCTCTTCTGTTAGATTATTATAATTCTATGTATCATGATCCAATCAGTCAGCACAATTTTCCAACTGCCATTATAACCCTTATTCTGAAACCTGGAAGAGACCATACATTACCTCAAAACTATAGACCTATCTCCCTTCTTAATCTGGATTATAAAATTCTCACCAAAACACTGGCACTGGTACTTATGTACTCAGACTTAATAAAGTCTTGAATTCAATTATACATCCTAACTAAATAGGATTAATGAAAATATTTATAGGAGATAGTCTTAGATTATTCCACTCCCTTAACTGTATAGCTTTTTGAGATACAAACCTATATGTGACTCTGTCCCTGGACATAGAAAAAGCATTTGATCACATTGAATGGTCTTATCTTTTTTAAATTGTAGAATGGTTTAATTTAGGTCCCAATTTCTCTAGTTGACTTAAAATACTACATAATAATCATCTTCTCAGATATTAATAAACAATAACTAACCCCCCTGAGAACACCACACACTAACGCCGACACAGCCCATTCACTTTGAATGGACTGTGTCGGCATTGCTGCGTGGCTTTGTAAATAGGAGGTACATCTGTTCAGTTCCCCAGGACCAAAGTCCACCACCCTAACCACTAGGCCACTCCTCCACAAACATGTATTTATATTATGGTAGGATGGCTGAACGTGTTTGCCTATGGACTACCAGAGGGTTAATCCTGCCCTAGTTGACAGAGATTCATAGGATACCAAAATTACTAATCAGGGGATAACTCTTTTAATTCCAGAGTCACTTTTAATATCGACTACACAAAGACTCCAGTATTTTTTCTTTATCACAAAAACATTTTATTGCATTGCAATGCCCGCCAACCTCACCAGCACTGCTGCCTACTATTAAAACCTCACACATTCACTCCTCCGCTCACCTTGCACACCTGTATTTAATTTAAATACAAAACAGTTGATTTTACATTTTAAACTGCATACTTATACTGTTTCGTATTGTGCATATGTTTTGCCATGCTTATACATTATATCATACTCAAATAATCAAAGCTCAGTCCTGCCAGCTAAATGGTCCTTTTCCTACAAACGCCACGCCTTCCGCATGGACGCAGTGAAAATGTTTCCACATAAACGCTGGATGACTGTTCTTCATGGACAAACTCTGTATGTCCGTTAAACCTCCGTTGGCTGTTCAAATACGCCACCTCCAGTCATTAGTATGCATCACAATACAGGTGCTGTGTGCTCGGTGACTAACTCAACAGTCCACCATATCTGTTTCATGTTATGCCGGCTCCTCAATGCAGGACCGCATTTCACAAATCTTCCTCAGGAGGAACCACCATCAAATCTATAACAGTTTAAATGTTACCATTACTATCATCAATGCTTCTCTTACAATCTTATAAGGCTATAACATTCCAACTAACACTTACTTGTTCTACACCTCCAGTGGCTGTAGAGATTCATAGGCCCTGCTAGCCAAAAGGAGAGAGGAGCCAACCATATGGAGTGGCAGGAGCTTGTGCTGTGGCTCCCCACCACCACTCTTTCTCTTCCTCAGTGCCAACACCCTGAATATGTATTTGATATACTGTCTACATATTCAAAGCTCATGGTCAGGGGCCAACATCCCTGATGCTGATGTCATGATGCATGCGATTCAACTAGGGTGCCCAGTTTGCACTGAAATCTGAGGAGCATTATAAGAGTGAGCTAGGAACTGAAATATTGATCAAGGATACTGACTTTTTTTTACAAAATTTCTCCATCTTTTTGCAAAATTTATCTATGTTGGTCACACAAAGCATTCAAGGAAGACTGTTTTTCCTGAATGTCAACTGTTTATTGCAAAATAAGTATAAACAGTTTGCGTACTTCATGCAGAAGTTGAAACTAGAAGCCACTCTGACACAGGGCAAGAGTCTTTGTACTGAATAGTCACAAATTGCTGAGAGACTGCCAATATTGCAAAATGTTGGATATGAGGTGCTTTAAGTATGGGTCAATCAGAGGTGGAGTTATGTAGAAAATAAAACTGAGAAAGATGGACAGAAGGGGGAAATGAGGTTGTGCATAAAAAATTGGGCAAAACGTGAGCAGTGAGAAGAGTCCAATTTTCTGAAGGACAGGGGCAGAGCATTATATGCTCTGAAACAAAATGGAGATTTCTGCCTTGCAGTGACTGAGGAGACGGGGGCAAGAAGAAGACTCACAAGACTAGAGGGAAAGGAAAGGGACCAATAAAATCAGTGCCTGACACTAGAAGGGGCATAATCGAACGGCGCCGGCCAAATCGAAGGCCGGCCATCTTCGGGGCCGTAAGCAGGTGGAGCCAAGCGTATTTTCGAAATACGCTTGGCGCCAGCCAAATCGCTCACCAGGTTTACAACAGGATCATCGGCGGATTGCCGAGTTTATATGAGATGGCCGACTTCGGTTTTCAGCCATAATGTAAACCGGGCCCGGCCATCTCAAACCCGATGAAATGCAAGGCATTTGGGCGTGGGAGGAGCCAGCATTTGTAGTGCACTGGCCCCCCTCACATGTCAGGGCACCCTAGGGGGCACTTAAAAAAATAAAAAAAAAACAAAAATAGCTTCCAAGTGCATAGCACCCTTACCTTGTGTGCTTAGCCCCCCAAATCCCCCCCAGCAAAACCCACTCGCCATAACTCTACACCATTACCATAGCCCTAAGGGGTGAAGGGGGGCACCTACATGTGGGTGCAGTGGGTTTTGGGGGGTTTTGGAGGGCTCTACATTAACCACCACAAGTGTAACAGGTAGGGGGGGATGGGCCTGGGTCCACCTGCCTGAAGTGCACTGCACCCACTAAAAACTGCTCCAGGGACCTGCATACTGATGTCAAAGAGCTGGGTATGTCATTTCAGGCTGGCATACAGGCTGGCAAAAAAAGTTTTATTTATGTTTTTTTTGGGGGGTGGGAGGGGGTGGGTGACCACTGGGGGAGTAGGGGGAGGTGATCCCCGCTTCCCTCCGGTGGTCATCTGGTCAGTTGGGGCACTTTTTCCAAACTTGGTCCTAAAAATAAATGGACCAAGTCTGGCCGGCGAAATGCTCGTTCGAGCTGGCCTCTTTTTTTCCATTATAAGGCGAAGCCGGCCATCTCGTATCCACGCCCCCGTCCCGCCTTCGCTACCCTCCCAACACGCCCTCTTGAAGGTTGGCCGGCGCCGCAACGAAACAGCAGTTGAAGCCAGCCAAAATCGGCTTTCGATACTACTGATTTGGCCGGGATCAGGAGATCGCCGGCCATCTCCCGATTTATGTTGGAAGATCGCCGGCGATCCCTTTCGAAAATAAGCCTGTAGGTCACCCAAGCAAGTATTTGCCAGTTCTTCAGTGATTGGAGGGAGAGGGTCACATGCACAGAGCACAATTTTTAAGGACAGGACAGTCAGGACTCGGACAGCAGATTTTGAACATATATTAGAATTGCAAGTATGACAAATACAGAACACGCACACACAACGCTGGGGGAAAAACACGGTCAGACCTATAATTCTATTGAGGGCTTTCTGCAAGGTCAAAGATCAGATGTGCAAGAACAAGAATATTTAGACTCTTATTTGTCACAATTACACCCTTATTGTTTTTACTAACATGTAGTTTACTTATTATAATGCAATGTCAGTACCAGGAAACCCCAGGAGAATGATGAACATAGCAGACAAACAGTTTTTCTCTAGTCTAAACACTATGTGTGGAAAATAAACAAATGAAACTTGCTAGAATGTGCCAGTGAGTAAGCTGCTACTGGGATATCCTGTGCTACTCAGAGCAACAAGCCATAGCCAGAGGAAAGTTGAGTGCTTAACTGCATTGCACCAGATATGGTGGCCGAGCTGCCGTATCTCAGTCTGCCTGTATCAGGGGTTCTCAGCCCAGTCCTCGGGACACACCTAGCCAGTCAAGTTTATCAGGATACCCACAATGAATATGCATGAGATATATTTCCAAACAATGGAGGTACAGCATACAGATCTATCTCATGCATATTCATTGTGGGTATCCCGAAAACCCAACTGGATAGGTGTGTTCCAAGGACTGGGTTGAGAGCCCCTGGGCTGTATCCATGACCGGTGCCAAGTGCTTTGAAATTCAGCTTCAGGGATATCACTCAGTTTCATCCAGGAGACTCGGGCCTTTTTTTGAGGGGGTACTTGGGGATACTGAGTACCGGCACCTTTTCCATTGTCTGCTAAAATTGACCCATGGTCCCCAAGTTTGAATGAAAGAGCTCAGGTTCTACACACCAATTCTGCCTTGTCATAGATTCTGTGACTGGTTGCAGGGGGCCTGGCTATTGTGGGGTGGGTCCCTCAGTGATCACCCCGCCCCACCCCAGAAATCCATACAAACGGCAGATTGCTAGCCTCCCCTCCCCTTACTTACTAGTGCCCTGGTGGTCTAGTGACCTCTTCCACCTTCAGGGCAGGAAAGAGCCCCCTCTTTCCTGCCCGGAGCGCTGCCCTGCATGCATCCTTCCTGTTGGTGATCCTCGGCGCCAATTCAAAATGGCCATCAAGAGTTGACGTGACATCACGAGACTTCAATTCTCGGTGGCCATTTTGAATCAGCGCCGAGGATCACCAACAGGAAGGATGCATGCAGGGCAGCGCTCCGGGCAGGAAAGAGGGGGCTCTTTCCTGCCCCAAAGGCGGATGAGGTCACTAGATCACCAGGGCAGTAGTAAGGTAAGGGGAGAGATTGATGTTGAGGGGGGGGGGGGGGCGACAGGGGGAAGGGGAAAATGTGACAGGGGGCGGAGTGAGGGTGTGAAAGGGGGCGGGGTGGGTGTGTGGTGGGGGCGGGGCATGTGTCCTCCTTTTTGGGGGACAAAAAATGGTAACCCTAACCCACCTGGACATTCAGAGGTGGCCTGTTCAAATCCCACTGCTACTCCTTGCCATCTTGGGCAAGTCACTTAACCCTCCATTGCCTCAGCTACAAAATTAGTTTGTAAGTCCTCCAGGGACAGGGAAACACTCAGTATAGCTGATTGTAATTCACTTTGAGCTACTACTGAAAAAGGTGTGAGCAAAATATAAATAAGTTTATGTGCACCCGCTTATGGTTGGTGGCAATTTACCCTCTAATTCTATAAAAGTCACCATAAATCTTGGGCACACATGCAATTTAATTGAATAATGAGCCAATTATTGCCAATCATTGGCATTTTAACAAGCAATTCTCAGCACTAATTAGGTTTAATGGGAACTTACATGGTATCCATGCCTAAATTTTAAATATGAGTAAAAAAAAAAGGGGGGGGGCACAGAAATGGGAGGGTCATGGGTGTTCCTAGCATTTACACGTATTGTTTTAGAATAATGTGGATATGCTTCTAATTTAGGCACGTTCATTTGAAGCACGTTTCAGTTTGTGCAAATGACCATGCCTAAAGGTGGTTGGGAAGCAGGGCTGGTGGTTGGGAGGCGAGGATAGAGCTGGGCAGACTTATACGGTCAGTGCCAGAGCCAGTGGTTGGGAGGCGGGGCTGGTGGTTGGGAGGTGGGGATAGTGCTGGGCAGACTTATACGGTCTGTGCCCTGAAGAGCACAGGTACAAATCAAAGTAGGGTATACACAAAAAGTAGCACTATGTTAAGTTAAGCACGAGTCCCAGGTGTAAACCATAAACCGTGCCTAACTTAAGTGCAGCTTATAGAATTGTGGTTTTTTTTTGGGCGCCATATATAGAATTCACCCCTTAGTGTGTAAATTATAGTGTTCTGTGCATAACTGGGAGCCCCACATTAACACCCCCTTGCAATTATGCACTAAGAGCCCTTTTTACAAAGGCGTGCTAGCGCTTTTAGTGTGCACTATAAATTAGCAAGGCTAACTGTGTAGATGCCCATAATCTTCCTATGGGTGTTTACACGGTTAGCGCATGCTAAAAATGCTAGCTCACCTTTGTAAACAGGGCGCTATGGCATTTGTGTGCATGATTTATAGAATACTACCTCTGCTGGCACTTATGTACCCTGTAAATGGTAGTATTCCATAAATGTATGCACACAATCGCCATGAAAATGTAAGTGCTGTATTATAGAATGAGGGGGTATCATGGTTAGGGGAGGATGGGGTGGCAATATTAGAAATTACTCTGTTGGAGATGACCTTAGTCATAAGAGCCCAGATACCGGGTCATCTTAGTGTTTGTTCAAGTTCAGGGTGGTAGGGTTTGGGGGGGGGGGTTTGATTTTGTACACAAATTGTTCCTTTGTATAGGGACTAGGATAAAGAGGGAGGAGGGGAGGGCCATTTTTACAAAAATAACTGGGATCATGTGTTATCCATCTCTTTGCTGTTTGTTGTCTTTGATTATTGTTCTGCTCTGTTTGATTGAAGATCTTGTTTAGACTTGATTTTTCATTGTTAGATGTTGAATATGTTTGATCCTGAATAAAAATCATTTAAACTTTTAACAAAAAGGAATGAGGGGGTATATGAATAGTTTTGGGTTGCCATCCTTGTTCTGCTCTAACTCTGCCCCTCCGTTCTATGGATAGTAGTGGAAAATGCTATCCTTAGTAGGAGCCAAAAAGTCTAGAGTTATATGTTCACATGAACATGTAATTCCATTTGAATATAACCCAACAATTTAAATATGCATATATATAGTTCTTACTCAGCTATAAATGGCTGCCTTGTTCTGTCCCGAGATGTTATTATACCAATATTTAAAAACTCTGAAGACAAACTATCAACAACAAAAGATTCTTATATCTTTTATCTGGACCTCAGCAGTACCACTCAGAGCTCAATCTTCTCATCGGTCCAAATTTTTATACACCCACCTTGCCATCAAGTGCCAGTTTTTCCATGTCATGGGTCCATAAAAAGTCTGAAAAAGTTACATGTTTAAACGTCTGTAACTTTTTTATTTATTCACATAAAAGGATGGGGTTTGGCCTATCGCATTACAAATTGTTTGCTCTAACATAATTAATTTAACTGATTTTTATTTAGGGTCAAGCATATCCAACATCTAACAACAAAATATCAAGTCTACACAAGATCTTTAATCAAACATTGCAGAACAATAATCAAAGACAACAAACAACAAAGAACTGGATAACATTTGATCCCATTTTTGTTCTGTGAAAATGCGCCCCCTCCCTCCCCCTTCATTACCCTAGTCCTTAGTCAAAGCAACAATGTGCATTCAAAATCATCCCTCTCCCCCCTCCGACCCTACCACCCTATGCGTAAACAAAAACTAAGATGTCCTGGTATCTGGACTCATATGATCCCAGGTCATCTCTGATAGAGTAATATCAAATATTCCTACCCCATCCTCCCCTAACCAAGCATAGAACCCTTAAAAAAACCCCAGTATGACAATACCAACTTAAGAAATGCTCTGAAATCTATTCAATACTGCACTTCTTGCTTTATGGGAAATGTTTTGCAAGTATCATCTCCAGATAGACATAAAAGCCTTTCTGCCCTTTGGAGAATTCCTAACAGCCCTTGCCTCTGACAGCATAAGGGCATGTAGTCTATTTCTCCAATCCCAAAAGGAGGGGGGAGGGGCTCCTCCTGCATCCAGTGCTTAAGTATGCACTTCTTCCCCAATGCATAGGCTTTACTCAGCAATAATTAAACCTCTATTTTTTTTTTTTTGTTTCTGGTGACTTCAGTCACCTTTTTCCAGAGATTGTCACATATATTATGCTCTACTAATAATACAAACAACAGTAAAGTAAAACACAACTAACAAAAGCCACAGGGTCCTGAGCTGGTGAGTATGAGCAGGTAAAAGAGCGGTCAAGGGATGCATGCTCTGACAGTGAACCAGTTCGTGCCAGGAAAACAATCTGACTGTGCTGCACTATTTTTAGAGACCCGTTTTCCTAAACCCTTCCCTTTTCCACTCCCTTGCTTTTGTGGTGAGAGGTGCCTGGTAGGTTGGTTTGGCTTATGCTCTCTGGACAGGAAACCCAAGTTCAGCACAATGAAGAAAACAGGGCGGGGACAGGCGAGCTTCCCCAAAATAGCCATGGAGTGACGCCTCCCAAGGCTTGTGTCCAGAAGGGTGGAGGAGGTGGGCTCAGAAAATAGCTCTTCTGCACTGCATATCAGTGCGTTCTTTGCTCACATTGTCCCCTTGATCACCAGTAAGACAGATATGATAAAAAGACACAGATGTCACAACATTGACTACTAACGCTGAACAATCAGCTGGTCGGACAGATGCTGTAATAGGATGTACTAGTGTTATCACTAGAAAAACCTTTTGTTTCTACCAGAAAACATTATTAGGTACTAAAAGATCTGGGGCATGATCCCATACATAAGAGTCAACTTTTGAAAATGATTGGGGGTGCTAAGCCCGATGGAAATAACCCCTCCCTGAACACATACAAGTAATTGTCTCAATATTGGGGGTGCTCAAGCCCCCCCAGAGTCGGCTCCTAATCTCCCCACCTTAGATTTTGATACTTAATGGGAAGAAGAACTTGGGGGATAGAAATGCTAAATAGTAGTAGTAGGGGGGTCAGGGGGAGGATTCTACCATATCTAACTTCCCTTCTGGTTCCCATATTGGCCCACTGCTAAGGAAGTCCTGCCCTTGGAGCTTTCTCTGTGCAGCACCAAGACACTGCAAACAAGGGCTCAGAGAAGTCCGCGTTGCGCACGACAGTAGGCTAGAAACTGGCATTCCCTCCCCATCCTGGAGCAGTTTGACAGGTGACATGGTGGTGCTCTGCTAACGATGAAATCTCTAGACAGAAGCATTAAAGAGGCAACAGGGTGGTAATTTAGGTACAGAAAGAGGCAAACCAAAAGTGATATTTCCATACATCACAACCACCACCATAGTACGACTTCCTTCCAACTGCCTTTAAATTAGTTATAGGTGACAATAGAAGACAAATTCATAAGGTTTTCTATGCACCGAGAAACCACTAATCAGTTTCAAGCACTCAGTAAAACTACCATAAAAAGTATTTGATAGAACTATAAGGGATGGATGATGGAAGAAGAATATGGGTTAATGGGGGGGGGGGGGGGGGGGGGAGGAGGAAGGAGAGGTGCACCACATGCACTGAGGGGTGGTAGAAGGATATTATGGAGGTTGTTACTGTTATTGCTTCTTTGTTATGGTTATGCGGGAGAGGGGACAAACCAGTACTCCTTTTTCTATACAGAATGAGAGTCTTTGTCAAATTTAAAATATGATGTAGTGTGAATTCTAATAAATAGCAAATTTTAAACAATTATTTTATATCATCATTCAGATAATTCTATATGGGAGTGAAAAGTGGATTCTATATAGGACTGGACAGAATCTCAATATAATTCCTGCACCTCCAGTTCTGTAACACACACTCCACTTCCCCCAGCATGGAAGCTAGGATGTTTCCCTTACAATTCACGATACAAAAAAATATCATTAAAAGTGTGGCATAAATTTATCCAATGATAAAATGTACTTGGATATCCAAATACTGGTTTTGCGTGATGCAATGTTTCAAATGCCAAGGAGAACTCCTTCGTTGGAACACCAACTTAAGGGAGCCCCCTTTCATTCATCACGAGCTAAAAACCTCTTAAATTGCAATTTCACACTTGAACCAAATGATTTAAATCTTAACGGTTCTAAGTTGCACTTATCTCCACAGCTTGTCTCACACCCTCCACGGCCCGAGTTTCGATGACTACCTCAGGGTCCGTGGTACCAATTGACTATAACCAGTGCTGCGATTCCTGGAAAAATACATAACGTTAATGTAGTTGCATCACTCATTCAGAATGCAGGGACCTCCGTGTGAAGCTCGCAATTTCCTTACACTGAATGCTGCAGTTCTTACTGTCTGTTAACTGCTTGCAACATGGCTTCCCTTTATAAAGCCTAACGTCAAACGCTAAACGTCATTCAAAATGTGGTTCGCCAATGGGGGGATGGCATCCCGCCCCATGTGTAGACTGACGTGGTCAGTCTTGATTGATACTAATCATGCAGGTGAATAAGTACATTTTATCGTTGATAACTTTTGGAAGATTATCCAAGCCCTATATTTTGACGTTTAGAGTTCTATCAATTTAACCAACACATTTTCCATCCATTGCCTGACACTTCATGTGAAATAACAAAACATCCTAAAAAAAGAATAAAAAAAAATGTACTTGGAACCTGTACAGCAAACTTATAGAGATGTCCACTCATTAGCATGCGTTTGGTTTAAAAGGTTAGTGTATGGCAAATCGATTTAATGCATGCTAGTCCATGAATTAATATACATACAATCAATTTGAGTAGGTTGACAAGCTCTAATGAGCATTAAACATTTTTTTATTAAATGACAAATGTGTGAAAGGAAATTAAAGAAAAACTGAAAATCACAAAATTCAGAGAAATTAAAAAATAAACTCAAACCGCTCGATATTCAGTACAATTTAACCAGCCAGGAATGGCTCCTGGCCGGTTAAATAGCGCTGAACTGGCTATCTGCGAATACTCAGCATATCACCAGCTAAGTTTGGAGGCCAAATTGGGCCACCAAAATAACAGGCCTATCTTTGGCCGGTTTAAATTTAACCAGCCAGCGCTGAATATCAACTTGGCCAATTAAGTTTAAACTGGCCAAAGATAAACTGGATATTCTATGCCGGTCACTTGAAACCATAGGAGCCAACTTTTCAAAATTATTGGGGGTGCTAAGCCCAATGGAAATAACCCCTCCTTGGACAAATACAAGGAATTTTCTCAATATTGGGGGTGCTTAAGCACCCACAGCACCCAGAGTCGGCTCCTATGCTTGAAACGGCCCAGCATTGAACATTCAGGCTCAGAGCCAACTGTGGGAGGGAGCCCAGCTAATTCTCGCAGTCTGAATATCGGCCCCCAAAATATTTTGCCTGTACAGATTCCTATTAACTTATCCTAACAACAGGCCCCTTTGGTTTTACTAAAGCTTAGCATATGCTAACGGATATTAGCCCATGCTAAGTGGCAGGTGACCCACAGATATAAAATAGGACACTCAGCATTTAGTGCATGCTAATTCCGTTAACGTGTGCTAAGCTTTAGTAAAAGACCCCGTACATTATCTACCAGAACTCAGAGTGCAACAACCCTACCTATGTAAAGGTAACTCTGTAAATGTTACACTGACTCTAGAACAAAATACACTTTACATAAGTACATAAGTAATGCCATACTGGGAAAAGACCAAGGGTCCATCAAGCCCAGCATCCTGTCCACGACAGCGGCCAATCCAGGCCAAGGGCACCTGGCAAGCTTCCCAAACGTACAAACATTCTATACATGTTATTCCTGGAATTTTGGAGTTTTCCAAGTCCGTTTAGTAGCGGTTTATGGACTTGTCTTTTAGGAAACCGTCCAACCCCTTTATACTGGGAAAACAAGTTAGTCTTCTATGGACCTCCACATAGGAACTACACTCTAGTAGAGCACTTTTCTTGGTCACTCATGCAGAAGATGATCAAATCTTCACCTAAATACATACAGATTAAGGGATCACAAATCAGAAACAGAAACATGCAAGCAAATCCTGAAATGGAACCCCAAAACACCAAGCTCTCAGATCAGTACTGGAAAAAGTTAAAGAAAATTTAATTTCCTCCTTTACTTTGCAAAATACATAAAAAAGAGATGCACATTTTGTGCAGTGAAGAAATTCTATTCTCTACAATTTTGAAATAAAATGATTTATTTTCCACCTTTGTTATCTAGGTATTTTATTTCTCTAATTCGGTTGGTCCCAGTCTCTTCCACATTCTTTATGTTGGTCTTTCCCTGATTTTTTTTCCAGGGCTTCTTTATTTTCTCCTCCTCCTGTCTTCTTCCTTTCTTTTTTTACATCCGTCTCTGAGATTAATGTTTTCCTCTCATCTTTTTCCTACTTCTTTCTTTTCTGCCTTTCCACTCATAACTAGATTTTACCTGTCCTCCCCCTCAGTGTTCACTTCTCTCACCCTTCAATCACCCTCCTTTTCTCCTCTCACCTACCTTCCAGATTTTCATCTAATATTCTGAAACTCTTCCCATCACTGTCATCGCCCCCTCTTTCGCCAACTCTTTAGTCCCCCACTTACACCCTCTATATCAACCCCCTCCCTAGCCTTCATGTACTTTCCCCTGACTTTTTCTGACTGTTGCTCAACCCCCCCTGGCATCCAAACCCCTTCTTCTTTCTCTCAGCTCTACTCAACTTTCCATTCCCTTCTTTCACCTCCTTCACAATCCCATATACATACTTTTTCGCTCCTTTCACAGTCCTCCATTTCCACACTGCCTCTCAAATCCTTCCTACTTCCTCCAGATCTTCACATCATATCTGTACCTTTTCCTACAGATACACTTCCCACTTCTTGCCTTTTCCCTTCCTCCAAATTATTTTCCACCCTCTCACTTCCTCCCTCCCACTTCTCATTCCCTTGCTTATTTCCTCCCGGGCCTATCTTAGCTCCCTGGTGGTCCAGTGGGGATGATGGGGGCAGGAGCAAAGCTCACTCACTCCTACCCCGGGCTCTTGCAGCTGCCTTAAGAAAATGGCCGCCGTGACCTCTCATGGTACTATAGAAAGGGGCAGGAGCGAGTGGGATTTACTCCTTCCCCCATCTGAACCACTAGAGAGCTAAGGTAGGACTATTGAGTCTACCAAAATGGGGGTGGGGTGGTCATTCCTGTTGTGGGGAGGAAGAAAGGAAGGAAGAGGCTGTTTGGGGGTCCGGAAGGGGGCTCATGTATCGTTTATATAGATATACAGGTCCTGGCTGATATTCAGTGCCAGGGCCTGCATAGCTAAGCAGCCAAAATAGGACAGCTTTTGAGCTCTCCTAATTTCATCCGCTTTACTGTATGGGTCCCGGCACTGAAAATTGTCAGCATCTGCATAACTACCGGCTGCTCCCCTGTACCCTCCCGTTTAGTGAAGTTGTTTAACACCTTTTTAGCTGTGCTGGATTAATGACTCACAAGCATACTCACGTGAGTAACAGTCAGTGGTGTGCTGGAGCAGGCTCTCACAGGCTCGCAAGAGCCGGTTGTTAAGTTTTTAAGAATTTTGGGAGCTGGTTGTTAAGTAGGGCCCTCCATAGCTACTTTAACAACTGGCTCCCAAAATGTGGGCATGGGCCCCCTGCTGAATTATCTTTTACTTTGCTGGTGGGGATGCTGAGCCCTGCCAGCCAAGTAAATAGACTACTGCTGCTCCCCACTCCTTGTTTCCAGCTCTGGGCAGCAGGCTGGAACTTCTCGAGCATGTGAGAGAAGTTCCAGCATGCTGCTCAGAGCAAGACGTTGGGAGTGGTGGCAGTTCATTTATTCGCTGCCAGCACGAAGGGAGGGAGGAGAGAGAGGCAAGTGTTGCTCCTCCCCCCCAGCCACCCCTGGCCCTTCCAACTGCAGAGCTGGCTACGTCTGGAGAAAGAGCCTGTTGTTAAAAATTTACCAGCACACCCCTGGTAACAGTCATTATCAAAATGTAATTGTACTAGAAGCAAAGTTGATTAAATTGTAGAGTAATAAAGTTGTTGAGATACAAACGTTAACGATAGTTGTATTCATTGTAGTTTTAATTTCAATCATTTCACTTACTATACAACCCTTACTAACTGGCAGACCAAGACGGACTGGCAGACCAAGGTGGTGTGCAGACTAAAATTTACAAACAAAAACAGTAAGAAAAGAACTACAATTTTGGATAGGAAAGAAAATCTCATACACACAGCGAAAGTAGCGAAAAGGGAAAAAATGGGTGGTAGATGGCTCACGATACAAGGGGCTGCAGGAATCATGGAGTGGGGAAGGGGCAGGGAAAGGAGAGCTAACCCAGACAGATGGAGACCACACCTCTACGCAGGGTTAAAGGCAAGGGTAAAAAGCCAGGGGCCCTGTTTACTAAGGTGCGCTAGCGTTTTTAGCGCACGCTAATGCTAGACACCCATAGGAATATATGGCCTGATATGAAGCAATTTTTTTTTATCAGACTGAAGTGGATTGTTCAGTCTGATATAAAATAAATTGCTTCATATCAGGCCATATTGCAATATTACTGATGTCTTCTGATTGGATCTACAGGTATTGATCAAGAGAATCTCTGTCTGAAACACTTTACTTTTTTGCTTATAGCAAACAATGCTTTATTGTTATTATTGTTATCATCTGCATTAGAAGTAGTGCTGTCTAATTCATCACTTGTATCTTCATCTTCAATATCATCACAAATTTAGAATCATTTTCTCTTATTCTAACAATTTTTCATCTGATGGAAAAGTCTGTTTGAATATCTTTGACAACTGATGCAAATATGTCAAATGTGTGTGAACCCTTCAAACTTCTTAAGGCCAGATAAGAGTCTTCCTCTCTAAAGACTCCATCAGTCCAGTGGACAGTCACCCCAATGTAACATTTTCCATGGGATGACCAACAGTCTGCTGTGCTAGAGACATATGTCTGTTCACCAAGAATTGCAACCAGCTTCAGCTTCCTCTCTACTTCAAAGTGACCCAACTCATCATTGATCTGTTTGGCTGGAGATCAGTAACCAATTCAACAAACACAGGTGTGAGGAGGTTTGCAATAGCAAGATCCTGTTCCAGGTTTTGCTGTTTCATTTGGTTTGCTGAGGAAATCATTTATATCTCAATTACAGTGGCATTTCTAGGCTGGCTGACACCCGGGGCGATCGCCGATGCGCCCTCGGCCAACAGGCGCGTGGCACCCCCCCCCAGCGGCATGCATCCGGGGCGGACCGCCCCCACCGCCCCCCCCTTGGTACACCACTGATCAATTATGCTTTTACTTTTTACTTTTAACTGCAAGCATCAGATGCTTCAACTGTATCAGATGTTTCAACTGCAAGATCAGTAACTGAGTAAAAATTGGTGAAATTATTATTTCAGTAAAAGTAACAAATGTTTCTTGTGCTCCCTTACAAGTAAAAGTAACAAATTTTTTACTTAAGTACAGTAACTACTTACATTTAAGAAGATAAGAATAGCCGTATTGGGTCAGATCAATGGTCCATCTAGCCCAGTATTCTGTTTCCAACATTGGCCAAACCAGGTCACAACACCTGGCAGAAACCCAAATAGTAGCAACATTTCATGCTTCCATTCCCAGTGGCTTCCTCATTTCTGTCTCAATAGCAGACTATGAACTTTTCCTCCAGGAACTCGTCCATAGTCCAAACCCAGATATGCTGTTGCTACATCCTCCAACAAAGAGTTCCAGAGCTTAACTATTCGTTGAGTGAAAAAACTATTTCTTCCTGTTTGTTTTAAAAGTATTTCCATGTAATTTAATTGAGTGTCCCCTGGTCTTTGTACTTTTTGACACGGCTATTAAAGTCAATACTGGCCATAGGAAACTCAGTCATGTCACCCTTCTCTTAAAAACAGCACATTGGCTTCCGCTGACCCATTGCGTAACCTATAAACTATTGCTTCTTATTTATAAGACCCTCTCTTCAGGTGAGCCTGCTTATTTGTCCCACTTTCTTACTCCCTATTGTTCCCCTTGTGCTCTTTGTTCAGCCCAACAGAACCAGCTCGTAGTCCCCTCTTTTTGGGAAATCTGCCATGACACATCAGTCCATCTTTACAGTTCAAGGCCCATCAACAGGAAGCCCATCAACAGGAAGGGCCGGTTGAACTGCCGGTTCACCTATCATCTTCCCTATCCAAATTCAAAACTGATTTGAAAACTTTCTTATTCCAAGATGCCTATGATTAGAACAGACCATACCCATTCCTTGCACTGTAGATGTGATTGCGATCTGGAACCCACTAACTCCCCTCCTCTTGTGTTTTCCCTCCCAACATTTTTATTATTTTCGTATTGCCTCCCCCTATCCTTGCGGTTTTGTCAGCACACTCCCTTCCCCTCCTTATTTTATTTTAACCCACTTAGATAATTTTTGATGGGCAGGGCATAAGACCCTAATAAACTTGAAACTTGATTCACTTTTACCATTCTACACCACTCAGGATTTTGTAGACCTCAATCATACCCCCCCCCTCATCCGTCTCTTTTCCAAGCTAAACAGCCCTAACCATTATGTATGTAACTAGCTAGTTAGTTCATTCTTCCATTAAAGGCTTACAGAAGAGCTAAGCTTTCACCTGCTTCCTGAAGTAGAGATAGTCGTGCATTTGAGGAAGCCTTTCTGGGAGTGCGTTCCAGAGTGTGGGGGTTACTCTGAAGAAGGCTTGTTGGCAGGTGTCACATCCCATGATTTCCTTTGGAGATGGTGTGCTTTGGAATATTCCTTGGGGTGTTGGTGTCGGAGGATCTGAAGGTGAAGAAACAATGCGACAAGGAGACGGCCATGGCCAGAAGGATGCTAGGCTGCGTAGAGAGGGGCATAACCAGCAGAAGAAAGGAGGTGTTGATGCCCCTCTACAAGTCATTGGTGAGGCCTCACTTGGAGTATTGTGTTCAGTTTTGGAGGCCGTATCTTGCTAAAGATGTAAAAAGACTGGAAGCGGTGCAAAGAAAAGCTACAAAAATGGTATGGGATTTGTGTTGCAAACCATACGAGGAGAGACTTACAGACCTGAACATGTATACCTTGGAGGAAAGGAGAAACAGGGGTGATATGATACAGACGTTCAAATATCTGAAAGGTATTAATCCGCAAACGAACCTTTTCCGGAGATGGGAAGGCAGAACTAGAGGACATGAATTGAGGTTGAAGGGGGGGGCAGACTCAGGACTAATGTCAGGAAGTATTTTTTCACGGAGAGGGTGGTGTATATGTGGAATGCCCTCCCGGGAGGTGGTGGAGATGAAAACGGTAATGGAATTCAAACATGCGTGGGATAAACACAAATGAATCCTGTTTAGAAAGAATGGTTCTGTGGAATCTTAGCGGAGATTGGGTGGCGACGCCGGTAATTGGGAAACAAAACGGGAGCTGGGCAGACTTCTATGGTCTATGCCCTGATCCTGACTGAATAGATAGGGATGGGCTGGAGTGTAAATTTTAAGGAGCTTCGATGTTAGCTTCAGAGCTTAGTACAAGAACAGTACTGGGCAGACTTCTACGGTCTGTGCCCCGAGAAAGGCAAGGACAAATCAAACTCAGGTATACATATAAAGTATCACATACCATGTAAAATGGGTTTATCTTGTTGGGCAGACTGGATGGACCGTACAGGTCTTTATCTGCCATCATTTACTATGACTTTGGCAACCTTGGAGGTGTGTAGAGATACTGTTTATGTACTCTGCAGTCCAAAGAAAAGAGAAAAACAAAACTTGCACACAAAAACATAAGCAAACAACAGGAGTGGAAAAAGTATCAAGATGATCCAAATTGATAAAAAAAACCCCATCTCCTTTATTAACAATTGCATATGCAGGTCCTACTACTACTACTTAACATTTCTAGAGCGCTACTAGGGTTACGCAGCGCTGTACAAAATAAACAAAGAAGGACAGTCCCTGCTCAAATGAGCTTACAATCTAAAGAACGAAATGTCAAGTTGGGCAGTCTAGATTTCCTGGGTAGAGGTGTAGAGGTTAGGTCCCAGATAGATGTTTAGATCATCTTGATGCTTTACTTCTTCCACTCCTGTTGTCTGTGTACTCTGGTCCATTACCTTTACATGCTTAAGAGTCTGACAGTTTTACATTTAACCCTGTGTTGTACTGGTAAGGTTTTTGCTAATGGAACAGCATACCATCAAGCTTTGTAAACACATGCCTACATGATTCTGCCAGAGGTGGTGAGGGGGATCAAAAAGGGAAAGGGGACTTGATATACTGCCTTTCTGAGTTTTTTTGCAACTGTACTCAAGGTGGTTTATATATATTCAGGTGCTTATTTTGTACCAGGGGCAATGGAGGGTTGGGTGACTTGCCCAGAGTCACAGGGAGCTGCAGTGGGAATCGAACTCAGTTCCCCAGGATCAAAATCTACTGTACTAACCACTAGGTTACTCCAGAAAAACCCAAAGAGGTATTGTGGCTAATTCCCAGTCCCTTTCTCCTTTTCCTCCTCCCTTCCTGTTGATGGGCTTTTTATAGGATTACAGTTTAGAGGCCAAAGTGGGAAACATACTGTAGCAAAAACAAAACAGAAGTCTGTGAAGAGCAAGGCAGTTATTGACAGGGCCACTGCTCGTTCGTCTTCCTCCACCTCCTTCGCCAGCCAACTCCCAGGAATCCAGGCCAACCCCCGGCTTTGAGGTCCGGGAACCAAGCTGGAGAAGAGATTTCCTCCTAGTAAGAGCGCTGTCCCGTTATCTCCAGTACGGCAGGGCCCCCTCCCTCTCCCCCTCTCCCCGCCCCCTCCCCAGCCAGCTTCCTTCCAGTATTTCCTGAGCTGTACAATGCAATGAATTGGAAGAAAAGGGGAAAAAGAGGAATCAGAGCGAGAGGGCAGGAAACTTCTTGATCAAGGCTCTGCAACTCGGAATAAACTGAGAAGTTTGGGGCGGGGAGACAGAGGCGCTCCCTGGGCTGCTTGGCAGTTTTTTTTTTTCTTCCCCCCGGGTTCCCTTTATTGCAGGGCTGTATTTTTTGCCTTCTGGAAAAGAAAATTAAAGAGCAACTTTAAAGGATTTTTTTGTTGAGCAGCTTTAAAGGATTTTTTGTTTTGTTTCGGCTTTTCTGGGGAAGGAAGAAAGCAGCGAGCGGACAGCGGGATTTTTTGGGCATCTCTCGGTCGCCGGGATACCAGCGGTCGGCCATCCGGGTACATCTGCACCTCCTTTCCAGATGTGAGCTGCTGTCCCCTCTCGCCCTAGATCATTTTTGGTTGTTCGTCCTCCTTTTCACGTTCTCCCTAATATCCTTCTGTCCTCATCCTGCCTCTCATCCCCCTCCCTCCCTCCTTCGTTCATCCCGTCCAGGATTAAATGTGCATCTGGCTGGCTGGGAACAGTGGGAAGAGATGTGGCCCCGGGCAGCGGTATAAGGAGAGAGCGCCTTGTTTCCGGGGAAGGAGGGGAGATTCCGCTGGGACTGACCCATGAAGAATAAAGGAGCGAAGCCGAAGGTGAAACGGAAGGGGTCTGCCAGCGCTTTCGGCTGCGACCTGACCGAATACTTGGAGACCTCCGGCCAGGACGGTAAGTCCCAGACTTTCTTTCCGAAGCCGAACTAAACTTTCAAATAAAACAGCTTTAAAGACTTTTCTCCTATAAAACAACCTAACAAAAACGATGTTTTGTCTCTATACTTAAGAACCTATTACTTAGGTTCGGTAAAAAAAAAATGCCTTCCGACAGCTTAAGTATGTTCACGTTTTGGAAGTGAAACTAATACCAACACCTCCCTCTTTCCCCCAACACACACGTTAGAAGTCAAATGCTTGCAGCCTCTGACTCTTGTTTTCCAAATGGAAATGAACTGAAGTCCTTCTTGCCCTGCCTGCTGTAACAATAAATAAGCTCAGATGTGGGTGTACTGAAATAATGAGTTTATCACACACACACAAAAAAAAAGTTTGTAAAAAGAGGCCCCAGTGTATGTTCCTAGTACTCTTGATGCGGCTAAATATATAATAATTCTCCCGGGACATGCCTTTTAGTCAGGAAATGCGGGTGGACTTTGGTTACATCTGCTCCATGCCAAATAAATCCAGAAGCGATCAGAGGTCTTGTGGCAGCAAAAGAACAGAAGGATCAGAGACGGGTGGCGTTCTGATACATCCTGAATCAGAGGCTGCCTGAGTTTCCTTCCTGCCCTGACAGTGCGGTTTTTCTCTTCTCCCCGGTTAGTGGAGGGGGTGGAGGGCAGCAGACAAAATACCAAAAGGAATTCGTTTTTCTTAGGGTGATCATCATTCCACTCTTGGGACGCTGGTAATGATTTCCACAGCAAGACGATGCTTGGGAACTGGGTTGGTGTCCTGATGTAGCACACAGAGGGGGGGGGGGGCATCTGTCTCCCACCTGCCCAACCCCTCCCCATGTGGCCTGTTCTGCCGTCCTCTTCTTTATCTGGGATTAAAGGCCACATTCCCGGCATCTCTGACCAGAAGCCAAATTCAGTTCAAAATTGTCTTGCTGCTCTCTTGTGTTCTCTGAGCCTCAGCCCCCTCCCTCACTATCCCCCATCACTTTACATTCATACGTACACATCTTGGGCATTAAAATGAGATGTATCTTATTAATTTGATAGGTGAGACAGTTATGTAACTATTTACAAATAAGTTTAATTAGCTCTTCCATAAATGCTATGATTTGGTAGAAATAATGTACTTTATAGATGCAAATTTTCGATAAAAATGTAGTAGTCATATAACATACCTATATTAAACAAGTTAGAGGTGATTATGATTTGTCTGCCCACCCAGGGGGTAATGCAGTACAGGTTGTCTAGACACTGGGAGAAGAAGCGGAGCCAGGCTGATGGCGCGGGGGGAGCGAGAGCAGACTTCCGCCGGCGCTGGCGCACATTTTCAATGCAATACATTGAGAAAAACATAGGCACTGGAGCCGGCAGAACTCAATTTGGGGGAGCGTCTGCTCCCCTGGCACCCCCCCCTGGCTACGCCACGGGATGCTGCAGGCTAAGTGCAAATTCTATATCTATAATTACACCCATCAGTTCCATGATAGAATATTAGCATAAATTGGTAGTTATGTCCCAAGGTTTAGATGCAGCTGCATACACCATGTCAATTTCTAAATGGTTCATTGACTCCCACTGGAGGCAAGGATTTTGCTTAAATTCCGTTGGGTACTCTATCAAGTTTTAAATGGAGATTGGCGTTTATGGTTCCTTTTAGAAACCTTCTGTTAAAGGTATAAAAAGGTTAAAGCAGTGGATCCCAAAGCTGGTCCTGCAGCCACCTCAGCCAGTCAGGTTTTCAGGATACCCACAATGAATATTCATGAGAGATTTGCATGCACTGCCTCCAGTGCATTGAAATCTCTTTCATGAATATTAATTGTAGATATCCTGAAAACCTTGACTGGCTGGGTTGCCTCCAGGACCAGGTTTGGGACCCACGGAGTTAACATTTTGTGACAAAATCCTTGCTCTCCAGGTACCTAGAATATGGAAAGAATGTGCTCTGTGTTTTAATGATAATCCTAGTTATTACTTTTTAGGAAAAAGCTGAAGACCCTACTTTTTAGGAAATTGCTTGATTATAATAGAGATTGAGGTTTCGAACTGGCATTTTTGCTCTATCTGTACTTCTCAAGTGACTGTCTTGGTATTTCTTATTGTAAATTGCTTTGAACCTTTGGTACTAATGGTATGTAAGTATAAATAAATATAAAAACGTAAATGGCTGCAACTCAATGTTGAAGTTGTGTTCATAAGTGTCAGTAATCTATAACTTTAGCATATAAGTGCTGAGCACGCTCCTGACCCACCCATGTCCACAACCCCTTATCTAAGGAGTTACTATTAAGTGCACTCACATAAAACTGTAAATTAGTGCCAATTTGCACCAATTAACGCCAGTTATAGCTGATTATTGGTTAGTCCCAATTAGCACTTAACTTGTCATGTAGCTGACACAATAACTTAGATGCACAACTTTGCACTAAGCACAAAAATGTTCGCACAAGACTGTAGAATGAGGAGGTCAGTGTGGCTGTTTTTCATTGCTTAGAAACTAATCTTGATAAATTTAAGACTGGCCTAAAAACATTCTTGCCTAATGCCTAATCTCTGCAACACAACCAAACTAAAGCGCGTAATGGACATAACACAACTCTTCCGTTCTCCGATTTCCTATGGCTGTGCCACATGAACTTGATCTTACCACAACATCACCCTGTATTTGTTCACACCGGAGCCTGCAAAGGCCTCTCCAGTACTATGTAAGCCACATTGAGCCTACAAATAAGTGGGAAAATGTGGGATACAAATGTAACAAATAAATCAATTTAAAAAAATGCTTTGGGGGCTGAGCCCTCCTACCCTTTCCCCTGCCCATGGTGTGGTAGTCTGGGCAGCTGTGATGGTTCTTTGAGGCTGCAGAGATTCTGTTGTCCAGTTTTTCTTTCTCTTGTTCTGTCCTGTTGACATTGTAGGCCCCGATAATTAAATTCCACGTGCTGTTCCGAACAGCGCTGGAAAATTAGCAGCACAACAGTGCGGGGAATTAATACCCTCATGATCAAAATTAACAGTATGCAAATTTGATCATCATGTGTGCGCCCAAGGCACAATCCTCCCGCAGGAGTTGTTTGACAGGTTCAAGTTGTCAAAAAGAAAGCCCAGACCTGTCAAACATAGGGTTGGGCAGGGCTCCCCATTCCTCCCCAATGCTCTGCGAACCGTAACGCCAGCTCCAAGCTGGCGTAGGGTTTGCCGCAGCAGCAGTGCCCTTGTTTGGCTCGCTGGCTGTTGAGCATTGGGGAGGAATATGTAATGCCCTGTCCAGTATAGTTTCATGTGCTCGCCAGCTCTGATCATGGGGCGGAAGCAAATTAAGGTGCTAATAGCCTCTAGCGCCCGCGTTTGCTTCTGATCATTCAGATTGTAGTTCCCTTCTAATTTTAAAGTTTTAGTAATTGTAAACTGCTCAGATAGTGAATTCTTATGATACGGTATATCAAGAAGAAACAAAACTTGAAAAAAAACCCCAAAACTTGATTTCTGAGGAGATGGCCTTTTGATTTTGAATGAAAGCAAAGTAGGACATTTGGTAGACTGCACATTCCAAGAACTGTGGAAGACTAGATCTGTGCAACTCATGCTACTTTGGAAAATCCTCCTGAGATAGGCAAACTAGTTTTTGAGAGGGATGTATCAAACAAAAACTGTCTCAAGGATGCTTAGATGCCAGTGAAGAAGCAAAACGTTTAGACTACGGTCCTAATAGAGTACCGGACAGTACTAATTAACTGTGAGTCCATAGTTAATTGGAACTAGCTAATCATTCAACCATGTTAATTTGAAATTTGGCTTCCAAATCTAAGGTGTGAATAAAACAAAGTTATTTTAGTGGAGTTTTTTTATTCATGTCAAATGTGGATGGGTTCTTACATGAGTGATAATGTAGGCTTTTCTTTTAATCAAGACATTTTCATAAAGATTTTTACATTCCATCCCTATAGTCTATTTTTACAGTCATTTAGCAATATATTATGTTTTCCAAGTCTTTACAATTTTGATTAATTTTTGCATGATCATTCTCAAACTTCATCCTTTGATTCCAGTGTGTTCAGTAGCACACACTATAAATGTATGATCTAGACTTGTTTTATTCTTTTACAACATCAGCATTGTATTATATAACTTATTTTTAAATTACCTTTTTACAATTTATTTTTGATGTTTCACTAAGGTATATTATGCCAAGGAGATATATATATATATGTATCCCACATTTTCCCACCTATTTGCAGGCTCAATGTGGCTTACAGAGATCTGTTATGGCATCGCCATAACAGAGAAGAAATACAATTGGTGTTACAAAGGATAAACGAAGATAAGAGGATTAGGTTGTGTAGCTATACAGTGAGACGATCTGGATAAAGAAGTGTAGGGGTTGAGTTCTAGTAATTATTGGTTCTCGTGATAAGCTTTATTAAAGAGATAGGTTTTAAAGCTTTGCGGAAGTTAGTTAATTCGTTGATCGTTTTCAAGTGAGTTGGTAATGCATTCCACAGTTTCGTACTCATATATATATTTGTAATTATGTATTATTTTTTACATTATTTATTTGTTGGTATTTGGTTATTTTTCATTCATTTAGATGCTTTAAAGCATATTGTGCATTTTCAAACAGTATTGTAGATGTTTTATTCATCTTTTTATTTATAGAGTTTACTAATGTAGGCGCTTGTACATGCCGAAACATGGACCGTGTCGGGTCCTTTCTTTATCTGCATCAATAAAAGACTGTTGGACAATATCTCCAGTGGTGGATTCGTCCTTGTTCAGCCTCTACTTTTGCCTGCTATGTACGCATATGTCCATCTACTGAAAGCGGAAGAATTGCACTGGGTTGATTGGATGAATAAAATGGTCTTTTTTTGTTGCCATCATTTTCCTATAGTATTATAATTGTTTCAGATGAAACAGGCTATCTGAATGTTTTGCTTTTAACCATATCCTGTTTGGGACTTCAGGACTGCATTGGATGATAAGTAGCTGCTGTACAGCACTAGAGGAAGGGCAACTTCAGCCAGAGCTTCTGAGTTGCAAAATGGCTTGAAGGCTGTGGGTATGATTTGTGGAGTATTTCCATCTATAGAAGTGCTGTACTGAAATCATGAAAAGGAACAAACATGTTGTGCAAAGTGTTCACATGCCACACATATTAGAGGAACTAAATGTGATATCCTTAACAAGGAGGTATTTTGCATATGCAAGGGCCTTATTGGACAATTTCCGCACTAGAAAAGAAGTTTTAGGAGTAGCCTAGTGGTTAGTGGTTGAGAACTAGGGACGTCGTGGTTTAAGTTTAGTTTTGTTTATTGGTATTTGCTATACTCCCTTTGCTAACTTAGCAGATCAGAGCGGTTTACACAGTAAAATGTGGGAAGTCAGAAAGGAACTACAATATTCAGATAAAAAAGTCAGGACTATTCACACAAATCATTGACAAAGACAGGGGAGGGGGATAAATGAAGTGAGGGGAGAGGACAGGGTAAAGTGATGAGAAGGTCAGTGTCCCAACTATGTGAAACCAAAAGCTAAGAAGAACGGCCAGGTCTTTAGGGCTGACTTAAATTTTTCTAAGGATAATTCAGCTCGGATTTCTTTTGGTTGTGAGTTCCAGGTGGAAGGGGCTACAAAGAAAAAAGCAAGTGGCACGTTGATTCTAACCTGGCCTGTTTGGAACCAGGGTGGACCAAACGGTGATCCTTGACTGAACAGAGGGAGCAGGCGGGAGAGTAGAGAATAGTGAGAGCAGAAAGATAATATAGGAGACCCAGCTGAAAGGCCCTGAAAGTAAGTCTGAGAAGTTTGAACATGAGGTGTTTTTTTAGTGCATTCTTCGTTTTTTCAAATTCGGTAAGGACTTTTACGTTTTAGATTCTTTTACATTTGGTTGATGCATCTTCCCCTCTGTATTCAACAGGAAGCCAGTGATAAGATTTCAGCAAAGAGGAAGAACGCTCAAACCGTCATGCAAGACATAGAAGGCGAATAGCGATGTTCTGCAAGGATTGTAACTTTTTTAACTGATAGCGGGGACAGCTTAGATAAATTATATTGCAATAATCAAGCCTGGTAATTAAAAGGGACAGAATAAATGAATGAAAAGATTGCGGATTGAAGTACCGGCAAACTGAGCGCAACTGTCTAAGAATGAAAAAGCCAGTTTTACAGACATTAGATATGTGCGATGCAAAGGAAATTAATGGAAAGAGTTGACTGGTAGAATATCTGTTCCCATGAGGTGTAAAGGGGAAGAGGGAATGGGAGGACTGCCGGTGAACCAATAAGCTACCATCTTCTGTGGATTTAAAATCATTTTATGATTAGTAAGCCATTTAGCAACTAGAACAAGACAATTTTGAAGGGGCATAAGGTGAATATGGGCTGTTGGGAAAAAGAAGTAGGATATTATCTGTGTAGAAATAACTAGAAATGCCAGATGATTGAGAAAGAGATGAAAGAAAAGAGGGGATAGTATAGAACCCTTGGGAATCCCACAAGGTAAGGAGTGGGAAGAAGATGTGGAGAAATCAGTAATAACTTTGTAAGACCAGTTTGAAAGAAAGGAGTGGAACCAAGAGAGAACTGTACCCTGGATACCAAGAGAGGAGAGACAGGAAAGTAGGAAAGTGTGATCAACTAAGCCAAAGGTGGCCAAGAGATCAAGCGAGATGGCTACCACAATGCTATGCCTATCTAAATGAGTATGTATTTCACTGAGGAGACCTGCTAGAACTGTTTTCGTGCTAAAATTAGCCCTAAAACCAGATTGCTTAGGATGCAATGCAAGTGATTTTTCAAGAAGGGATGAAGCTTGAAGAAAGACTACTTTTTCCAAAACCTTAGAAAGAAAAGAAAGGTTGGAGACGGGACGGTAATGAGCTGGGTCCAGAGGATCAAGTGAGTTTTTTTTTTAGAATTGGGCAAACTATGGCCATCTTTCACAGTGTGGGAACTTGGCTAGTAGACAGGCTGTTATTGACAATAGTTAGGATGACAGGCAGTAGGTCTAAGAGGCAGATGCACCAAAGCTTAATGAGCCTTTAATGACCCTCCAACGAGGAAATTTTGAGCCGCTGCATGCATCAAAGGGCTTTTACCGAGGAAGCTAGCAGCTAACGAAAACGGAGTGCAGATGAGCAATTAGTGTAAAAACCCCATTGAAACGAGATGCACTAACCTTTTCCGATTGCCTTTACGCAGGAAAAAGGCAGGAAATCTAACGAGAGGTCTGGACCTCTCGTTAGGACAGCTCTGTGCCAGGAAAAATCGTAAAGTGAAAAAATAAACAAACTTTGAGCCAATCCCAGCGCATTAGCAGAGCTAAAAGCACTGTGATTGGTCAAAAGGACGTTGCATTACATATGTCCAAAAGAGCTGTGTTTGAGCTGTAAGAAAACGTGTCAGAAAACACATCAAATAAAAAAAAATAAAAAAAAGGATTGGGAGGGGGCAAGGGCGCTCATCAGGAGCGTCCTGTATGGACGGCCATGCCCCCACCCCGCTGCTCCCCACTGTCCGCCACTTCCCCCCCCCATACGAGAAAGCGAAATTCTAGCAGCCCCGGTCCCCCTCCCTTCCTGTTCTTCTGTTTTGCAAAAGCTAACTCCGCCTCCCATCATTCTTCCGCCCCGTGCCCCGCCCCCACTGCCCCTCCTGAGGTTGACCACGCTGCTCCCCCCCTCCACCGAGACCCCCCTCCCTATTACCGACCCAAGCAGCGCCTCTCACCTCTTTCTGAAGCGCTGCACGGGAAGGAAGATCTGTTGTGTTGGTCGCAGAGTCTCCATGACGTCTCTTCTTCCCTGGCCTAGGCCCGCCTCCTTCGTGAGTTGGACAGGAGACTCACTGGGAAAGGTCAAGATCAGAGATGAGAGACAAGAGAGCTTTAGAGCAAGGCTGTAATATGATAAAATTATTCCTGGAGGAGTTATGTGCAAAAAATAAATTTGAAAATTCAGGCAAAAGTTTTTTGAAAATTCTGTGCACAAGATTCAAATTTAAATTTTTTTTTCAATTCAATTTGATTCAGTTTAACTAGATTGAAATAGTGAGGCCCACATACTAATATTATAACAAAAAGGGTAAAAACAAAACAGGCAGCAGCAATTGAACAAAGGCAAAATCTAATGTGAGCACACACCATGCTGTGTTACACCGTGTGAAAAGTGAAGTTTGGTCAACTCCTACATCTTCCAGTTTTTATTAAGAAAAATCATTTTGTCCACTTTGTCTGGCTTCAGACAACTGCATCTTGCAGCTATAATTTGTCCAGCAGCAGAAACATGTTCAAAACCAGAATAATCCATTTGTGTCTCTAAAAGGTAAACTTCCACAAAACAGATGAAGATGTGATTCCATGTGCCCCAATGAAAGGAGAGTTTAATTCTACTTCCATTTAATTTCAATATAATCCATCATCTTTAATAAAGATTCTTTATAACACCAGGCTTCCCAAGGCAGATTACAACAGTTAAGATGAACCCATCAGGAAACAGGATATCCTCACTGAAATCTGGCCATTTACAGATGCGGACCAACAATAAACAACAACAACAACGTGGAAGCAGAAGCTCATAGGTCTGTTTGTTTGTTTTGAGGGTATGGCAATGACGGCTGTGCGGGGGGGAGTGGACAGTACACAGATTAACCAAATTGGCTTACTTGCTTACAGTGGACTCAGTAGGGGCCTCACGTCCACTCCTGTGTCTATTAAACCGGCTTGCTTGGCTCGATGGCCGGTCCCGCCCCCTGATGTCAGTTCCTGTTCTGTCTGTGCGCCAACAGAGAGACAGCATGAGTGAAAAAGGGAGGGAAACAGCAACAGCGTCTTGGGTGACAGCGGGAGGGAGGGAAGCAGCGGCTTTGGTGACAGAGGGTGAGAGGGAAGGAGGTGGGGAAATCCAGAATCAGGCCTCCCGATTTTTTTGCAAAACGAATTGATTCGAATTGTGAATTGGACAGCACTAATACACACCAAATACACCTTTCTCCAACTCTTCTATTGGTGTGCACATTGGACAGATCTTACTCCTTTGATCTCCTGGGCCCAACTCTTTCTTTGAACTGTGTGGGCTTCCATACAGCTGCATGGCTTAAAGGAACAGTCAGAACCAAGATGGTAGAGGAGAGGAGTACGTGGTCTGATGTACAGCTGTGCGCTCCTTCTTTTTGATTTCAGCAGAGCCGCCAAGCCGCTGAGTCATTTGTAGGACAGAAAGAGGAGAAAAATAGTCCTCACGCTGCTCTAATCTATGTGATCATAAACAAAAAGAAGAAACATAAAAAAAAATCCCCTTACAGGGAAGTGGAATTAAACATGAAAAATAACCCTACGAGAAAAGTTTAATAGTACAAAAAAAGGGCTTTTAAAATATTGAATAATCCACATGAAGTGAACTCACAGACCGCTCAAGAGTTAATTACAAAAGTTCAAAAGACATCTTCTGTGTATCAAAAGACTTTAATATGTAAATCGTTAATAAATATCCAGATAACAAGCGCTTGTATAACTGTTGTAGGGTCCCAACACAGACCATGAGCCCCATAAATTAAGCTGTGCTAGAGGTGCGTTAGTGCTTTTATTGCGCACTAATGTGTAGGCACCCATAATATTCATATAGGCACCTATACAACGCACATTAATTTTGTGCACGCACTAAAAACACTAGCGCATCTTAGTAAACAGAGCCCCATGTTTTGCTACTCGAGGGCTGCAACCTAGTTGTTTTTTCAGGATTTCCCCAATAAATGTGCACGAAATCTATTTGCACACAATGGAGGCAGCGCATACGAATAGATCTCATGCGTATTCATTGTAACTTTGTCAAGGAACCCAAGCAAAAAAATTCCACTTACACAGCATGATCTCCTCATATTCCCGCTTCATACAGTGTTCTCCACAAGCTGTATGAAGCGGGAATATGAGGAGTTAGTTCATGCTGTGCAAGTGGAAATTTTTTGCTTGGGTTCCTTGACAAAGTTACAATGAATATGCATGAGATCTATTCGCATGCGCTGCCTCCATTGTGTGCAAATAGATTTCGTGCACATTTATTGGGGAAATCGTGAAAACACAACTAGGTTGCAGCCCTTGAAGACCAAGGTTGCCCACCCCTGTTCTAATCTTTTCCACACGATGGTGAAGGCGGTTAGCTTAGCAGAGTTTAAAAAGGAGTTAGACGGTTTCCTAAAGGACAAGTCCATAAACCACTACTAAATGGACTTGGGAAAAATCCACAATTCCAAGAATAACATGTATAGAATGTTTGTACGTTTGGGAAGCTCGCCAGGTGCCCTTGGCCTGGATTGGCCGCTGTCATGGACAGGGTGCTGGGCTCGATGGACACTTGGTCTTTTCCCAGTGTGGCATTACTTATGTACTTATGTACTTACTAGTAAAAAAGGCCCATTTCTGACACGAATGAAACGGGCGCTAGCAAGGTTTTCCTCGGAGTGTGTATGTTTGAGAGAGTGTATGTGAGAGTGACTGTATGTGAGAGAGAGTGAGTGAGTCTGGATGCGAGTGTGTCTGTGAGAGAGAGCGTGTGTGTGAGAATGAGAGTGTGTGCAAGTGCATATGTGAGACACAGTGTGAGAGATAGAGTGTGTTTCACACAGATACAGTGTGTGCGAGAGAGTGTGTGTGAGACACAGACTCTCTGTGAGACTGAGTGTATGAGACCAAGAGAGTGTGTGAGTGACTGTGTGACACATAGAGTGAATGTGATAAAGTGTGAGACATAGAGGGGCATAATTGAACGAAAACGCCTATCTCCATGGGCGTTTATCTCCAAGAACGGGTCCGTGAAGGGGCGGACCGAACCGTATTTTGGGAAAAATAGACGCCCATGTTTTATTCAACGATGTGTGAGCTGGGCGTTTTTGTTTTTCAGCGATAATGGAAAATGAAAGCGCCCAGCTCAAAAACGAATAAATCCAAGGCATTTGTTCGTGGGAGGGGCCAGGATTCGTAGTGCACTGGTCCCCCTCACATGCCAGGACACCAACCGGGCACCCTAGGGGGCACTTTTACAAAACCAAACAAAAAGGTAAAAGAGCTCCCAGGTGCATAGCACCCTTCCCTTGTGTGTTGAGCCCCCCAAATCCCCCTCAAAACCCACTGCCCACAAGTCTACACCATTACTATAGCCCTAAGGGGTGAAGGGGGGCACCTACTACTACTACTATTTAACATTTCTAGAGCGCTACAAAGTGTACGCAGCGCTGTACAAACACAGAAGAAAGACAGTCCCTGCTCAAAGAGCTTACAATCTAATAGACAAAAAGTAAAGCATTTAAATTTAAAATATTTAAGCAGTCAAGCACAAGAGAACAGTCACAGAAGGACAGAAGATGTTGAAGGGTGGTCAGTGTGATTAGGTGTAACTCTGGTTGGAGTAGTGGGAGAAGGTGATAGAAGAATAGAAATGGGTGAGGTAAAGTAATGAGTGGGTTGATAGGGAGGTTATATAAGACATGTCACTCTAGGGGTGGGTGGGTAGAGGGGTAGGGTGGGTGGAAGCAGGAGAAGGTATTCTCTGCAGCCTATCTGTGAGATGGAAAATGCTCTCTGAAGCTGCTGCTATAAGTTGTTAGTTTTCTCTCCCTGAAAGAGATCCAAGCCACACCCACGAAGTTCAAACTGTCAGTGGGGAGGGTGAGGGGAGGAAATGGCAGTGCTTGATGAAAAAGAGAGCTCAGTTTGATAGGAGATATACTATAGGATGTCATTCTGAGGCCAGGCTAAGTCTAAAGCAGGAGAAGGTATTCTCTGCAGCCTATCTGTGAGATGGAAAATGCTCTCTGAAGCTGCTGCTATAAGTTGTTAGTTTTCTCTCCCTGAAAGAGATCCAAGCCACACCCACGAAGTTCAAACTGTTAGTGGGGAGGGTGAGGGGAGGAAATGGCAGTGCTTGATGAAAAAGAGAGCTCAGTTTGATAGGAGATATACTATAGGATGTCATTCTGAGGCCAGGCTAAGTCTAAAGCAGGAGAAGGTATTCTCTGCAGCCTATCTGTGAGATGGAAAATGCTCTCTGAAGCTGCCTGCTGCTATAAGTTGTTAGTTTTCTCTCCCTGAAAGAGATCCAAGCCACACCCACGAAGTTCAAACTGTCAGTGGGGAGGGTGAGGGGAGTGTGTACATGTGGGTACAGTGGGTTTGGGGGGGTTGGACGACTAATAAGCATTAAGCAGCACAATTGTAACAGGTAGGGGGGATGGGCCTGGGTCCACCTGCCTGAAGTCCACTGCACCCCCTAACAACTCCTCCAGTGACCTGCATACTGCTGTCAGGGAGCTGGGTATGACATTTGAGGGTGAAAATAAAAAGTTGAGAAACTTCATTTTTTGTGGTGGGAGGGGGTTAGTGACCACTGGGGGAGTCAGGGGAGGTCATCCCCGATTCCCTCCAGTGGTCATCTGGTCATTTAGGGCACTTTTTGGGGCCTTATTCATGAAAAAACAGGGTCCAGGAAAAGTGTCCTAAATTCTAGCTAAAAACGCATACTTTTTTCCCATTATCGGTGAAATGCGCCCATCTCTGTTCGGCAGATAACCACACCCCAGTTCCGCCTTCGCCACACCTCTGACACACCCCCATCAACTTTGTCCGCATCCGCGACGGATTGCAGTTGAAAACGTCCAAAAATCGGCTTTCGATTATACCGCTTTATTCGTTTTTGTGAGATAAACGTCCATCTCCCGATTTAGGTCGGAACTTGGGCGTTTTTCTCGTTCGATTATAAGCAGGATAGTGTGTGTGAGAGAGTGTGTGAGAGTGAGAGAGAGTGTATGTGTGACAGAGATAACCGCCCCCCCTCTCTCTCTGGTGTCAGGCCCCCCCGTCTCTCTGGTGTCAGCCCCCCCCTCTCTCTCTGGTGTCTGAGCGTTACTGTGCAGGACGCTGAGCTCTGGCTGTGCTTCAAGGAACTGACCAATCCTATTTAGTAGAATGCACCGCCAACATTCTGAAGCCGAGAAACCTCGTGTGGTTGGTCACTTCTGCTTGTGACGAACCCGGAAGTACATGATGTCAATTCAGGTGATGGATACAGAGAGCAGGAATGCCTTAGCCATGCAGTCAGCTTCAGAATGTTGGAGGTGCATTTTATTATATAGAATGTTGTCTCACTGGTAGCACATATGATATGATGACAGTCTCTTGCATGGGTGTAGACTGGGGGGGGGGCGAGGGGGGGCAATGCCCCCCCAAATGACGACCATGTGAGACTGGCGCCGCCACGCCAGTAGTTTTAAAAAAACAAACAAACAAGCAGGCACGTGCTCGTCTCTGTCCGCTTCGCTGCCCTCTCTGTCTGCATCCTGCCTTCCTCTGACGTCATTTCCTTTCGGACAGGACGCAGACAGAGAGGGCAGGGAAGTGAAGCGGATGGAGAAAGCGTGTCCGTCTACCCCCTCTCTTCCTCCCTCCCTCCGGCGCAGGCAGCAAGCATACTTCTTCAGTTTTTCTGTGTTCCTGGCAGCGGTAGCGACGTACACACTGCCTTCGGCTCTGCCACGAAGCCTTCTCTTCAAGTTCCTGTTCCCGCATAGGTGGGAACAGGAACTTGAAGAGAAGGCTTCCGGGGCAGACCGAAGGCAGCATGTACATCACTACCGCTGCCAGGAGCACAGAAAGGTTGAAGAAGACTGCTGCCTGTGCCAGAGGGAGGGAGGAAGAGAGGGGGTAAATGGAGTCATGATCCTGGACCTCGCGGGGGGGGGGGGGGGCAGCAGAGGGAAGATGAATGGAACTGGGAGGGGTGGGGAGTAGAGGGAAGATGGATGGGACTTGGAGGAGTGGGGAGCAGAGGGAAGGAGCAAGAGATGGATGGGACTGGGAGGGGTGGGGAGCAGAGGGAAGGAGCAAGAGATGGATGGGACTGGGAGGGGTGGGGAGCAGAGGGAAGATGGATGGGACTGGGAGGGGTGGTGAGCAGAGGGAAGGAGCAAGAGATGGATGGGACTGGGAGGGGTGGGGAGCAGAGGGAAGGAGCAAGAGATGGATGGGACTGGGAGGGTTGGGAGCAGAGGGATGGACCAGGAGATGGATGGGATTGGGAGAGGTCAGGCACAGCAGAGGGAAGGAGCAGAAGATGGATGGGACGGAGGGATGGTGAGCAGAGGGAAGGAGCAGAAGATGGATGGGACGGAGGGATGGTGAGCAGAAGGAAGGAGCAGAAGATGGATGGGACAGAGGGATGGTGAGCAGAGGGAAGGAACAGAAGATGGATGGGACTGGGAGGGGTGGGGAGCAGAGGGAAGGAGCAGGAGATGGATGGGACTGGGAGGGGTGGGGAGCAGAGTAAAGGAGCAGGAGATGGATGGGACTGGGAGAGGAGGGGAGCAGAGGGAAGGAGCAGGAGATGGATGGGACTGGGAGAGGAGGGGAGCAGAGGGAAGGAGCAGGAGATGGATGGGACTGGGAGGGGTGGGGAGCAGAGGGAAGGAGCAAGAGATGGATGGGACTGGGAGGGTGGGGAGCAGAGGGAAGGAGCAAGAGATGGATGGGACTGGGAGGGTGGGGAGCAGAGGGAAGCCTACTGGAAAGAAGACACTGCATAAAACAGAAGACACTGGGACCAAAGCGAATAGAAAAACTAAATGATCAGACAACAAAGGTAGATAAAAGTATTTTATTCAGAATTTATTAATTGAAATATGTCAGCTTTTTGAAATGTGCATCTGTGATATTTTGCCTGTAAATTTCAATTCCTTCCTCCATATTAGCATACTCATTTGCATATGTATATATGCAAATGCATATGCTAATATGCTCCGCCCATCCTTTGCCCTCCCAAATGAAACAGTCAGACAACGCCTATGGTCTCTTGCTTGCCTTAGCTGGGTGATGGCATTGTCTTCTTAAAAGCAGGGCGTACTCCTCTGTGTGTAGTATTCCCTCCAACTTCCCAGATTGCAGCCATGTGTAGAAGAGTGTGACAGGTTAATATTACCTCAGGTGGAGTAATTGAATCGAATAAATGTGGTAAGTTGTTTGTGACATCATAACCATTCAGGTCCAGGGAAGGCAGAACAATTGATGGGAGTAACTAGTGAGGTAATTAAATTTGCAGAGGATACAAAGTTATTCAAAGTTGTTAAATCACAAGAGGATTGTGAAAAATGACAAAAGGACCTTATAAGACTGGGAGTCTGGACATCTAAATGGCAGATGACGTTTAATGTGAGCAAGTGCAAAGTGATGCATGTGGGAAAGAGGAACCCAAATTATAGCTATGTAATGCAAGGTTCCACTTTAGGAGTCACCGACCAAGAAAGGGATCTAGGCGTCATCGTTGATGATACGTTGAAACCTTCTGCTCAGTGTGCTAAGCAAATAGAATGTTAGGTATTAGGAAAGGAATGGAAAATAAAAATGAAGAAGGAATGGAAAATAAAAATGAAGACGTTATAATGCCTTTGTATTGCTCCATGGTCTGGCTGCACCTTGAATATTGTGTTCAGTTCTGGTCATCGCTTCTGAAAAAAGATATAGTGGAATTAGAAAAGGTGCAGAGAAAGGTGACGAAAATGATAACTGGGATGGGATGACTTCCCTATGAGGAAAGGCTAAAGCGGCTAGGCCTCTTCACCTTGGAGAAGAGATGGCTGAGGGGAGATAAGATAGAAGTCTGTAAAATAATGAGTGGAGTGGAAAGGGTAGACGTCTGTTTACTCTTTCCAAAAATACTAGGACTAGGGGGCATTCAATGAAGCTACAAAGTAGTAAATTTAAAACAAATCGGAGAAAACGTTCTTCACTCAACGTGTAATTAAACTCTGGAATTTGTTGCCAGAGAATGTGGTAAATGCGGTTAGCTTAGAGGGGTTAAAAAAAAAGTTTGGACTGCTTCCTAAAGGAAAAGTCCATAGACCATTATTAAAATGGACACGGGAAAAATCCACTGCTTATTTCTGGGATAAGTGGCATAAAATGTTTTGTACTTTTTTGGGACCTTGCCAGGTATTCGTGACCTGGATTGGCCACTGTTGGAAACAGGATGCTGGGCTTGATGGAGCTTTCATCTGTCCCAGTATGGCAATACTTATGTACTTATGACATCATAACCATTCAAATCCTGAGACATACCTTCCTCTGTAGGGGAACAGCTGAAGGAAGGGCTTGCCGTGTGTCAGGTTGTCAGGCGTAGTGTTTTTCCCTTGGAACGCGGCTTCCTGTGTTTACTATAGCAGCTCATAAAACACGAGAGTGTGTGAGCTGACCCGAGCTTGACCGTGCTTCAGTTTGCACTGAGGTGCCGTGTTGTCTGACGGCTGTAATGGGGTAAACCTTAGCTTCCCTCATCTCGCCAGCCCTAGAGAAACACTCCTTTGCAGAACAGAGCAAATAGGTCAGTTGACGCCAAATTCATTTGCATACTAGATTAAAGCATGGGGGACTGTCAGGCAGCCTCGGTCTGCAAGAGAGCAGGTGCAAAAAACGATGGCTGAATCTTAAACGCAAACTCTAGGGCTATTTATATTTTAAATAGCAGAAATTTGGATTTAATTTTTTATTATGATGTACATTTCCCAAATCAAAGCTTTAAGCTTTTATGTATGTATAAAAGTAATTCCCAGGCCAGTCGGGCATACAATCTAGTTTAAGGCTTTCTAAAGTCGTGCTTGAGGAACCAGAGCTAGTCAGGCTTTCAGCATATCCACAAAAAGTACGATGAGTGTTACCAATTTGCATTTATCGGAGACTTCAGTGCATCATGTAATTGGCCTCTTGCATATTCACTGTGAATATACTGAAAACCTGACTGTCCAGTCCCAGGTTTGGGTTGCCATGATCTAAGCAATGTAGGGTTAAGTGACCAGCACAACATTCACAGAGTGTCGGTGAAAGAAGAAGAATTTGACCCCTGCCCTCAATTTGTTATCTTTAAAGAGATTAAATAAAGCCACCTCTGGATGAGTTTTACCAGGAATTTGAAAGTAGGCCTCTTTCTCTCTCCACCTAAGGGACTTGTGCTTTAATACAGTATAATTTATGCAGTTTCATTGTTGGATTGAATCATTTCATCTTTCCAAACTGTGCTTAAGGCTAGGTACAGTTCAGGTGCAATAGAGGCTTTGGATGTCTAGAGAAGGGAAATATTTATTTACTAACCCATGACCTAGTAGTTCATCTTTGTTGAGTGGAGGAGTTGCCTTGTGGTTAGCGCAGTGGACTTTGATCCTGGGGAGTTGAGTTCAATTCCCACTGCAACTCCTTGTGACTCTGCGCAAGTCACTTAACCCTCCATTGCCCCTGGTACAAAATAAGTACCTGAAAATATGTAAACTGCTTTGAATGTAGTTGCAAAAACCTCAGAAAGGTGGTATATCAAGTCCCAATTCCCTTTCCCTATTTGAGATTCTACATGGAATGTTGCTACTATTGGAGATTCTGTTGCTACTATTTGAGATTCTACATGGAATGTTGCTATTCCACTAGCAACATTCCATGTAGAAGCCTGCCCTTGCAGATCAGCAATGCGGCCGCACAGGCTTCTGTTTCTGTGAGTCTGGACGTCGGACTCACAGAAACAGAAGCCTGCGTGGCCGCACTGCTGATTTGCAAGGGCAGGCTTCTATATGGACTGTTGCTAGTGGAGGAGTAGCCTAGTGGTTAGTGCAGTGGACTTTGATCCTGGGGAACTGAGTTCAATTCCCACTGCAACTCCTTGTGACTCTGGGCAAGTCACTTAACCCTCCATTGCCCCTGGTACAAAATAAGTACCTGAAAATATGTAAACCACTTTGAATGTAGTTACAAAAACCTCAGAAAGGTGGTATATCAAGTCACCTTTCCCTTTGTGTGTTAATTTATCTCATGAAAATTAACAAGTTAGTGCAGTGGCATACCAAGGTGGGGCGGTCTGCTTGGGGGGGGGGGGGGGGGGTGCCTCGCACCTGTCTGCCCTGCTTGTTCCTTGCTCCCTCTGCCCCGGAACAGGTTATTTCCTGTTCCAGGGCAGAGGCAGAATGGAACGAGCGAAGCAGACAGGCGCGGGCACCCCCCCCCCAGCAGGTAAAAATGCACCCGGGGGTCCTTTCGCCGGGGGTGGGGGGCGCTGCACCCAGGGGGGGGCACATCGGCAATCTGCCCCGGGTGTCAGCCACCCTAGGAACGCCACTGAGTTAGAGTTAGTGAACCTGGCCATGGCAATGAATGGGGAAAGGGAATATACTACCTTTCTGTGGTTTTGCAACTGCATTCAAAGCGGTTTATATGATATATATGTACTTATTTGTTCCTGGGGCAGCAGAGGGTTAAGTGACTTGCCCAGAGTCACAAGGAGCTGCAGTGGGAATTAAACCCAGTTCACCAGGATCAAATTCTCCTGCACTAGCCACTAGGCTACTCCTCCAAAGATAACCAGCTTGGCCCCCCCTCCAACTCAGGTCTACTGTCTTCAAGGGACAGCTGGCAAAAATAGTGCTCCCACCCCAGGATCCCTTAAAACCAAATAGTGCCTCTCTCAATCCTTTACAGAGCCACAAAGTCTGACCCCCCCCCCCCCATGACTCACTATCTTTTAATAAAACTCAAACATACAAGGATTGGGGGGCATGGGGGAGGGGCTGCTATTTGCTTTTAAGGGATCAGGGATGGCAGCATTCTTCTAATCTCAGTAGTTTCTTCAGCTTGCTCCCTGGGAGTGTTGGCTCATGCATGGGCTGCTGATGCTCTTGCAGGAAAGGTAACAACACTTCTAGAGGCGTTGTTAATTTTCAGTGAAAAGCATCCTTCCAGGGCCGCCAAGAGACTAGGCTGGGCCCGGGGCAAGACTGCCCTGCCTCCGCCCCCCCCCACCTCTGCCGCCCCCATCACTCCCCCTGCCGCCCCCTGTCGCTCCCCCCGCTGCTGCCGCCCCCTGTCACACCCCCGCTGCTGCAGTCCCCGGTCTCACATGCCTGCCTCCACGGCTCCGGGCCCCCTGCATTCAAAGCGGCAGTCGCAGATTGCCTCTCAAGTCGCAGATCGCCTCTCTTCTGGCCTTCCCTCCCTGTGTCCCGCCCTCATCTGATGTAACTTCCAGTTTCCGCGAGGGCGGGACACAGGGAGGGAAGGCCTGAAGGGAGGCGATCTGCGACTGAAGAGAGGCAATCTGTGACTGCTGCTTTGAAATCAGGGGGCCCGGAGCCATGGAGGCAGGCAGGTGAGACCAGGAACTGCAGCGCCGGCAGCCTGACCCCGGCGCTGGGCCCCTCTGGAGGCCATTTTTCAGCGCACCTTAGTAAAAGGACCGCTTAATTTGTAGTTGAGGTGATAAGGGATCAAATCATTAGCCCAAGGTCACAAAAAACATTAACAGGAGAGGTAAGATTTGAATGCCGCGTTCCTTGGCGCTCAGCTTCGCTCTGGCCACTAGGCCATGTCTTCACATCACTAAGGTTAAATCTCTGTCTACAAATTACAGGAGCAGGGGGGGGGGGCTCCCCTTCAACGTGGAGGGCACAAGTTCAAGGTTGGCTTGTGCGTGATTGGGAAGAAAGCCATTCTGAGAGACATTGATAGGCTAATGCATAGAACCAAACACAGGCGCCAGACTAGCGCCCATGTTTGTGAGCGCAGAATGCTCAGAGGCTGTAGCATGGGAAACAATGGACATGCCAAAGATTAGCATAAACAGCATGCTAATGCAGTCAAACAGATGTTAATTAGGTCATTTCCTATCACCTCCCAATGCTCAGAGAACAGAGCACAAAACAAAGCCACCTTATGGCTGAAAAAATAACACTAGCTCAGAGCAGGTGTTACGGTTTTTGAAACTAAAAAATCTTCTTCTTCCCAATGGTCTTTAGAATATTAAAATTGAATACAGACTATAATAGCACCGTGTAACGCTCTTTAATATTATATCCAACCATTAAGAATGTATTCACCCGATGTCCTACTCATAATACTGTAACTGCTGTTCCACTAATGTTGTAAACCGCACTGAACCGAAAACAAGGAATATTAGTGGAATATAACACCTAAATAGAATAGAATTGATTCTTTCTTTACAGTCTGCCAGTTTTTATATAATTTGGAATCAGAAGGAATCCCATGCAAGCCCCTAAGTGCCGGTCGTGAAAAATGAGTGTGTGTGATTCCGAGCAAACCCAAAAGTGAAAGCACACATTGGTGCCTGTTTTCTGAAACTCGTATATTTTAAGGCTCAGGAAAACAGACACCAATGTGTGCTTCATGTTCGGGTTTGCCAGGCGCAGGCACACAGGAGCTGAGCTTACCACAAAATTCTTCTGCGCATGTGCCAAGCACGGTATAATTGTGCTGTTGGCTTACCGTGGGAGTTCTGAGCATTGGTCTGTCGGTGAGATGTCTAATTGGATGGGTGGACCATTTCACAGAGTGGAGGAGTAGCCTAATGGTTTGGGCAGTGGACTGCGAACCAGGGGAAACTGGTTTTGATTCCTCTTGCAGTTTCTTGTGACCCTGAGCAATCACTTAACCCTCCATTGCCCCAGGTACAAAAAAAACTTAGAGTCGATATTCAAAAAGTGATTTGACCGGGCAGGAGGTTCTCCTGCTTGGTGAAATCACCTCTGTGGGGCTATCCAGGGATATTCAGTGACAACCAGATAGGTGGGAAAATGTGGGATACAAATGTAATAAATAAATAAATAAATAGTACCGCTGAATATCCCTCTAACCGCCTAAGCGGAAAGTGGCAGAGTCAGCACTCATGCTGGTGCTTTTCTTGGCAGTTAGTTGGAAGTCTGGGATGTGGAAAGACACATTTGTTTTGTTCTGCTACTAACTATTACACAGTACTGTTCTGAGTGTTCCGTTTCGGATTTTATTTGCTTTTGCTGAAAGTATCTACCTGACCTCTGAGGCAGGTGTAGTTTAAGCTGAAACACGGCCCGTGTCGGGTCTATTGAAATAAAGGATTTTACATTGTTCCACTCCTGAAGGCCCATTTGTGCTTCTTTTTGCTGTCTTGTTTGTGTGCTTTTGGACTCCCTCTTTTGCTACCTGGTATGTACTGATACTTAGCACTTAATTTGACAAATTGAATTCCATAAAACACAGACCTATCTTTGTCTGGTTACACTTATCCAGTTAAGGGATGAATAAGGGCCGGATAAGTCCTGGCCATCTGCATATACCTAGATATTCAGTGCCGGTGCCTGGACACAGCCTGGCACTGAATATCCAAGCATAAAGCCGGCAGCAGGTAATGAATCGCTCACTATCGGCTGAATATTTATTCCTTAGATTATGATTTCACTAGGGATAAAGTATGATTGCACCACAGGAAGGTGGTATTGCAAGAATGCAATAAAACAATTAGCACACAGGGCTACTTTTTTCTTGTGATTCCGCTGTAAATGTTGTATTACTTTTCAGGGGATTCAATATATTATTTATGAATCTCCGCATCTTGAGAACTTTTTGAAAGAACATGGCGCGATTCAGTGTCTCAGCTGAGTTGGTTTATTGGGCTTATATGAAACATTTTGTCTTCTTAGTTAAAGCTTTGTATATCTGTTTATCTTTTGTACACCACCTTGAGTGAATTCCTTCAAAAAGGCGGTAAATAAATCCTAAATAAGAAATAAGAAGAAATATCATACCAGTATTACTTTCCCTACACTGGCCATCTCTGCTGTTGCAATTTAAGTTTACAATGCTTTCCTTAACCTTTAAGTGTTAAGACTTGCAGGTTGACTATCATTGCAGCTAACATTGTCCTCTTATCAACCAGAAAAGTGCGGCAGGCTCAGGGCACCTGTTAGCTTGGCTGTGATGCACAATTTTGTGGGAGCCCTATAAAAACAGGCTTTGCACACAAGCGGGCACAATTTTAAAACAGAAAAGCATCTAAAAGTGGCATAAAGCAGCATTTGGACGTTTTTCTCACAGAAAACGTCCAAATCTCAGGGGGGCGTATCAGGGGCATGTTCAGGGCATGACTTGGGCGTTCCTGAGACTTAGACATTTGTCAGCCATAATGGAAGAAAACAAAAATGTCCAGGACTAAAACTAAGATGTTTTGAGCTAGACCTATTTTATAACGAATAATGCACAAAAAGGTGCCCTAAATAACCAGAAGACCACTGGAGGGAATCAGGGATGAACTCCCCTTATTCCCCCAGTGGTCACTAACCTCCTCCCACCCCCCAAAAATGTGATGAAAAACATTACTTGCCAGCCTCAGATGTTATATTCAGGTCCATTAGAACAGCATGCAGGTCCCTGGAGTAGTGTAGTTGGTGGGTGCAGTGCACTGCAGACTGGTGGACCCAGACCCATACCTCCCCCTACCTGTTACAGCTGTGGAGGAAACTGTGAGCCCTCCAAAACTCACCAGATACCTACTGTACCCACATATAGGTGCCCCCTTCACCCGTAAGGGCTATGGTGGTGGTGTACGGTTGGGGGTAGTGGGTTTTGGGGGGGCTCAGCAGACAAGGTAAGGGAGCAATGGTCAGATGTGTACCTGGGAGCATTTTATGAAGTCCACTGCAGTGCTCCCCCTAGGGTACCCTATTACTTTCCTGGGATGTCAGGGGGACCAGTGTACTACAAATGCTGGCTCCTCCTACATCCCAATGGCTTGATTTTGTGCGTTTTGCACTTGGATGCTTTTTTCCCCCAAAAAATGGACCATAAAATAAAACGTCCAAATCACAAAACCTTCTTTTTTCAAAAACAAAAGATAGATGTTTTTCTTATTTGAAAATGACCTTCTTTGCTATTCAGATTTTGGATGTTTTTTTGGCAAAACGTCCAAAGTTGGACTTAGACGTCACATCAAAAATGCCCCTCAAACTAACTATGGTCAAAGCCTGCACATAGCAGCGCACAACACATTTAAAGCCATGCTAGTGAAGCTATTCGTTATTCAGCGCAGATGCAGAGAAATGTAAAAAAGACCAAAAGCCTGCATGCAATATTGGGGCTTCAACACAAGGGTCTGAGGAGGTGTAAAAGATTAGCTCGATCAGCTTTGGTGAGGATTGCATTTCTCTTTACTGAGGCCTGATGCTCAGAAGCAAATGTGGACGCTAGAGGACATTAGCGCTGGACTAGCGCCCGTATTAGCGCAGAATACTGAGGCTCTTCTGTGGGAAACAACAAGCGCACCAAAGATTAATGCAAATAGCATGCTAATGTAGTCAAACAGATGTTAATGAGCTCATTTCCTATTCCCTCCCAATGCTCAGAGAACAGACGTTCTTACCGCTGAAAAAATAACGCCAGCTCAGAGCAGGCTTTAGGGTGTTTACAGAGAGGATTTCTCATCTTTCTTTAAAATCTGCCGATATTTTCTTTAATTTCAAAGCAGAAGGAAGCCCATGGAAGCCCCTAAGCGCCATTAGTGAGAAACAATTGTGCACTTGTCCGAGCAAACTCGAAAGTGAAAGCACACATTGGCGCCTGCTTCCTGTGTTTAAATATAAGCCTTCCAAGTTAAAAAAAAACAATGAAAAGCTTATATTTAAAGGCACAGGAAACAGATGCCAATGTGTGCTTCATGTTTGGGTTGCCTGGCACATGCACACAGGAGCTAGGCTTACTGCGAAACTCTTCCGCGCGTGCGCCACACATGTCCCCCCTCCTTGCTTTCGCTTTAACAGCATGCACATGATTTGCATACTATTTCCTTTGAGCACTGGCGAGCTAATTTGTTTTGCTGTTCTGGTGGCATAGTTTCTGCGTTGTTGGCTTACTGCAGGAGTTCTGAGCGTCGGGGCCTGAGAACTTAGAGCCCCACAACATTTACCTGGGTTCCATAAAGAGCATGGGCAAAAATAACAACAGAACTGAGGGGAAAGGTGTACTGGAGCAAAGTGCAAAGTGCCGGACTGTTGAATTGCACGCATGCGCAGATTTAAGCAGAAAAAATTGTATTGGCGCCCGGAGTTGGATGTGTATGTATCTGTTCATGTGCTGGAATGCTATTCCTCGAGTAAATATTGGTATCACAAAAATGCTATGCACAGAATAGCATTCCAGTGCGTATGCAACTCCAGCTGCTGCTAGTGTAGATGCATCCTTTGGTGGGCTCTGCCATGTTAACCACATATTTTTTCTACCAGGCCTATTTGATTACTGCATCGGGGAGAAAAACTTTGGCACTACTCTTGCTTTAGGAAGTTGTAGTACCTAAAAATCAGCGCTGAAAATTTAATGCATTAGTACGAATCTATAAGGGGTACACATTGTTTATGGAATCTCGCTTAGGGCATAAACCACGCCTAGCTGTTGGCGCCTGCAATTACACATGCTATAAGCATGCATAAATGCCGGTGTCTACATTAGATACAGTCTGGCCATATTATATATACACATGCAAAATTTGGGAACGCCCTCTGAATGCCCCAGAAACACCCCTAGCCACCCCCCTCCAATATTTATGTGCGTTAGGACTTATGCGCTCATCATTATAGAATACAATATGCATGTAAATCCAATTTAGGGCCAATTAATGCCAATAATTGGTTGTCATCACTCAATTATCAGCACTGATAGACTCGTTACTCAATTAAGTTACGTACATAAATTGGGCGCATGCCCAATTTAACACGTGTAACTCGCCATGCCATATATAGAATCTGGGGGTAAGTGTAATTTCACAGCTTCTTAACATTGGCACCTCAGTCAGAAAGTCTCTTGGAGGTTCCCTCAGTTCACCTTGCTGGTAAGGCTACCACTAGGAATTTTGCTTGTTTAATTGCAGGGCCTTGGATTGTTGAACTTTTGGCCTGTAGGGATAAGGTTGGAGGGCGACCTGAAGGCTTTCCGAAAGAAGCTTAAAAATGTTTTGTTTCAAGAGACAACTATGGAATAAATCAGGAGTTTTTAGCAAATATTAACATAAGCTGTTTTTTAGATTTATGTTGTGGTTTACTTATGTTCGTTTTATTATATCTGTGTGTATTATAAACTACCAAGAATTTTATGATTGGCAGTATATAAATATTTAAAGATAAATAAATAAAAGTGTGTCGGTCATGAAATAAAATGGGTTTTTAAAGGATTTTTTCCTAGTTATTACTGTTGAAAAGCAATCATGTTCTTTTATATCCCTGTGTCTCTTATTTTAGTTTCAGAGAGGCTTACAGTATTGTGTGTCTGGGTAAATCCCAGTGTAAATAAAGAGTCACAATTTGAGAAGTCCAAGTTCTAAAGCATATGAAACAACCATTATTTCTTCCATTTATTTAATGGGATTTATTAACCACCTTTATGAAGAGATTGATAGAGATGAAGAGATTTAGGACTGGAGGAGTTTGATCTGAGATAGTCTGGGGAGTGGCTGAGTGCTGGGCAGGTAAAAATCAATGCAAACACGTAAGGAAAGCATGCAGAGTCGTAGTTTCTGGACTGCTTTCCAGAATAGACTTGTTGAGGAGGGTTGTGTGTATATGTATATATGGAGGATATGCATGAAATTGTGGGGAGATGTAGGGATAACTGTGTGGGAGGAGTGTATGGATTTTGATGGGAGCGTGTATGCGAGGATGGTATAGAGGGCTGTGGTTTTGAGTCTGGGGGCATATGTGGGGATATATGTGGGGTGTGGAAGGTTGGTTGCTTTTTCAGATAATCCAAATAGAACACGTAATCTCAGAGTTCTGTTCCTTCAGCAGAGATTTTAGCTTAATTTTTCTCTACAAAGGTAGAAGATTTACACTCATCTTTTACGACTGCTAGATCAGCATTAGTTTCTACCATACTTTTGACCTAATACGTGGTCATCCTTTGACATTCCCTCTCTTGCACAGTTCTCTAAGTTGCTGGCTACCATGAGGAAAACAACTTGCAGTTTGGATCCTATTCCTTCTTCGTGGATAGATGTCAACATTCATGGTTTATTACCTTACTTTCTCATTTTGATTTCTAGTCTTGATACTGCTCAGATTCCCTCACACTGGAAAACAGCTATAGTCAAACCCATTTTGAAGAAACAGTCGCTTGACCCTTCAGTAGCTGGTAACTACTGTCTTGTTTCTCAGCTTCCGTTTCTTTCTAAACTGACTGAATAAGTTGTCTTCCAATAGCTTTCTACCTTTCTAGAAAAAGCATCAGTTTTACACCCTAGACAGTCTGGCTTCAGGAAAGGGTTCATGACTGCACAGCTCACCAAAGTTCATAATTCACTCTATGAAGGATAAATTGCTCTTGTTGTTTCTTTAGATCTTAGCACTTAGGACTTGTCAATTATTACTTCTTGCTCCATCACTACATGATAATTGGTTATCAGAGAACAAGTCCTTTTGTGGTTTCAATCGTTTCTCACTGACAGATCTTTTTTTGTTTCTAATTCTGGGTCTAAGTCCTCAACATATAGGCTGCATTGTGGAGTCATCCAAGGCTCTACCTTATCACCTACTCTTTTTAACATATTCTTGAGTCCCCCTGCAACTCTTATCCAAGATGTGGGATTAGCTCTTATCTGTAGCTCTGGGCTCTCTTCAGATTCATGTGAAGAAGGTTACAGAGTGGCCACATGATCATAGTCTGGTTCGTAATTCCAGCAAGACCACTAATTGTTGGTTGACAGGCCATTTAAAGTTGCCACTGTGTTCTGGGATCTTCCTATTCAGCCAGTTACTACTTTTAAATACTTGGGTGTGATTTGGAATTGTCTTTCAAAGAGCAGGTCTCCTCAGTCCTGCATTTGGGCTTTTTGGTTCTTCAAGGTCTGCGTTCGGTTAGATATGTCTTTGAGTTTGACCATTTACATCTCTTTCCGATCGCCCTTATTACCTCGCAGTTAGATTATTGCAATGCCATCTATGCAAGCATTCTTCGGTATCCCTTTCTTTTTTTCCTTGCCGAGCTAATTTCTCCAGCACCTCACATAGACAACACCCTTTCCCCCTCCCTCATACCTCATACAGGCAGTACTATTTTTGCCATGTAAAACTCACTAAACAAAAACATTTCTGATTCTGGTGTGATATCACTAACACAATATAAACCTTCTCAATACCAGGCATATTGTGAAGCCACTCTGATCATAGAGCAAATCTACTATGCTACAGCAACTTCCAAAACAAGGACTCTTGAAAAGGCAGTGTTCTAAATATTATAGCGGACCTTAAAACATCAATATATCACTTGGGAAAACTAAGCAAGCCAAATTACTACAGATTGCTACATAGAAAATTCATGCGAATAGAATACCTAGCCTTGTTCACATACAAAGAACACAAATGCCAAATACAGAATAAGTGACCGCATGTACTGTGCAAAATACATAGGTGCCAGGTGTCAGGCATAGTATTAGAAGTGGTGTGCAACCAGGGCAATTGTACCTGACTCCTTGGCCAGAGGGGGCCCCAAGTCTGCCGGAACCTGAAGAAGGCATAACCTGGTACAGAGCTTTGGGTTCCTTTCCCAAAATTCTGCCATGGACCTCAGCCATGTCTGATACCAACTCTGGCAGCTGTGCATTTCAAAAACTGACATTTTCTAATCACTAAATAGGAAATAAAATTATTTTTCTACCTTTGTTTGGTAATTTTATTTTTTTTATTGGTTTCATCTATGGTTTCTATTTTCCCCTGTCTTCTCTTAACTTTCTTGCCAAGGTCTTCTGTCTATATGATATTTCTTCTCTTTCCATATCCATTATCCATCTTTCCTCTGTGTCTCTGTCCCTGTTCTGCCTCCATATTCAGCCCAACATCTCCATTCTGTATCTCTTCTACCTCCCTTGTTCAGCATCACCCTTCTGTGTCCCTACTTTGAGCAGGGACTGTCTTTCTTCTATGTTTGTGCAGCGCTGCGTACGCCTTGTAGCGCTATAGAAATGTAGTACCAACATCTTCCCGAAGCTGCCCCCATGTCCAGCGTTTCCCTTCTGTGTCCCTAACCCCCCCTCCAAGTTCAACATTAGTCCTGTGTCTCTACCCTCTCCCTGTCCGGCATTGCCCCTCTATGTGTCCATATACTCCCCCATGCCCACTATCTCCCTTCAGTGACCCTATCCCTCCTCATGTCCAGATTTTTCTTTCTCTCTACCCTCCCCACCCAACATGGCCCAGCTTCTTTCCTACTCTCCCCATGTGGTCCAGTATCTCTCTGTCTCTCTCCTCTTCACCCTCTACCCAGTGTTCAGTATCTTTCCTCCTTCCATGAGTCCAGCTTCTCTCCTCTTCATTTCCTCACAAGATGGCATCTCTCTCTTTCCCTTCTATTCCCTCTCACCTTCCACCAATACTCTGTTCAGCACGTGTCCCTACCTCTGTGCATCTATCACCTCTCCCCCTGCTTCCCTCCATCTCCAACAGTCCCACATCTCTCAGTCTCTCCTCTCTCTCTGGGTCCCCGCTGGGTAGTTTGGCATCTGCCCTTTCCTTGCCAGTTCCCCTCCCCCTGGTAGTTCATCAACTCTCCCCTCTCCACATTTGCCCTCCAGGTCCAGATTTTCTCTTGCACCCTCCCTCTGCCAATCCAACATCTCTTCTGACTCCCCCACAAGTCCATCTGCTCTCCTTTCCCTCTATCAGGAATCCAGCAACTCTCCTGACTTCCCCCATTCCCTCTCCCCCCTGCAGATCCAAATTTTCTCTTGCTCCCTCCCCCTGCCAGTCCAGCAACTCTCCTGACTTCCCTGTATGAGTACAGCAACTTTCCTGACACTCCTCCCCCCCAATATAATCCAGCAACTGTCCCTCTCCTTCTCTCTCCTCTAGGTCCAGCACCTTTCTTCATCTGCTCCCTCCCCCTCCCCCCCACAGGTCCAAACACATCTCCTGCTTCTTCCCTCTGCTGCGCTTCCAAACCTGCCTTCTTCACTGGCTGCAGTAGCCATAAACACAAGCTGTCTGCAGCTGGCCCATGAATGTTTCCTCTGCAGTGCCCTGCCTTCCCCTGCTGATGCAACTTCCTGTTTCCTTAGGAGCGGGATGCGACAGAAGAATGGTTCCTGATTGTACTGGGGGGGGGGGGGGGCAGGGGAAGCAGGGGGGAAGAGAGGTGCTTGGGCTCAGCCTGCAATCCTTAGGCGCCAGGTCTGAATTTTTAGTTGTCAAGGTGACCTGGCACCCAGGGTTTGATGAGCCCTGCCTCAGATATATATTCAACAGCCTTAATTAAACAGATAGTCCTGCTAAATATTTGTATAAAGTGCAAGGCTGGTGTTCACCTTTATACAACAACTGTTCACCTTTATACAACAACTGTTCTAGTTGGATAGCAAGACCCTCGTTACCAATTTTGGAGGCCAAACTTTAGCAGAATATCAATGAGTTGGAAGAGAGCCATAAAAAGACTACCAAAATTATGGCAATCCTACACCATATGAAATAAGATATAAGGATCTAAATATGTATAGCAGAAAAAAATGGAGGATATGATAGAGACGTTCAAATACATGAAAAGTCTAACTCGAGCACAGATGAAAGAATACTGTAAAATGAGTTCACAGTAGAACACTACATGGGGATCAACTTAGGAGCAACTTCAGAAAATATTTCTTCAAAGATTGAGTACTAGGCACATAGAAGGGCCTCCCAGTAGGGTTGTAGAAACAAAACAATAACAGAATTTAGGAAAGTCTGGGATAAAGCCTTGTGAAGAAATTAAGTGAAACCAGCAATCGTCTAGGGTCTGTGGCTTTGTACCAAAACTAAATTAAGCAATCAACCTTCATACTCTATATGGCCGGATGTTTGGACTCAGAGGCTGCTTCCTTCCTTGGAGAAAGGTCCATGTGCAGCATGTCGGCAGTGAGATTTGGTCAAATCTCATAATACCAGTTCACATCTTTTCTCTTTGCTCTGGCTTCAGGTGATCTGTTTTTCATCAAAATCTGGAATGTGGAAGTCCTCTAATCTTGGATTGCTATGACCATCTGCTTCTCTGGATGCTGCCAGTTCTTATATCTCATTGCACTGATCATCTGATAATATGTGTTCATTCGAACTCCAGCTATCATCATAATGTTGGGTTCTGAAGATAATTTTTACCACATCACATGCTATTCTGTATAAGGCTAATTTTCAGCTGAACAAATCGGTCTTAAGCTGCATTTTGCTCTCTACTGCTTCATCTGCTCCTTTTTTCATTCCTGGCTGAACACGGACAATCTTGAGATGCTAAGGGGTCCTTTTACTAGGGTGCGCTGAAAGATGGCCTGCAGTAGTGTAGGTGCAGGTTTTGGGCACGCGCAGAATCATTTTTCAGTGCATCTATAAAAAAGGCCTTTTTAAAATTTTTGCCAAAAATAGACGTGCGGCAAAATGAAAATTGCCGTGCGTCCATTTTGGGTCTGAGACCTTACCGCCACCCATTGACCTAGCGGTAAAGTCTTACATGGTAACTGGGTGGTAATGACCTATGCGCTCCAAATGCCACTTGGCGTGCATCCGATATGCATGGCAGAAAATAAAAATTATTTTTCGGACGCATGTATCGGACGTGCACCAAAAATGAAATTACCACTAGAGCCACGTGGTAGCTGTGCAGTAACTCCATTTTGGCATGCGTAGACTCTTATGCGGCTTAGTAATAGGGCTTCTAAGCCTTCTGCAGTGATAACAGTAATATTTTTACTATGCAGAAATAATTCAGTTCATGTTATAATCACCTTAGGCACATATAATTTGGGGGGGGGGGGGGGTTAATTATACAAAGCATGTTTTCACTTGTAAAGTGTGTTTTATCCACAGACAATTGTTATTAAAAAATTATGTGGAGGTATATATTTGGCAAGATAGTGCCTGCATTTATATGATCTGTGCGTAGATGTAGTTTGGGCAGGGGTGGGGTAGGGTTGTGTAAATTATATGTGTAGATGCGTGGAGTAGAGCACTTACGCATCTTTGGGTTGGATCTGGGAGCCTGTTTTATAAAGACACAAAGCTGTCTATATTGCATATTGTAAAACAAACAAAAATCCAATCAAAAGACCTAACTACAAATAATGACCTCAATTTTTATTGAAGGACAATCAGAAGACATGTATCTCTGGAAAAGTATACCAAGTATATTTGCTTGAAATCACTTCCTCGGAGGTCCATTTTTTTTCTGTTCTTTGTATTTTTTTCTAATTTCTCAAATCATATCAATATTCTCTCATAACCGTTATATTAATCTGTCTTTGATGTCAATCTTTGAAATCTTCCAATGGTAATCCACAAAAATTCAAGGTAACAATAGAAGTTTTAAGAATTACTTTTCTGAAAACCCCAGGAGCCAGCAACCTGCATGGATCCATCTTTTAATGTACTGCATCAGGGTGGGTGGCCACCATATTATACCTTCAGCTCACTTGACCTTATATCTTGCTATAGCCGTTAAGCTGTTAGTTGGTACTTGCTAATAGAAAATCTTTCAAATCTTTCAGAATAAAAACTAGTAATACTCTCTTCATATAATTCTCTCTTTCTTTATCGGAGGAAAAGACTTCAGATTCTCTGTGTTGCGCCCTAATTTGTGTCTTGAGAGCTGCGACCTCTCCTCTGCAGATTACTTGTCTGCTTTGATTAGGATCAGGTGCAGAATCATCATTAGTCTAAAAAACTTCCATTTTTTTATTTCTTTGTGCTTAATATGTTGCCGTTAAGGCAAGTTAGGCTGTTATCTCAATCAGAGACTAATCACCACCTGTAAAAAATGGAAGTGCCAATTCAAATCACTTAGAGGCCCTTTTACCAATCTGTGGTAAAAAGTGGCCTTAATCCGTCCTTACCTGGGTAATTTCTGGCCATTAGGGCCATTTTTTACCACAGAGGTAAAATGGCTGATTTTTCCATTTCCATTATTAATGGCCATTAGCATATGAGCCCCTACTGCTCCCTATTTTATAGGCGGTAAGGACTGATGTGCTAACCAAGCGCTAATTGGCTCATGCACGACCATGTAGCTGCACTAACTGATTAGCACAGAACATGCCTACTGTCTGCCCCAAGACCTACCCAGCACTAAAATATATTTTATTTTTCAGCATGCGGGTAGCACGCGCTGATCCCAAAACTACTATCAGGCTTATTTTTGAAAGAGAAGGGCGCCCATCTTTCGACACAAATCGGGAGATGGGCATCCTTCTCCCAGGGTCGGCCAAATCAGCATAATTGAAAGCTGATTTTGGGCATCCTCAACTGCTTTCCGTCACGGGGACGACCAAAGTTCATGGGAGCGTGTCTGTAGCGCAGCGAAGGCGAGACTGGGGTATGCTTAAGAGATGGGCGTGCTCGGCCGATAATGGAAAAAAGAAGGGTGTCCCTGACAAGCATTTGGTCGACTTTACTTGGTCCATTTTTTCTTACGACCAAGCCTCAGAAAGGTGCCCGAACTGACCAGATGACCACCGGAGGGAATCGAGGATGACCTCCCCTTACTCCCCCAGTGGTTATTAATCCCCTCCCACCCTAAAAAAAACTTTTTAAATATTTTTTGCCAGCCTCTATGCCAGCCTCAAATGTCATACCCAGCTCCCTGACAGCAGTATGCAGATCCCTGGAGCAGTTTTAGTGGGTGCAGTGCACTTCAGGCAGGTGGACCCAGGCCCATCCCCCCTACCTGTTACACTTGTGGTGGTAAATGTGAGCCCTTCAAAACCCACCAGAAACCCACTGTACCACATGTAGGTGCCCCCCTTCACCCCTTAGGGTATGGTAGTGGTGTACAGTTGTGGGGAGTGGGTTTGGGGGGGTGGGGGGGCTCAGCACCCAAGGTAAGGGAGCTATGCACCTGAGAGCAATTTTTGAAGTCCACTGCAGTGCCCCCTAGGGTGCTCGGTTGTTCTCCTGGCATGTGAGGGGGACCAGTGCATTACGAATGCTGGCTCCTCCCACGACCAAATGGCTTGGATTTGGTCGTTTCTGAGATGGGTGTCCTCGTTTCCATTATGGTCGAAAATAGGGGACGACCATCTCTAAGGTCGACCTAAATGTTGAGATTTGGGCATCCCCAACCATATTATTGAAATGAAAGATGGACGCCCATCTTGTTTCGATAATACAGGTTTCCCCGCCCCTTCGGCGGGACATCCTGTGAGGACGTCCTCAGGAAAACTTGGGCGCCCCTTTTGATTATGCCCCTCCACGGGACCCCTGAGCACACCCTGCGGTAAGGCATTTTTAGCTGTGGTAAGCACATGTTAGTGCATACCACAACTTAGTAAAATGGCCCTGAAAATAAATATAATTTCAAATGGTAATAAAAAAGTAATTAGCTTTGTCACTGCTGCAGTTCCTGTGGTCCCTTTACACCTGACTTGTCACAAGTTTCGTTCCAAAGAATTCCTTCAAGGGCTGGGAGTCATTGGAACGGACATTCCTTTATGTTCTAATGCAATACCGCTACTAAAAAAAAGCATCATGGCTCATTGGCGTTTTAATCTTTTCCTTGCAGCCTCTGCTTCCTTTCAGCTGCAGTGCTAATAAAAAAAACTTTATTTACAAGATTACAACAAACTGAAATCATCATGAATTAAACATGAAATTGAAATTGAAATTTAACCCAGCAACCTTCCTACTCATCCTATAAGGAAGTGAAATACTGAAGTAATATATTAGATGTTCATATCAAAATATTCCATTCAGTTCCTCATTCAACCCAACTGGGACCAAAGATTGTAAATGATAAATCCAGAACTGACAGCCCCGTAATGATATTGGGAACTGTTCGATTACAAACCACGTAAGGTCATAAAAAGAATTTGCACAAGAGTGAAAGTAAGAAGGAGGTAGGGAATTACAGACCTGTCAGTCTGACCTCGGTGGTGAGTAAGCTAATGGAAACGCTTCTAAAGAAGAGGATTGTGACATTTCTTGAACTACATGGAATGCGGGACCTGAGGCAGCATGGCTTCACTAGTGGCAGGTCGTGTCAGACGAATCTGACTGTCTTCTTCAACTGGGTGACCAAACAGTTGGATGTTGGAGGGGCGCTTGATGTGGTATACTTGGATTTCAGTAAAGCCTTTGACACGGTTCCGCACAGGTGACTGATAAATAAATTGAGTGCCCTCGGTTTGGGACCTAGAGGAACTGATTGGGTAAAAAATTGGTTGAATGGTAGGAAACAGAGGGTGGTGGTAAATGGAGCTTGCTCTGAAGAAAAGGATGTCGTCAGTGGAGTACCGCAGGGATCAGTCCTGGGGCCGGCGCTTTTTAACGTATTTGTGAGCAATATTGCAGAAGGGCTGTCTGGTAAGGTTTGTCTCTTTGCGGATGATACTAAACTCTGCAACAGGGTGGACACCCTGGAGGGTGTGAATGACATGAGGAAGGACCTAGCGAAGCTAGAGGAATGGACTGATATTTGGCAACTAAGGTTTAATCCCAAAAAATGCAGGGTCATGCACTTGGGTCGCAAAAATCCGAAGGAACGGTACACTATAGGGGGTGTAGTGCTTTAGTGTGTGAAGGAAGAGTGGGACTTAGGGGTGATTGTGTGTCTGATGAACTTAAAGCTTTCAAACAAGTAGAAAAAGCGACGGCCAAAGCCAGAAGGATGCTTGGGTGCATAAAGAGAGGCATGACCAGCAGGAAAAAGGAGGTGATAGTGCCGTTGTATAAGTCTCTGGTGAGGCCTCATTTGGAGTACTGCGTGCAGTTCTGGACAGCACCTACGGAAAGATATAAACAGGATGGAGTCGGTCCAGAGGGTGGCCACAAAATTAGTAAGTGGACTTGAATGCAAAAATGATAGGGACAGGCTTATGAACCTCAACATGTATACGCTGGAAGAGAGGAGGGAGAGAGGAGACATGATAGAGACATTTAAATATCTCAAGGGCATTTATGTACAAGAAGAGAGCCTTTTTCAAATGAAGGACAGCTCTGGAATGAGGGGGCATATGACAAAGATAAGAGGGAATAGGCTTAGGAGTAACCTTAAGAAGTATTATTTCACAGAAAGGGAGGTGGAGGCGTGGAATGGCCTCCCGGTGGAGGTGGTGGAGTCGAGGACGTTCCAGAGTTTAAAAGGCATGGGATAAGCATGTGGGATCGCTTAGGAACAGGAAGAATTAGGGGTTACAGAGGATGGGCAGACTGGATGGGTCATATGGCCTTTATCTGCCGTCATGTTTCTATGTTTCTATTATTTTCCAATGAGTCATTATAGAGCTGTTTAATTCTGAGTCTGTATCCTAAGTTTGTGTTTAGACATCCCAGCCTTAACTGCTCACCTAATACACCTTATGTATACTTTTTGACATGGGCTCCTAATGATATAATCTACATTTGTAGAATTACATATACAGTAGTTGAGCTCTTGATTGTGTACAGCTTACAGTTCTAGGATTCCTCCGTGTTGTACAAGCCTCCATATTTATGTAATAATTACACCTGCCACAGGGTCTGTGTCCATAATAAGGGAAAGGGAATGGGACTTAATATACCGCCTTTCTGTAGTTTTTCCAACTACATTCAAAGCGGTTTACTTTATATACAGGTACTTATTTGTAGTTGGGACAATGAAGGGTTAAGTGACTTGCCCAGAGTCACAAGGAGCAGGTTCTGGGACATTATCCCTCAGTAACATGGAATGAACCAGTTTATCACATAGGCTAGAGCCATAAGTGAAAGCTACTCATGGCTCATTCAGAAAATAATTATTATTTACAGGTACACAGGGAGGCATATTTTCAAAGCACTTAGCCTCCAAAGTTCCATAGAAACCTATGGAAACTTTGGGAGGCTAAGTGCTTTTGAAAATGAGCCCGATTATGGCCTTGAGTACAGCTGTGATTCCAAGTCTGGCTAACCTTTATGTGGCACAGTTTGAAGAAACTATTTTTATATGTCAGAATGATTTACTCATGTATGCAGTTGATGTTGAGGTAATCATGATTGTTGATTGTTGAGTTTATAGTCGAACTGTCAGGAGGCAGCCTAGAAGCCTGAAAGGTCATTGAAGGGGGAGAGTACAAAACTCCCTTATATGGTAGTGAAGCCACACCCAGGGCATCCCAAGATGCACTGGGCAGGGCAGGTCGCTGCCATTTTGGAGTCAGCGCTGGAAGGAGGAGGGATTGCTACTCCCTCCTCCGTCATCTAAGGGGTTCGGAACCTCTTGATCACCATGTTGGGGGGGGGGGGGGCGCTAGACCATCAGATGGGGGCTGTAGGTCCACCGGACCTTCAACTCTCTTCTTTCAGGGGGTTGGGGCTCCTGGTGGGGTCAGGTCTTTTGCTGGGGAGGCTGCATCTCTTCTGTTGGGGTGGATGGAGGGGCCATCTAGCATGCTGATGCATGCTGGACAGGGCTCCCCATTCCTCCCCAATGCTCTATAAACCCTAACCCCAGCTCCGAGCTGGCATAGGGTATACAGTGGTAGCAGCACGCTAGTTTGGCTCTGCCCACTGAGCATTGGGGAGGAATACTAATGTCTCTGTTTAGCATGCATTTGCATGCTATTAGCATTCAGAGCCAGGAGCGCATTGTTACATGTGCTCACCAGCTCTGATCCTGGGATATAGGCAAACGCGAGTGCTAGTCCGGCGCTAATGGCCTCTAGCGCCCTTGTTTGCTTTTGATCATCTGGGCCTGAAGGTTCATCTAAGGCATATAAATACCCTTGCACCAGCTTTGTGAATAAGCATAACAAAGAAGAAGTGATAGACCAACTACAGGAAGTTCAGAAGAGTAGAGAGAAATAACAAGATGGCGGTTCCCAATACACTCATTGCTGTGGTCATTCTACCAGTTCTGATAGTAATTGTTTCCTGATCATGGAAATGGGGTTTGGGTATAATGAAGTAGTCTTTGAGCAGATGGTCTTGATTTGCGATTTCACTTTGATTTGGTGCTGCTTTGTACTTTTGGTGTTAGATTCTGTTTGGAGAGCATTTCTTTGTAATCTGCTCCCCAGATGTGAATCTGGTTCTGCAGGTTGTGGGGGGGGGGGGGGGGGGGGGGGGGATGTCAAGCAGGAAAGGGTCTGCTTAAGTTTAACTAGTTCTCAAGTTCCACACTGTACACAGATGTGAGAATAGTACCTTCTCCACACATTGAAGATGAACTTTGTTCTTGGTGATATGAAAATGTATTTATACCCCTCCTGATTTCCCCTACTGTTTCATGTTTGTCACACTGAATAGTTTCAAAAGGAACCTGAATAAACACATAATGCGGTTTTAAAATGATTGCATCATTTATTTAAGGAACAAAGTTATCCAACACCTATATCACCATGTAAATAAGAAACTTCCCCTAAACTTAGTAACTGATTTTACTATCTTTAGCAGCAATAATTACAACCAAGCGCTTCCTATAATTTGATAACAATCATTCACATTGCTGTTGAGGAATCTTAGCCCATTCTTATTTGCATAATTGCTTTACTTCAGACATATTTGTAGGGTTTTGTGCATGAACTGCTTCTTTAAGGTCATGCCACAGCATCTCTATTGCGTTCAAGTCAAGACTGACTAGGGCAGTTTAATACTTTAATTTTGTTTCTTCTCAGACATTTAGACATAGAATTTATTTTGTGTTTTGGATTATTGTTTTGCTGCATAACCCAATTATGCTTCAGCGTCAGCTCACAGACAAATGACCAGAGATTCTCCTTAAGAATGTTCTGGTACAGTGCAGAATTTATGGTTGCTTCAATAATCACAAGTTTTCCAGGTCCTGAGGCAGCAAATCATCCCCACACAGTACAACCACCGTGTTTGACTGTTGATATGATGTTCTTACTGTGGAATGCTGTACCTGTATTGTCCAAAGCGTTCCACCTTTAACTTATCTGTCCATAGAACATTACCCCAAAAGGCTTTGAATCATCTAGGTATGTTTTTGTGAATGTGAGACAAACATTGATGTTACTCTTGAATAATAGCAGTTTCTGTTGTCTTGCGACTCTCCTATGAATCCCATTTTTGCCTCTTTCTTATAGTGGAATCGAGAACGCTGACCTTAGCTGAGACTAGATGGGTCTGCTGTTCTTTAGTTGTTCTTCTGGAAAGTTTTGTGACTTCCTGGATGAAATGGTGGTTCAGGTTTTTTTTAACCTCTAAAAAGTTAACCGGTTAAGCCGATATTCAGTGCTAACCAGTTAACTTTTTAGCAGTTAAGATAGGCCTGCTATTTATGCAGCCTATTTTAACTGTAGCATGATATGAGGAATTTTCAGAGTTATTTTGCTGGAATCAGATACAAATGTATTTATATAAAATATACAGCTGCAAAGACTTTATCAGATAAACTGGTCTGACTTTCACCTTCTCCCTGGAGACTACTGATAACAAAAGCTAGCCGGGTGGATACTTACAGTCAATCACCACATCTCCAAAGAACAAAATCTGCATATTGACAGCAATCACAGAGACTAGATTTAACAAAAGACAGCAAGACTCCACCTAATCTGACAAAAGAAGCCCACCTACACTAGACAATGACTCTTTTAATCCTGTATCTACCAGCAGATGGCCAGAACAGAAACTCTTATGATGTCTTTAAAACCTGTGATCAGTTTTCATACTCCATCTCAAAACCAGATGGAACCAGTTCAGCTATCCCTGAGTTTTCATTGGATCGAGTGCACCCTACCTGACTTCAGCCTACGGTCCAACAAGAAAATATAAACCCTGGAACATTCTCAGAGCTCTCTGGCCCTCTCTTTCTTCTCTACTGCTTCCTGAATCCCTGGGCCTTGCTGGACTTCACACACATCCAAAATAAGAAATGCTCCAGGTTCCAGCAACAACTCTACAACAAAAAGACTTCTTTTCCAGCAAGGACTTCCTTCATCACTCCAACCAGCAGCCTCCATCAAAGTGAGTTACTATTAATCCAGCCTAATTTATAATTCAGACTTTCTAATCTTGTAGCACATTTCCCTTGTGTAAGATCCCTAAAAACTGCCTCTTTTAACATTATTACATTACCCGTATTGTAAATAAGCATTTTAAAGTTAAATATCTGGTCTTTTATGTTTTGAGCACATGTCCTTAAACATTACAGTACAGGTTAACATAATTCCCCAAATCAAATATATATTTTCATTCCCCTGTTTTTGTACATCTCTTATACTTTTTACATTTTATAACCACTGAAAATAGCTGCTTAATCACTGAATATCTGTGCCTAACTGGTTATGTTGTGCGATATAGCTGGTTAGCAGCAACTGACAGTATTCTACAACTTGCGCACTAAGGAAATAAGTTGATGGAATTAGGGGGAACTATAATGCCTCTGTATCATAAGTACATAAGTAATGCCATACTGGGAAAAGGTCCATCGAGTCCAGCATCCTGTCCATGACAGCGGCCAATCCAGGTCAAGGGCACCTGGCAAGCTACCCAAATGTACAAACATTTTATACAAGTTATTCCCGAAATTGTGGATTTTTCCCAAGTCCATTTAGTAGCGGTCTATGGACTTGTCCTTTAGGAAACCATCCAACCCCTTTTTAAACTATGCCAAGCTAAGCGCCTTCACTACGTTCTCCGGCAACGAATTCCAGAGTTTAATTATGCTATAATGTCTCTGTATTGCTCCATGGTGCAACCTCACTTTGAATACTGTGTTCAGTTCTTGTTGCCGCATCTGAAAAAAGATATAGTGGAATTAGAAAAGGTTCAAAGAAGAACAACCAAAATGATAAAGGGGATAGAACTCCTCTCATATGAGGAAAGGCTAAAGAGGTTAGGGCTCTTCATCTTGGAAAAGAGATGGCTTAGGGGAGGTATGATTGAGGTCTACAAAATCCCGAGTGGTGTAGAATGAGTAGAAGTGAATTGATTTTTGTACTCTTTCCAAAAGTACAAAGACCAGGGGACACTTACGGAAGTTACATGGAAATACTTTTAAAACAAAATGGGAGGAAATATTTTTTCACTCAACGAATAATTAAGCTCTGGAACTCTTTGCTGGAGGATGTAGTAACAGTACTTAGCATAGCTGGTTTTAAAAAAGGTTTTGACAAGTTCCTGGATGAAAAGTCCATAGTCTGCTATTGAGACAGACATGAGGAAGCCACTGCTTGCCCCGGGATTGATAGCATGGGTTTCTGCCAGGTACTTATGACCTGGATTGGCCACTGTTGGAAGCAGGATTCTGGGTTAGATGGACCATTGGCCTGACTCAGTATGGCTATTTTTATGTTCTTATGTAATCATTATTAAACAACAACCTTGAACCCCAGCCAGATTGCACAGTTAAATCTTGTCTCATCACAGACCCATCTCAATCTTCAATCATCTCCTTCCCTTGCCTTTACTGCCTCCCTCTATCTGTCTCCCATTGCTCTTTTAGTAAAGAAATATTTTCTGTAAGCCTTTCTCCAGCTCCATATTGTGACCCCTTGTAGCTAAGGTTTTCTGTGGAAAACAGAGGTTCTAATTAGCATAATGACAATGATTAAACGTCATCTGTTACTGAAATTTATTAATATATTTATGCAGGTCTATAAGTCTGTGATTGCATTCGTATTCATCCTGAAAAAAATAGTTTGGTGTCTCCCGGTGAAATATACATTGCTGTACTTGAGTCTACTGGAATCAGATTAAATAACTGACATTTAGAGAGCTCATTGTCAGCTTCTATCTCGCACTGCCTGTCTGCTTCGATGTCAGCGCACCACTGAGGCAGATTTTCTGAGTGGATGTGACACTGAAGGCGCATTGTTCTCTCTAAATTAAACCTTGTCACGGTCGCGTTAATATAATTCCAAATGAGGTACTTTCCCATGCCAGAATCTCAAATAGAGGGAGAAGAGGGTAGTGGGAAAAGACAACCATTCCCTACTCTTCCTTCTGTTAGTACAGGGCTGGTCAGTTACTCCTCAGTATTAACTGCAGTTGCAAAGTGCCTTCCTGTACATCACACTCAAAAACAAGGAAGTGAGTCACTGGGAAATGCCAAGCCAAAAGGGACAGTTTGAGCCAGTGCTGGATTTTCAGGCATCCTCTCCCTCTCTAGTGGGTAGATTATCTAAAGTCCTGCGCTATTCCAAACAGTGCTCTAAAAATAGCGCTGGAACAGTGCGGTGTTTTACCGCCTCTATGATCAGAGATAAAAGCATGCAAATTTATGCACACTATTATCTCTGATCATAGGGTAAAGTGTGGGAGGATCTTGCCTGAACCCTCCTGCACTTGTTTGATAGGTCCAGGCTTTTGACAGCCTGGACCTGTCAAACAAAGGGGCTGGAGATCCTTGGGACCCTGAGATCCCCCTGCAACTACAAGGCCCTTGTGGCCTCCCCCTCATGTCCTCACACCCCAAGCCGGCGACATGGGGGCTGGAGGTCCGGCAGACCACCAGTCTCCCCAACCCCCAGACACAAGTCAAATGCAAAGTGCTGATAAGGAATTCAAAAAGACATTTGAAAAGAAGAGTGCATTGAAGGCAACCCCCCCCCCCCTAAAAAAAAAAAACAGAATAATAACTTTTTTTGGTATATTAGAAACAAGAAGCTGGCAAAAGAATCAGGTGGACTGCTAGATGGCCAAGGAATAAAAGGGGCACTCAGGGAAGACAAGGCCATAGTGGAGAGATTAAATGAATTCTTTGCTTCGGTCTTCACCAAGGAAGATGATGGGAGAGGTACCGGTGCACAAAACGGTATTCACTGCTGACGAGTAAGAGAAACTGAATCTCTGTAAACATGGAAAATGTAGTGGAGCAATTGACAAACTGAAGAGTAGCAAATCACCTAGACCAGATGGTATACAAAGGAAATACAAATACGCAATAAAACAGACCAAAAGGTCATACTACAAAACTAAAATAGGGCCAGATTACAAAGACACGAAGAAATTATACCATCTCGTAAACAAATTAGTAGACACTACACCGATCACCACAACCAACACTGACATCCCACCTGCAGTTAACCTTCCTAAATACTTCAACAAAAAAATTGCAAACCTACGAAAAACGCTACCTCAGGACAACACGGACATCCAAAACTTCATCAATGTACTGGACCCATCCCCTGGTGAATACCCAGCAGACCGAATCTGGTCAAATTTTGCTCTCCTCACCACCGATACACTTACTCAGGCGATTAGAGGTCAAGCAGGAAATAGCAATAGGCAAAAGCATACTTCTCCTACAATTTGACATGTCCAGTGCATTCGACATGGTCAACCATAATATATTACTTAAGACTCCTAGATTACTTCAGAATCAGCAGAAACACACTCAATTGGATCAAGGGTTTCCTAACTACAAGAACATATCAAGTGAAAGCTAACAAAAACATATCACCACCGTGGAAACCAGACTGCGGAGTGCCACAAGGATCACCACTATCACCGATCCTCTTCAACCTCATGATGACCCCACTAGCCAAGTCCTTATCCACTCAAGGCCTTAACCCATTCATTTATGCTGATGGCGTCACGATATATATCTCCTATAAACACGACCTGGCAGAAATCACCAATGAAATCAAGCTCAGCTTAAACATCATGGACTCATGGACAAACGCATTCCAATTAAAACTCAACACAGAAAAAACACACTGCCTTATCATCTCCTCCCATTACAACACATATAAACCCGCAAACATAAACACCCCAGGTTATACCCTTCCTATTGCAGACAGCCTGAAAATTCTCGGAGTAACAATCAACCGGAACCTCTCACTAGAGAATCAAGTGAAATCTACCGTAAAGAAAATGTTCCAGTCAATGTGGAAACTTAAACGTGTGAAACCATTCTTCCCGAGGGAAACATTCCGAAGGTTGATACAATCAATGGTACTAAGCCAGGCAGACTACTGCAATGGTATCTATGCAGATTGCAAAGAACAAATCATAAAGAAAATTCAGACCGCTCAAAATACAGCAGCTAGGCTTATATTTGGAAAAACGCATTTTGAAAGCGCCAAACCCCTCTGAGAAAAACTGCATTGGCTCCCAATCAAAGAACGTATTACTTTCAAAATCTGCACCCTGGTTCATAAAATTATATACAGCAATGCCCCGGGCTATATGATAGACCTCATAGACCTACCAACCAGAAATACAACAAGATCAGCATGAACATACCTAAATCTTTACTATCCAAGCACCAAAGGTCTCAAATACAAATCAACGTATGTGTCCAGTTTTTCCTATTCAAGCGCACAACTATGGAACGCTCTGCCAAAAACAGTAAAAACAACGTATGACCACCTAAATTTCCGGAAAGAACTAAAAACAAACCTGTTCAGGAAGGCATATCCCACCGATCCAACATAAAAGACTGAGTTCCTGTAACACAACAAAACCAAACATCGTAATGGACACACCCAACTTCCCCCTTCCTCCTTAAGTTCCCCAATATATCAACCATACATGAACCCTTTTTTAACATAATAACACCCTGCATTTGTTCATACCGGAAATGGCGAACGTCATTATGATACTATGTAAGCCACATTGAGCCTGCAAATAGATGGGAAAATGTGGGATACAAATGTAACAAATAAAAATAAATAACTTAGAGTACTGATAGAATTGAAAAATTAACTTGCAGAGCTATTGTTAGTAATATGTAATTTATCCTTAAAATCAAGCATGGTACCGGAAGATTGGAGGGTTGCCAATGTAATGCCAATTTTTTAAAAGGGTTCCAGAGGTGTTCCAGCAAATTGTAGACCGTGAGCTTGACGTCAGTGCAGGGCAAAATGGTAGAGACTTATAAAGAACAAAATTACAGTGCATATACATAAGCATAGATTAATACGACAAAGCCAACATAGATTTACTCAAGGGAAATCTTGCTTCACCAGTCTACCACATTTTTTGAAGAGGTGAATAAGCATGTGGATAAAGGTGAGCCACTCGATATTATGTATATCGATTTTCAAAAGGCATTTGACAAAGTACCTCATGAAAGATTCCTGAGAAAATTAGAAAGTCATGGGATAAGAGGCAATGTCCTATTGTGGATTAAAAACTGGTTAAAAAATAGAAAACAGAGAGTAGGATTAAATGGTCAGTATTCTCAATGGAGAAGGGTAAATAGCGGGGATCCCCAGGGGTCTGTTCAGGGACCGCTGCTTTTTACTATATTTATAAATGATCTAGAGGTGGGAATAACTAGTAAGGTAATTAAATTTGCTGATGGCACAAAGTTATTCAAAATTGTTAAACCACAAGAGGATTGTAAAAAATTGCAAGAGGACCTTAAGAAACTGGGCTTCCAAATGTCAAATGTCTTCTAATGTGAGCAAGTGCAAAGTGATTCATGTGGGAAAAAGGAACCCAAACCATAGTTATGTGATACAAGATTCCACATTAGGAGTCACCGCCTAGGAAAAGGAACTAGGTGTCATCGTTGGTGATACATTGAAAGCTTCTGCTCAATGTAAAGCAGCGGAATAGAAAACAAAACTGAGAATGTTATACTTCCTTTGTATCATTTCATGGTATGACCGCATCTCGAATACTGCGTTTTTAGTTCTGGTTATCGCATCTCAAAAAAGATGTGGAGGGGCATTTTCGAAAGGGACATCCAAGTTGCGATTTGGAAGTCCTTGCAAAACATCCAAATCCAGGGGTGGGGAAACCCGTATTTTCAAAATAAGGTGGACGTCTATCTTTCGTTTCAAAAATATTGTCAGAGACGTCCAAATCCTTAAATTTTGCTGTCCCTAGATTTGGACTTCCCTAGACTTGGACGTTTCTGATTTTTGTCAATTTTCGAAACCAAAGACGTCCATGTAAAAAACGACCAAATGCAAGCCATTTGGTTGTGGGAGGAGCCAGCATTCATAGTGCACTGGGCCCCCTGACATGCCGGGACACCAACTGGGCACCCTAGGGGGCACTGCACTGGACTTCATAAATTGCTCCCAGGAACATAGCTCCCTTACCTTGTGTGCAGAGCCCCCCCAACCCCCCCAACCCCCCAAACCCACTACCCACAACTGTACACCACTACCTTAGCCCTTACGAGTGAAGGGGGCACCTAGATTTGGATACAGTGGGTTTGTGGTGGGTTTTGGAGGGCTCGCTGTTTCCTCCACAAATGTAACAGGTAGGGGGGGGGGATGGGGCTGGGCAGCCTGTCTGAAGTGCACTGTACCCACTAAAACTGCTCCAGGGACTTGCATACTGCTGTCATGGACCTGAGTATGACATCTGAGGCTGGCATAGAGGCTGGCACAAAATATTTTGAAAGATGATTTTTGAGGGTAGGAGGGGGTTGATGACCACTGGGGGAGTAAAGGGAGTTCATCCCCGATTCCCTCCGGTGGTCATCTGGTCATTTTGGGCACCTTTTTGTGCCATAGGCATAAGAAAAACTGGTCCGGGTGAAAACGTCCAAGTGCTCGTCAGGGATGCCCTTGTTTTTTTCAATTATGGGTCAAGGACGTCCAAGTGTTGGGCATGCCCAAGTCCCTCCTTCGCTACGCCTCCGACACGCCTCCGACATGCCCCCTTGAACTTTGGCCATCCTTGCGATGAAGTGCAGTTGAAGATGTCCTAAATCGAGCTTCGATTATACTGATTTGGATGTCCCTGGGAGAAGGACGTCTATCTTCCGATTTATGTCGAAAGATATACGTCCTTCTCTCTCTAAAATTAGCCTGATAGTGGAATTAGAAAAGGTACAGAGAAGGGTAATAAAAATAATAAAGGGGATGGGACAACTTCCCTATGAGGAAAGGCCAACGTGGCTTGGGGTCTTCAGCTTGGAGAAGAGACGGTAGAGGGGAGATATGATAGAGATATATAAAATACTGAGTGGAGTGGAACAGGTAGATGTGAATCGTTTGTTATTTCCAAAAATACTAGGATTAGGGGGCCCGCAAAGAAGCTACTAAGTAGTAAATTTAAAACAAATTGGAGAAAATGTTTCTTCATTCAACGAGTAATTAAACTCTGGAATTTGTTGCCAGAGAATGTGGTAAAAGCAGTTAGCTTAGCAGGGTTTAAAAAAGGTTTGGCTAATTTCCTAAAAGAAAAGTCGATAAGCCATTATTGAGATGGAGTTGGGAAAATCCACTGTGTATTCTAGAATAAGCAGCATAAAATCTGTTTTACTGTTCTGGGATCTTGCCAAGTACTTGTGACCTGGATTGGCCACCATTGGAAACAGGATACTGGGCTTGATGGACCTTCGGTCTGTCCCACAATGACAATGCTTATGTTCTTAACAGTCAACCCAGCAGGAATAGGGAGTGTAGCAGCAGTGCAGAATGCTTGGTTGGGAAAGCATATATTTTTTGTTTCTGGATCTGAGTTTTGTTTGTGTTTGTATACGTGTATGTATATTTATATAGCTGTGTTTTGTTTCTGCTTGTATGTTTGTGTGTGTGAGACAGAGAGTGAGAGAGAGAGAGAGAGAGAGAGAGAGAGAGAGAGAGAGAGAGTGTGTAGTGTGGGTATTTGTATGTCTGAGTGAAGAGTGCAAAATTTATCTGTAGATATATCTGATTGTGTGGGTGTGTCTATGTATGTTGCTGTGGGTGGGTATGTAGAAGTGAAAGGCAGTTTGAAATGAGCAAATCCCTAACTGCTGTGGTTCAGTGTATTCATGTTTCTATGCTGTATAAGCTGGAACTGTTTCCCCCAGAGAAATGCACTGGGTCATTTTTTGGAATGGGGGGTGGGGGGGGGGGTCTCTTTATTTCTCTGGGATTTCTTGTGCAATCAGACCCATGTTCAAACTTGACATTGCTTCTCACCAGTCTCTCCCTCCACAAATCAAACGTTTGGAGATTTATGTTGCCCAAAGACGTACAGAAAGACATTCTTGAACCCTTGTGTATAATTTATTTCCAGCATCTATTGGGTTGAAGAATAAAAGAGCAGAATCCAGTGTGAATGGGAGTTTAAAAATAAATGCGAATTTCTACTGACAAGTTTCTAAGCAGACACAAAAGCACATGAACCTTCAACAGAATCAAATTTCAAATAGGTCAACACACAGGCTAAACCAAAAGTTGATCCTTGAATTCCTCTCTATAGACCAACATGCCCAAACTCAGTCTTTAAGAGTCACAACTCAATCAGGTTTTCAAGATTTTCATTCATACTATTATTGTGTGTGAACAGTATCGTGTATAGTCAGACAGCCAACAGCAGCTTTATTGGGTCTATAAAGTGCTGCCAAGCCACCGTCCAACCAGGTCAGCAGACAAGAGCATGAGAGGTCTGTATTTCTCTGCAATTGCATAGGTTGTTATTTGTGCATATTTATTATGGAAATCCTAGCCACTTGTCTGTATTTCACTATAATAGTGACCTTTGCAGTTGCGTCTAGGATTGCCATAATCCATATGCACAAAACATACTTGCAGTAAATCCTGAAAACCCAAATAGATTGTGGTCCTTAAGGGTCACGTTTAAGCACTCCTACTAGATTCTTTATTTCTTCTCTTCCACCATAGATTCCACATTTCCTATACCCACGAGTCAAGCAGAATCCTCATCTCTTCAAACTCTTGTGATTGTCTCCAAAGCCAAGGGCCAGACTTGTACTCCAGACTCTTTACCTGTCAGTAGACTTAAGACACCTTCTGCATTCTTCTCTTGTAGACTGGTTGATTCCCTTTTTATTCTTCAGGCTCCTCAAGCTCTCTTCTGGATCTGTTCAACAGACACTTTCTCCAGACCCCCAAGCCTCAACAGATACAACGCTAAACAAAAGGCATAGAAAAGTGTAACCTGCACAGAGAGGCAGTTGCAAACAAAGACCCAGAACAGTATAATCTGCACAGAGAGTCCATGTAACCCTAAACAAAGGCATAGAGGGATGTAAACTGCATGGAGCAGTGGCTTAGCTAGGTGGGGCCATGGGGGCCTGGGCCCCCCAAATTTCATCTGGGTCCCTGGTTTTGCTGGTGGGGGTCTCCAACCCCTGCCAGACGAAGTCTTCTTCAGCGCCGGTCTCTGGCATGCCGTGTTCCCCGCCCTGTGCTCGTTCTTCCTCCTGACGTCCTGCACGTTCCTTTAAGTGAAACTGAGCATGCTCAGTTTCACTTAAAGGCGCATGCACAGGATATCAGGAGGAAGAAAAAGCAGGGCAGTGAACACGGCGGCAGCAAAGGTATTTGCTGCTGTGGGTTGAGGTGAGGCGGTGGTGGGAGCAGCAGCGAGGCAGTGGGGGAGGGGGCCGATGGGGGGCAGACTAAAATGTGCCCCCTCACCTCAGGCTCTGGCCCCTTCCCACCGCGAGGTCTGGCTACGCCTCTGGCATGGAGCAGCACTTATGACCCTAAACAAAGGCAGAGAGAGATGTAACCTGCACAGAGAGGCAGGCACAACCCTAAACAAAGACAGAGAGGAGTGTAACCTACACAAGCAAGAACAACTGTGAAAAAAGGCATGGAGGGTTTTAACCTGCACAGAGAGGCAAGTACAACCGTAAAAAATGTCATAGAGGGGTGTAAACTGCATGAAGCAGCACTTAGGACCCTAAACAAAGGCAGAGATGGGTGTAATCTGCATGAAGCAGCACTTGTGACCCTAAACAAAGGCACAGAGAGGCAGGTAAAACTCTGGCCACCTTACTGGGTAGACTAGATGGGCCATAATGATTTGTCCTCATTTATTATATTACTATTAATGCACCTATTGCTACCTGTTGTTACTAAAGATTCAGTTATTTGCTGAAGCCTCTGATTAGTAAGAGGAATTAATTTCTCCCTAGATACAGGGCCTATTCGAAGGGTGGCCAGCATGGCCTTTGGCCCAGGCCTCACAGAGAAAAGAAGCCTCCATTTGGAAATGTGTTTAATGTTTTTTTAAACTAAATTCGGCATTAATTCATCTATTGGAGTTTTCCTTAATTATAAACATGTTTGCTTACTTCTACAGCTAAAAATTTGCCTCAACTGCTTCTATATCTGTTTTTTAATTATGAGTTCCAAGACTCTGGGATCTCTTAATTTGCACTGGCCCAGGCCTCTGTGATTCTCTGAAAGGCCCTGCCTTGAGGTGCCTGACATTTGCAAAGGCAAGGGTGTCCTTTGCTGACCGCATAACTAGCAGATACAAAGCACATGAGTACTTTCAGCATACCCACTGGAACCTCAGGAGCACATCCCCCTTTCATACTGAATTTCAGTCTATCAAGCTTCCAGGGAATATTTCAACATACTGTACAACAGCTACCCTGAATTCCACTTCACCTTTAAGATCTTGTTTGTTCAGTTATTCAGTATTAAATACTTAGAAGTTAAGCAGCGAGATATTGGACCACTTTGGAACTATAATTCTTTGTCTTTTAATTTTTTAACTGTTTACTTTTAGCAAAATCAGAAGGTGTATGTAAAACTGTTTATAGCTTGTATTTCCTGGAAATGTCCAGCTGTGATCCACTTTGAACTGTGAGGTATTAGCGGAATATAAGTTATAATGTTGTTGTTAATATTTGTTTAGCCCGCTGACTTCCCCACGCTTCAGAAGGCCTGGGTAGGGGGAGGGGGCTCTGTAGAGGATGTCCTCAGCTGGCAAGGCTTGGGGATCCCCACCAGCCACAGAATTAAACTTAACGGGAGCGGGAGGGGGAGGTGGAGAGGAAATATGATGCACATATAGCTAGACTACAGGTCCAGCAAGGGCACAACAACGTGACATTCTCAAAATCAGGTGTTCTCTTTTACTCCCCTGCTGACCACACAAATAACACGTGCAAAACGTGTAGGCTCTCCTAACATGCATACTTTACAGTATTTGTCAAAGGGAAACTACCTGCACATTTTGAAACTACCCAAACGCTCAAAAGTTCCCCATTTACACTGAGAAATTAAGGACTACCGCCCCTGAAAGCTTGAATATGAAACATTGAATACCAGGAATGGTCGCCTGTGCTGGGTGATCTGAAGCTCTCCCCCCACCCCTTTCTAAAATATCATCTGTGCACCAACATTTAAGAAAAATAAAAAAGACACATCAGACAATGCAGTTCAGGGATTTTTTTCAGATATTAAGGCACGATAAGGTGACCAAAATATTTTTACTCATCTAATTTTGCTACAATTTCAGTGGTTTCTGTATATTCAGGTATAAAATATGTTTATAATCATTAGGGAGTTTTATTTTTTGTTTACTTTTTACTTTCCAAAGGGAAAGAAGGCTTATGAGATTGGTTATTTCTTTTGGGGTTTTTTTCCCCCCGGAAACACAAACGTGCGTATCCCGCATCTAGTTGGAATTTCTTTTATTCTAGTATACCCAGTGTTCAGACATATGTATCCCTAAATGAAATACTGGTTAAAGAACTATATCATAAAGTTAGGTTAGAAATGGTTACAAACTTTACAGGAAACTGGGGGTGTACAAATCAAGAGTACCCATCCTAATCAGAAAGCATATTGCTTGCCCAGCCCATTGACATTTGTGGTTACACTACTACTACTACATATCATTTCTATAGCGCTACTAGACGTACGCAGCGCTGTACACTTGAACATGAAAAGACAGTCCCTGCTTGACAGAGCCTACAATCTAATTAGGACAGACAAACAGGTCAAACAAGAGATAAGGGAATATTAAAGTGAGTATGATAAAATAAGGGTTCTGAACAAGTGAATAAGGGTTACACTGCACCAGGAACGCTGGATGGAAAATACAGCCAGTTTGCATTTTTCTCTGCTGCTGCTGATTAGACAGAAATTTCTCTATAAGTGCTAATTATAGCCTCTTTTTTTTTTTTTTAGAGATGAACTCATAAAAGTGTCTTTATGAAACAGTATCCATTCAGATTTCAATGTAAAATAAAAACTACACTAGTCTGATTTTTTTTTAAGTAATCTTCAAAAAAATGAAAAAGCTTGATTAATCATGAATAGATTTATGGCTGGAAGAACCCCAACCTTAAGGCAAAACAGGTTGGGTACAGCAAACAGTTGCAAAAGCCTGAGAAAGCAGAGGTAGACAGGAGACAACAGAGGACGACCACACCCATTCCTAGTGAAACTGAAAAGAGGAGGTAGAAGCTTGGTATCAACCAACCCTTCATAATGCCATAATGTCCGGCTGAAATGCCGATACATAGGACTTTTCCCAACATTAGCCAAGTCCTATAAAGATTGTACAGCTGAGCATTCTTGAGATATTTTCCTGAAAGAGGCAGTTGACTACTACCCTGATGTGCCATAATTATCTTACTGATTGATATTGAAAATGATTTAAGTGGACAGTAGAGGCTCCTAGCTGCTTAGATTGCTTGTGTGGGGGCTATCCACTAATGTTCAGCACTGACTGCTAAACTGAAAGCTGGCTATTTTGTGGCGGTCCAGAGGTGAAGTTGGCACTTAAGTGATTAAATGCCAATATTCAGCACTTAGGGGCCCTTTTATTAAGCCACAGTGTGTGTGTGTGTGTGTGGGGGGGGGGGTCTATATATGGCGCACCAACGAAAACACAATGTAAATCCAGGCGTGTAGATTTAGGTGCACTGGGTCATATTCTATAACAACATGTGTACATTTTGGAACGCCCACGAAATGCCCATTTCCCCGCCCATAACCAAACCCCATTTTTTGCTGCGCACTGCATTACAGAATACGCTTAGCGAGTTGTGCACATAAATTCTAATTATTGCCAATTAGTGCTCATTATTGCTTGTTAAGTGCTGTTATCAACGCTGATTGGCTTGTTAAGCCAATTAAGTTACACACGTTGTTACAGAATATGCTTGGAGTTCGGTGTGGATCTCTAGGTGCGCTGTGTAGAATCTGGGGAGTAGGGCTACTGCATGGGTAGTGCGCACTAAACCAGCCCTACCACCAGGGTAGCGTGGGAACCTGACAGTAGTTCCAAAGTTGGCGCACAGTTTCCCACGGTAGAAAACAATTTTCTATTTTACTGTGGGGGTGTTCCCAGCAGTAATCGTCAGTGCGACCATACTGCTGCGCTCTACCCAATTACTGCACGAGTAGCGCATGAGCCCTTCCCTTACCACCTACTAAATAGGTGGCAGTAAAGGCTCAGGCAGTAATTAGCAGCGCACTAATTTTAATATTGGCGCACAGCCATTTAGAGCCCCATTTGAAAAAAGGCCTTTTTCCCGCCACGGTAAAAAGAGGTCCAGCGTGTGCCAGTTTTACACACCAAAACTAGCACAGGCCACTTTTTACCGTCCTTTGTAAAAGGGCCCCTTAACCACCTAAGTTAAGCGGCCAAATTGGAGCATAAAACACAGCACTATCTTTATGCAGTGTCGCTTAGGTGATTAAGTGCTGAAAGACAGCTGGCTACATAAATCCGGATTTTCAATGCCAGTTCACAGACATGGCCCAGCATTGAATAAGGGTGCATAAAGCTGGCGGTGGCTGAATATCTATCCCATATGTTTGATCTATTCTTACTGTACACCGCCTTGAGTGAATTCCTTCAAAAAGGCGGTAAATAAATCCTAATAATAAAATAAATAAATTCCTTCTCTTTTCCAGTTGCCCTCCAACCTCCCCCGGGACCTGCACAGGCAGCTTTGAGTGGACCCTGTAATGGGCTAGAGCAGAGAACATGGCGGCTTGTTGGTTCCTAATGAGTTTGGGGTAAAATGAGATAAAGGGGGACCCCTTCTGCAAAAACTCTGTTACAGTGAATCCTGAAAAAGAAGACTGCACCAAAGGACACTTGAGAGCCATCAATATACAGATACCTTTATTTTTTATGAAACAGGGAAAGTTATTAAAAAGCATTAAGGGAACATTAATTGGCAAAATAGTGCATTATTTGCTGTTAACACACAATTCTTTCACCACAACACAGATTAATCATGAGATGTAAAGCATACAAATGCATGCAAGGCAGCTCATTATTATGCAAAATGAATAATGCTGCTAGTGTGAAAGTAGAGCAGCGGGCAGGAAAGAGTGGGGTTCTTTCCTGCCCCTGAAAAGGCCACTAGATCACCAGGGCTCTTCAAGGTAGGTCCAGGGGGCTGTAGTGTATGGGGGGAGGGGGGGTTGCTGGAAAGAAAGGTGGGAGTGATGGCGGGGGGCCAGGGGGGGCCCCAGTTACCTTCTCTGCCTGGAGGCCAAGATCACTGTCAGTCTGTCCCTGCCCAGACCTCTCCTAGAGGCACACCTAACCAGTCAGGGTTTTAGGATTCCCCCAATAAATATGCATGAGTTGGATTTGCATATATTGGAGACCAACTGTATGTAAATCCATCTCATACAGATTTATAGTGTTAATCCTGAAAAACTGGCTAGCTAGGTGTGTCTTCAGGAGAGGGATGGTAAGCATTGACCTAAAGTTTGGGGTGTAAAACAGCATCCCCCCAATATTCAAAGCTATTTAACCGGCTAGACATAGTTACTTTAAGCGCGGCTTATAGAATAGCAGTCAGCGTGTTTTTGCAGTGCCAATTTTTCAGCACTATTTATAGAATCTAGCCGATAGCGTGCATCACCCCAGCACCTAACTTTAGACAATCTGTAGAGAATTACCCCCATTGTGTAACAAGGCAGACCTCTTACACTGCCACACTGGATTCTTTCTTACTATCTGTGTGCGCATTTTTCTGCAAGAAACGTTACTTGGTCACAAGGGTTCTACTGTGAAAAATGACTTAAAAATGAGCTTTCGCCCTGGCAATAACAGATCTAGCAGCAAACAATAGACCATTTATCATATGTCTGTGTATAGAAGGGAGAGCAGTTTGAATATTAACACCCAGAAACATAAGGCTCAAATTAAATGGTACATTGATTCCTGTAATTTGTTGTAAAAAGGACAGAATTTGCTTCCAAAAATTTTGAAAAAAAAATGGGCATTCCCACCAAAGATGTAAAAAAGATCCAACTTGTCCACAGCTCCTCTTGCAAAGATGTTGTTCCTCACCATCTATCGCAGAATGGCTCAATAAGCTTTAGATGGTCTATAAGATAAAATTAACATCTGAACTGAAAAATTATAAGGCAAAATTTGGTGAGGACTGGAATCACTTTCTATTGGACAACAAATATGTGAAACTTGCTTTGGATTTGTACCTTCTTTTTGTTTACTGTTAATGCTATGTAACATTATACCTGTTAGAAGCTGAGGAGTCCTTTTACTAAGCTGTGGCAAAAGGGGGCCTGCGCTGGTGTCAGCGTGTGTTTTTGACACGCCCTGAGGCCCCTTTTACCTCAGCGGGTAAAAGACTGTTTTTTTTTAAAGACTATGGCCGTGTGGCAAGTGAAGTACTTGCCGCACAGCCATTTTGGGGGGGAGCATTTAGCGCTACCCATTGAGGTGGTGGTAAGGGCGCCTGCATTAACCTGACAGTAACCGGGCAGCGCAAGGCCCTGCCTGGTTACCGCCGGGTAAACACAGTTGCTATAAAAACAAAAATATTTTTGTAGCTCCGGAAATGGCGTGCACTGGGGGTGGGAACTACCACTGGGCTGCTGCGATAGCCCAGCGGTACTTACGGTTTAGTGAGGGGTAAGCCCCTGTTGGGCTTACCACCACTTAGTAGAAGACCCCCTGAATTAAAAAGATTTGGAATAACAACAAAAAAAGAGCTTTAGAAGTAGGAAGTTAAGGGGCTTTTTCAAGGTCACAGAAAAAGCATAGAAGTGGAAAGAAATCAGTGTACCACAGGGAATCACATAGAAAAACAAAGAGTGGGAACGGAGTCAGGCTTTTCAAAACAGACCCGAGACGCTAAATGAGAATAGATTTGGGTGTCCACGACCGTATTATCGAAACGAAAGATGGACGCCCATCTTGTTTTGATAATAGCAGTTTCCCCGCCCCTTCGCCGGGGCGTGCTTAGAGATGGTCATCCCCATTCGATTATTCCCCTCCACGGCACGTTAGTGTTTTTAACGCGCCTACAATTAGCACGTGCGCTAACCGTGTAGGTGCCTATAGAGATATTGTAGTCGCGTACACGGTTAATGCACATACATGGTTAACGCATGTTAAAAACGCTAATGCTCCTATAACGCGGCTTAGTAAACAGCACCCTATGATTCAGTTGATTCTTCCCAATTTGCATCACATTGCATTTGTCCACATTAAATTTGATCTGCCATTTGGATGCCCATCTTCCAGTTTCCTAAGGTATTCCTGCAATTTTTTACAATTCGTATGTGTTTTGACAACTTTGAATCAGGGGTGTAGCTAAGTGGGGCCACGGGGGCCTGGGCCCCCATAGATTTGGCCCTCGACCCCCCTGCTGACGACCCTCTAGACCCCCCCCTCCCACCGTCAACCCGCCATCGCTGTCGCCTACCTTTGCTGGCGGGGGACCCCAACCCACGCCGGCCGAGGTCCTCTTCTTCCTTCGTTCTGTTTCTGAGTCTGACGTCCTGTTTACTAAGGTGTGCTAGCGTTTTTACTGTGCACTAAAAATTAGCGTGGCTAATGCTAGAGTTATCCATGCTGTATATTCCTATGGGTGTCTCTAGCTTTAGCACGCACTAAAAATGCTAGCGTGCCTATAGCATGGCTTAGTAAACAGGGCCCTAAGTCATTCCTTTCTTTACCTAGATGACCTATGCAAAAGTGGTCTTCTAAAATATCTTGTTAGAACTGGCATCTTTTGCCCAATTTCTTCTGACCTGAGGAAGGTTGTTCAGCTTTAGAAATGTACCGAATTAGTTCAACCAAAGGTCATGGCCGTATATCATTACCATATATATGCAGATATTTAAGAATTTATTAGATTGCATTGTAACATGTCTATGATGGTGGTGTATAATAAACTGAATTAAAATTAAATGGGAAAGATTTAAAAAAATATTAAAATAATAACCTAATTATCTCCTCTATATTTAATTTCAATGAAATTCTAACCCCTACAAAGATAATATTTGGTTCAATACCATTGGATCACTCTTTGGAGGGTTATGATTCTAAACTTTTTGACACATTGCAATAACTCTCAAATATATTTTATCTAACTGGAAGAATAATTCACAACTCAACAATAATTTTTGGTGGAATAATGTTTTACAAATTCATAAATATTGTACAGCCAATACTGGTCATTTCCAGATGTCTAATCACAAAGTTTGGTTAACATTGCAGCAATATTTGGAATCACACCCCACTAGTTAGCCATCTGAGCACACTATTATGATCCCTTTTCCCCCTTTCTTCCCTTTCTTAATTTTACCCTCTGTCCTTCGTTTTCCCCTCCAAGTTATTATTCCAAGTTATTATTTTTATACAACTTCCATTTTTGTATACCTGCTGTATACTTAATTCGAATTAGTTAATTTTAATTGGTTATATGTTTGTTGTCATATAGTTCTTCTTGTGGAATGGAAGTTACATTATATTTTGTAATGACTTTGGATGGATGTTTTACTTAAAACTAATAAAAAAATAAAATTTAATTAAATGGGAAAGATTTAAAAAATATTACAATAATAACCTTTATTTCTGGACTAACTGGGCGACCACACACATCAGGGAGGTATTTTGTTAATGTTTATAAATCCCACCAATTCTCTGATTTATCACCAAGCTTATTAGTCTCCTTTCTACTTGCTAGAACAATGAGCAGGTGACTCTCTTATCTACTGTACCTCCGACTTATCTTATTCCGGCTTTGAATTTCCATTTGTCTTTTTATCTAGTGCAGTGCTGTGTGTGCTCGCAGTTCTATGTAACACTCTAATAAGTGATTGAAGCAGTGTGTAGGTTCTGTAGCTCTATGTCTTCCACCCACTGGGTCATGTCTTGGTTCCAGCATCATTGCCAAGGGTGAAATGGATTTTTGAGTCTTTGTGCTGCAGCCTTGGTTCTGATGGCACACTCTGTTCTGTCTTTTCCTTCACCTCACTCAAAGCAGCTACCGTTAGTCATCTGTTTTATTTTGGCTTTTATTTTTGTACAACAGCTTGGACAGATGGATTCTTCAGGGAGAAATCAGCGCCACTGGAAAAAAGTCAGACAATGGAGCATTAATGTGTTTCTGCAGAAACTGGCAAGCAGCGTTATGAAAATTCCTAGCAGTTCAAACCCGTGATTGTCGCTTCTCACACAAGTAGAGATTCAGGGCACATCACAGTGATAAGAATGTTTCCAAGGCAAAGCTGGCAACCTTTGGCCTGACCCAGAAAATGCACTGCATGACACTTGAGAGGGGCTTTGTTCCCTTGAACGCCAGGGCCGGTATTAATAGGTGCAAACAGGGCACTTGCCCTGGGCCTTCATGCCAGAAAGGGACCGAAGGCAGCATAGACTGATGGCAGGCTTTGTGGCCCTTTTGCAAATTTCTGGCCTGGGCCACAGCATGTCTATCACTGGCCCTACTGAGCTCTACAGCAAGCATAGGATACTGGAAAAAATGGACAAATGCAGGTTCTGTAGCACAGAACAGGAGACGGTTTGCCACCTCATGGCTTGGTGTGATGTGCTGAAGTAGAAAATCTTGTGATACAGAAAGGTATAATAAGGTAGACCAACTCATTCACAAGAAACTGTAAACACTATGATATTGCTGTACTAGAACATTGATTGCTGCCCTGACAAAACTTTGGCGTACGAACAAATTGTGATCACCAGGGATATTCCTATCCCAATCAATAATGGTAAACATAGGTTATGTTACCAGGGATTTATCTCCCACTATCTCTCATGTATTAGATTCAAGGCGCGTTACAAACTGTAAAGAAACTGCCAACAAAAAACATCAGGAAAATACAATAAACTAAAAAAATAACATATTAAATATTATTTAAAAATAGAAATTAAAACCCATCCAGTCTAGTAAACAAATAAGTTTTCAAAGCTTTACAAAATAACAAATAATTCTTCATCAGGTGTAATTCAAGTGGAAGATCATTCCAGTAAAGAGCTGCCAAGATGAAACATGATTGAGAAAAGGCAGCCCTAAAATTTAAATATTTAATTGAAGGAAAAGCTAGTAATAAACAATTGCACCTCCTTGAGGTCATCTTAGATCTTAACACAGTCACCAACTGAGGACCGCTTTAAGGGCACAAATCTTCCAGAAACTTCAATACTAAACTAACTCAGTCAACTTTGCTAAAAATGGAATATTTGCTATAGGTCAAAAATTAGAAACTGAATTTAAATTACCATCCAGCTGCTTAATAATAGGTATAAGAACAATCTTCCCTATATCTTGAGATAAGATAAGAACAGTGTTGCCAATAGAAGTGTCAGCACCAAGGAAGTCTTTTACTAAAGCTTAGCTCAAGTTATCTGCAGCAGTGCCCATTTTATTTAGTAAAAAAACCAAACAAATCCAAGTGATTATTCTGTGGTACATATGGAAAATGACAAGATTCTCAAATACCAAGAGATACAATAAAAAACAAGGATATAAGAAAAGATACAGAAGTAGTTCCAATTATTTTGGGTGTCACCTGCCTGATGAAATTCAGAGCTCACTGTGGCATGCCAGCTGTATGAATATTACACCTTAGGAGTTGCAGAAGGAAGCTCTCTTTTGACAGAATGCAGATGTTAAGAAGGCTACTAGCCCGGTGGCATAAGTTCAAATTAAGCCTGCCCCCCCCACAGTCAATAATTTCAGAAGGGACTCTCAGAGTGCGGGAGTCTGATTCAGAAGATCTGCGAGTGGCAACTGCAAGTGGGCCTCCTGCTTTCCTGGCACTGCAGGATTCTCTTGGCTGAATTTATATCCCTGGCACTAGCAGCAAATTTGACAGACTGAGATCATACCCAAGATACAAGGTTCTTTCTTGTCATGATATGCGCAAAGCCAACTCATTTGAAGTCGCCATTCAGTAGAAGCTTGTTATCCACAGAGGACAGCCAAAATGGCATTTGTTCCTAGTATAAATGATTTTTTTGCCAATATTCTTATGTCTTCATTATGAAATGACCTTTGATTGCTGGATAGGATGGAGCTTTTTTATTGGTTGTCATGGTTGCCATAGATAAATGTACCCTTCTAGCAAATGATAGGGTGTGACCTTCTTCTTTCCAGAGTTTCCAGTGGTGCATGAATGTAGTGAGGAGGCAGAGGGAATTGAGGCATATTTTCAAAGCACTTAGACTTACAAAGTTCCATAGATTACTATGGAGCTAATTTTCGAAAGAGAAACATGTCTAAAAAGTGGCATAAAGCAGTATTTGGACGTTTTTCTCACAAAAATGTCCAAATCAATATTTTCAAAACCAATTTTTAGATGTTTTTCTATGAAGTCTGTCAGAAGTGCATTCAAAACAGAAGGGGGCGTGTCAGGGGGTGTTAAGGGCGGGATTTGGGTGTTCCTAAGACTTGGACGTTTTACAGCCATAATGGAACAAAACAAAACCGTCCAGGACTAAAACTAAGATGTTTTGAGCTAGACCTGTTTTTATAATGAATAAGGCATAAAAGGGTGCCCTAAATGAACAGATGACCACTGGAGGCAATCAGGGGTGACCCCTAAAACCCCCCATTGGTCACTGACCCCATCCCACCCCCTAAAAAATATGAATAAAAATATGATTTCCCAACCTCTATGACAGCCTCAGATGTTAGAGCCAGGTCTATTAGAGCAGCATGCAGGTCCCTGGAGTAGTGTAGTGGTCAGTGCAGTGCAGTGCACCATGGCGTGGGGGACTCTAGTCCCTATCTCCCTCTACCTGTCATATTTGTGGTGGAAACTGTGAGCCCTCCAAAACTCACCACAAACCCATTGTACCCACATATAGGTGTCCTCTTCGCCCATAAGGGCTATTGTAGTGGTTTACAGTTGTGGGCAGTGGTTTATTTTTTTTTTTTTGGGGGGGGGGGTCTCAGCATACAAGATAAGGGAGCAACAGTGAGATGTGTACCTGGCAGCATGTTTTTGAAGTCCATTGCAGTGCCCTCTAGGGTACCCCATTTATCTCCTGAGATGTCTGGGAGACCAGTCTACTAAAAATGCTGGCCCCTCCTATATCCCAATGACTTAATTTTCTAGTTTTTTCACTTGGACGTTTTTGGGGTTTTTTTTGAAAATGGACCAAAAAACAAAACGTACAAAGCAAAAAAAACCTTGTTAGAAATAGTATTTTCGAAAACAAAAGATAGACGTCTTTCTTTTATGAAAATTAACTTCTTTCCTATTCAGATTTTAGATGTTTTTTTGCAAGACGTCCAAAGTCGGACTTAGATGTCATATCCAAAATGCCCCTCCACGTAACTTTGTAAGTCTAAGTGTTTTGAAAATTAGATCACTGCTGTACTTTTGATCGGATGCCTGAAATCACATCCAATGCATTTACATAACCCCTAAACATTTGCTGTGCTATCTAATGTCTGCCATTACTTTAGCCAATGGAAAAAAGTGACAGTATCTTCTCTGTAAGTGCTCAGTAGAGGGTGAGAGTGGGGTTATATGTTTTGGTGTGCCTCAGCTTGCTTCCTGTGGAATATGTAGATCCATAAATCTTCGATTAAATAGGAAAAACTGATAAAACCACCAGAAGAATAGGAAAGAAAAAAAGGATGTTGATATCTGGAAGAGAAGTATTTGGTCCCAGTGCCTGAGAGGAGCAGGCAGTCGTTGCTGGTTCCCAGGCCTCACTAATTCTGGGCAGATACAGTTAAAATGTCTTTTTTATGAATTCATGGAATATAGGGGTAAGTTCTATAAATGACGCCTAAAATATTTGTGCAGAAAAAAATGCTTAAGCAGTATTCTGTAAGCCACGGCCAAAGTTTGGCGTGGTTTATAGAATACATGCTTAAGCGAAGAGTCGCATGTATTTAGTCACGGCCATTTGCACCAATGAAAGCATAGTGCAAATGCCCACGCCTAAATTTACGCATAGAGCACCATTATTCTGTAATTACATGCATAACTTGAAGTCACTTCCCCATTCCGCCCTGTAATCCCCATGACCCTCCCATTTCCACACCCTCCTTTTTGGGAAAGCACATAAATTTTAGGTGTGGATTCCGTGCCTAACTGTGCGCACCTTGGTCCCAATTAGATCTAATTCGTGCCAATAATTGCTTGCTAATCCAGTTATTGTCACTAATTGACTTGTTATTCAGTTAAATTGTGCACACAAATCGGGATGGCACCTACATTTGCATGTACAATTTTTGTCGACTTTTACAGAATTAGGAGCATAGCGTGCAGCAGTGGAACATTAGTTAGGTTCCAGTGCGTGTCCTCCTGTCTGTAGCTTGGCTGTGTTATCTTTTTGGGGTGGGTTTATTCCTAGACTGCTTTTCTCAGAAATGCCATGTGTGGACCATCTGAAAGAGTAAGATTTTTCTGATGGTGTGTTTGGTGCATAACTCTAGAACAGTGGTTCTCACCCAGTGTTGTCACCAAGAGGTAGGAGGTGTGTCACAAAATATTTTGCATAGACAGCAACTCTGTGCTTCCTTTAGCAATTATCTGTGTCTACAGGCTGGAGAGATCCAGAGGGTCAGATACTTGAAATCCCTATAACTGGTCTCTATTTCTGCTTCTCTACTGTCCCCAGTGCCGTAGCAAGGGTTAATGGCACCCGGGGTGGATTGCCGCTGCGCACCCCCCCCGGGTGCAGCACGGCGCGACCCCCCCCCCCTCTGCGGCACGACCCCCCCCCCCTCTGCGGCGCGACCCCCCCCCGGAGGGCCGATCCGCCCCAAGTGCACGTCACTCGGAGCTGCGTCGGCCCCGCTGGTTCCCTGCTCTCTCTGCCCCGGAACAGGAAGTAACCTGTTCCGGGGCAGAGGGAGCAGGGAACCAGCGGGGTCAGCACCCCCCGAGCACGTGCACCTGGGGTGGACCGCCCCTCCCGCCCCCCCTTCCTACGCCACTGACTGTCCCCAGTGATAACTGTCACCACCAGTCTCAACTGGAAATCTTGCAGGTCTGCTATCAGAGATTCTGTTTGCTACATAGATTCTGAGTAGCATATGTGCAGGGTTTTGTGTTACTTTACTGTAACCCTGGGCACACTTCCGGTTCGGTTCCACTCCGGGGTTTGACTCACGTCACCTGAGACAGGGGTCACACAAACAGAATAGTTCTTCTCATACACTGCTCCCACTGGCTGGATCACTCAAGCTGGGCACAGGCTGGGGCCAGAATAAATTCGGTAGGCTGAGGGTACTCTTTTTTTTTCTGGGCACTCTCACTAAAACATTAGTCAGTAGGCTCAGTGTTGAATTTCAACTTGTTTTACTAGCAGTAACTTGAAAAAAAAAAACAGTTCATAAACTTGTTAGCTTGGTCTGTACATTTGAGGGTGTTTTACTCAGATGGTCAGAACAGCGATAAACATAGTCTCAACAAGATATCAGGGCATTCAAACTCACAGCTCAGTTCTATCTCAAATCTCCTCTATTTGCAAAGGGAAAGGGAATGGGACTTATATACTGCCTTTCTGTGGTTATTCCAGCTACATTCAAAGCAGTTTACATATTATATACAGGTACTTATTTGTACCTGGGACAATGGAGGTTTAAGTGACTTGCCCAGAGTCACAAGGAGCTGCAGTGGGAATTGAACCCAGTTCCCCAGGATCAGAGTCTGCTGCACTAGCCACTAGGCTACTCCTCCACTCAAAAGTACTTATTAGTCTCCTCTGGTTTAAATTTCAGTCCGCGATCATCTCCACATAATTTATTCAAAGCACTTAGACTTGCTCCTTTTGTTTCGTGGAATGCAGTGGTATATTATAAAAATGTGCTTGCCTTTTTTTATTACTACTGTTGCACAGAGAGCTACTGAATAATGAGGCTTCCTTTATGCAGAAGTTCTGTCCTTTACCCAGTCCTTACATGCTTTTTTGTTTGTTTGTTTTTTTGTTCTATGTTAAAGATTTTTTAAAGAAAAAAATAGTCATGCAGCTCTTGTTTGTCTGCTTTTTGAATGAAGGAAGCAAATTCAATGCAGGAATATTTTTAAATTTCCTCTCTGCTCTAAGATTGGTGACTTTCTGGCCTTTTGTCCCACAGGCTCAAGGAGCTGAGCTGGATTGCATGGTATTTTTTGTTTCTGGCAGTATAGGATCACAGTTTTATGAAAACATATATTTGAATTTGATATCATGTCTTACTTATTTATGCAGGGCTCTTTATTGTGGTGGTGGTGGTGGTGGGGTATGTTTTGAACTTAATTTTAATACTGAACAATAATTGTGGAGATAGTGTAGACATTTTAGAGAAGTAGAGGCTGGTGCAGTTTAACCTGTCATGGCAAACGCTTTCTTGAATGTTTAAAATGTTCAATTGCTGCCGCCTGTTTGTGTTACTCTGTCTGTTATAATGTTAGCATAGGTCTGAGGCTATGGGCCCCTATATTTTCAATTAAGCTATATTTTCAATCAAATGAAATCGAACTGAAAAACCAATTCATATGAGTGAATTGAATTGAACTGAATCAAAACATTTTTTAGTGAATCGGACAGCACTAGGCTGTCCTTCTTTCAGCTGGGCATCTCTCTCAGGGCTACACTCTGGCCTTGGACAGGTTTCCCTTTTCCTGTTCCTACTTCCAGGCTGGACTCCCCTTGTTCACCTGAAGTTCACTCTCCTCTGTTGCTACTTATTGGGCAGCAATGGCTCTTATAATCTGCCTATATTTATTTCTCACACTCTAGGATCCCCCAATAATCCCAAGGGTCCTGGAGAGGGTACAGGCAACCAAAGACCTCGTTCACCACCCTACAACTTCCTTTATTAAACTCCAAACTCCAACCCTGCTGAGACTCTTTACAGGGAAACACTTTCTCTCTGCAACTTATTTCAAAATCACTCCCTTGGACTGGGCTTCCTCCTACCCAGGGACATCACAACTTTACAGCCCACTGGCAGGGACCTCCCTCCCTTCAGGGCTTCTGGAAACAACTTGAACTACTGAGTCAGTAATACCCATCTCATGGGGGTATTACACTCTCCTCCCAGCAAAGAAAAGATGATTTTCCTGGTTCCGTCACAGGAAATCATCTTCCCTTGTCCTGAAGGACTAAACTTCTTAGGTTTTGTTCTCCCCTCCCCTTTGGAGCAACACAAACCCCACACATTATCAACTTTATTCAAATATTACATCATTATAATCCATATAGTTTGCACATGTTCCCATTAGTGACCTTCACCCTTACACAACATTTTATTCATCATCAACGTTTTTCTCCTCTTTCATTCCCCTCCAAGCAAATTTACCATTTACCCATCAATTCCATTTCCACTCACAAATCATTGGACATGTTATCAATGCTTTTTTTTCCTCTTCTCTCCAACTAGAACCTCCTCCTTCAGAAAGGATCTTTCACTTTTACAATGGGTCAGTAAATCAACCTGCATTTAGTTTACTTCTTCTTTATTGTTTTCCTTTACACATGAGTCAGGACACCCAGATAACTTGTAAGGGTGGCAACCTGCTCAGCCATTTTATTTGCCATGCCACACTTTACAACATTTTCTTTTCCTCTCCCACCATAGGCATTATTTGTTATTTTCAATATCAAGCAAAGAAACTTTATTCAAACACAAAATCCAATCTTTATTCAGCATAATTCTTGCAACTCTTTTTTTCTTTTCAAAGAACTATCACAACATTAAACATGTTGCTTTATTCAGCACTAATCCCAGGGTTTGTTCTTCTTTCCCCAGATTTAGAACATTATTTATTTAACATTTCTAACCCAGACCCGGGTCCAACCAGTTTTTTTCTCTCTCCTAACTCAGCAACCATTATTTCAGTTCAAAATTGTTCTCTTTTTCTTTTTTTCTAACATAGCATGGACCTGCATCCTATCCAGTGGTTAGTTCACCCATAAAAGTTGGGGTCGGGCTTCCTCACTATCATCCCCCCTATGCAAAAGTCTGGGAATATCATGAATTTGAACCTGCTGATCTGAATCTACAATCTCCACCTGGTGTGTGGGAATAGACCTGCCAACACGGACATGGGGGAAGCCACAGCTTGCCCTGGGATTGGTAGCATAGAATGGTGCTACTAATTGGGTTTCTGCCAGGTAGTTGTGACCTGGATTGGCCACTGCTGGAAGCAGGATACTGGGCTAGATGGACCATTGGTCTGACCCAGTATGGGAATTTCAGTGTTCAGTGTGCCACACACATGAACATTGTCAGGTGTGTCAGAACAGAAGAAAATTTGAGAACCACCGCTCTACATATATAAGGGGGAAAGTTATCAGGGTCAGCTACCATTAGGATGTGTTATTTTATGTTTAAATCTGTTTATTACATTTTCAAGTAATAACCAACATATCCATGATCAAGCCAACAAATAAAACTCAAAGCTTAACAGTAGCTCAACAATCACATAGAGAAGGGTTTGGTTTCTTATAGCCCTATCCTAAATCACAATGCCCCTCTGCCCAGAGAACCACCCCAATCTGCCCCCAATTCCCCCTACCCCTCCCAAAAGAAAAAAACCAAAACAAATATATTTTCTGGTGCTCGTACCAGACGCACGTCAAAAATGAAATTACCACATGGGCCACTCGGTAGCCGGACAGTAACTCCAAATTGATGCATGTTGGGCATGTGTAGGCATACAGTTGTGTGGCTTAGTTTTATTCACAACTGCTTAGTCAAACGCTTCCATAAAATAGCCAGATCTATCTCGCTTCATTGAAAAAAGAAGCTATGATCTCTCAAATCCTTATGCAACCTCAGCATTTTTTTGTTTGTTGTTTTAAAAGGTGCCACAACTCACAAAACACCCATTTTCTGCAAGATCAATACAGTACATAATGACCAATCAATTGGGAATACATTAACTTGGTTTATATATACTTTTAAACATCTTATGATTACAGCTTCTGGAAAATCAATGAAGAGGGTTCTAAAGTGCTTAATGTTTCTGCCAAAGGTACAAAAGCATTTGGAACAAAAAATAGAGATTGGAAGGGTCATTTTCAGCTGCTTATCCATGAGTAAAACAGAGTGTGTTACATGCAGAACTGACCTCTTGCAAAGTTACCTGTCCAGTTTGGGGGCAGTTCTACAACTGGACACCTCCATTTAGGTGTCCTGAGGACGTTGTTGTGGGAGCCTAATCTAGGAGCTCGGATTCTGTTATAGAATCCTAGTACAATGATTGTTGCAGTTGTCCAGGTCTTTCTGCGTCTCAGAAAGTGGAAACAACGTTTCAGTCATCGCGGTTGAAACGTTGGTTCCACCCAGACGTAGCAAGAGCTGGAGTAACTGCCTAACAGTAACCTCAGGCACGTAAATGTGGCAGAGACGCATGTAATCATGTCTTATCTGTGCTTTAAAATAGCCACTCGAAGTGGAGGAACACTCAATCCCTATCAGCATCAGCAAAATGAAAGTCCAAAGAGTAGGGTAGACTGGCTCTTCCAAAAGGGACCAAGGGAGACGCTTGTTCAAAAATATGATCTTTATTAAAAAGTCACCAAACGACTCGACACCAAAGCGCCTGCTGTATTTCGGCGCCAAAACGCCTTCCTCTGGAGTCTATAAAACATATAATACTTGTATAAACATATAAATCATATTATAAAACATAAATTATAAAAACACAATGAAATAATTAAAAAAATTAAAATGGTGTTGGAATACATAATATTAAACAATGCATCAACTAAAATGAGCTTAAAAGCCACATACAGATAATGGATATATGCAAACAAAAGAGGAATATTAATAAAAAATGACTGCTGACCTTAAGATGTTGGTAATACAATGGTAAATGATATTTCCAAGATCAAATTTGACCGTGAGCAGATAAAATATCCTGTTTCATATACAAAATGAAACATTTAAATCAGTTGCCTGTAACCTAAAACATACTTTTCCTAAGGAAAGAGGTGCTAAATACCATCAATTGGAAGATAAATAATGCTTAAATATGGTTGATATAACGAAGGGCATAACTGTAATAAGTAAAAAATATACGTGTCTTTATTATAACATATAAAGTTGTAAATATACACAATATGTAATGCATAGAATAAATTACACTTGTTGTCATATAAGCAACATAGGCATGTTAAAAAAAGTTTAATATGGAGAGAAGAAGGGATCCACAGTAAAAGGGAACCACGTCTAAATTGCAAATGAGGTGCACAGAATTTGTAAAATGACCCATAATGTTCGTCAGTGCTAGAAAAGCACTTGCAAGAAACTATCGTAGCGATACGCCAGTGTTTAGAGAACCGAATCAAACAGAGCTATCAGAATGTGCCAATAGTCAAACGTAAGAGATATATTGGTTGTAAAATGCACATGAAAAATCTTTAAAAATCTATAAAACCAAACAGAGCAGTAGAATTGGAGTATATCCATATGAAAGAAAAAAAAGGAAATTGGCTTTAAATATGCTCAATGAATCTTAATATATAATGAATGTCTCATAGCACATAACACGAAGACTAGAGCAGGGAATAAAAACGGTAATATCACTGCAAACGTTTGTTTCAAAAAATGTCAACTTAAATGCTTGGTTCTATTCCACTAGCTGGATCATTTAAATAAAATGTTTAAGTAAAACAAAGAGCACAGCTAAAAACTGTAGGCAATCGTGATAATGTCACAGCAAAGGGTTTTGTTTAAAAAGGTTGTCAACTTCAACACATGATTGTATTCCACTAACTGGATCATATTAAAAAAATGTTTAAGTCAAAAGTAACACAAATCTTTTCATTTAAAAAATAATCCCACACAGGTACCGGACCCAGTTAAAAAAAAATACATTCCCTTGCATGTTCACACTATGGTAAAAATTCTATATATGGCACTCAACGTTAAATGCTATTTCTGCACCAGATTTTCACAATGAAAAGAGTTCTAACAGATGCAAGGTATCAAAATGGGGCAAAAACAGCAGATCTGCACAAAATAAACCCCCACTTATGCACTCATTTATAGAATAGCGCGTGTTTCTGCACAGATCTGCAAAGGGGCATGGCCATGGGAGGGGCTTGGGCAGGCTAGGGGTGTCCCCTTAAAATGCCCACAGTGCAGAGGTCACGTGATGCCGTGATCAGCAGCAGACGCACTTCAGATCGCTGTGAGAACCGGTACCAAGGCCCACCCAGGCAGACCCAAGGCTACGCCCCTGCTCCATATATATAGCATGTCCCCCTCTCCTCTCCCTTCCCTTCCATCCACTCGCAGCTTGTCCCCTTCTCTCTCTTCCATCCATGTGTAGCTGGACCCATTCTCTCCCTCCCATCCCTTGCTGCTCATGGATGGGAAGGAGAGAAGGGGGCAAGAGCTGCACATGGATGAGAGGGAGAGAAGGGGACAAGCTGCTCATGGATGGGTGGGGGAAAAGGGGGCAAGAGCTACACATGGATGGGAGGGAGAGAAGGGGACAAGCTGCTCATAGATGGGAAGGAGAGAATAGGGCTTGTCTCCTTCTCTCCCTCCCATCCCTGTGCAGCATATGAACCCCTCCCTCTCCTGTCCATGTGCAGCTTGCTTTCTTCTCTCTCTCCTCCATGTGCAGCGTATGAACCCCCTCCCCTCTCTTCCATATGTAGCATATCAACCTCCCTCCCCTCCCATCCATTTGTAGCATATCAACTTACCTCCTCTTCCCTATGTTACAACCCTGGTGGTCTAGGGACCTCTTTGGGGCAGGAAAGAATACCACTCTTTCCTGCTCTCTGCAACCACTTCTTTAAAATGTCTGCCGAGAATTCAAGTCTTGCGAGGCCACAGCTTCTTGAAGTCCCGGCAGCCATTTTAAAGAAGCAGTAGCACCGGGCAGGAAAGAGTGGGGTTCTTTCCTGCACCAAAGAAGCCACTAGACCACCAGGGCATGTTAAGGTAGGTTCAGGCGGGGGAGAAAGAAGATCCGCCCGCCCGTCTGCCAGTCAGCCTATCTGTCCAGAAACCCAGACAAACGGGCAGACTGGTAACAAAAAGGACATGTCCGGGGGAATCTGGACATATGGTAACCTTAAGTATTTCAGAAATTCAAAGAATTTGTCCCAGTGGAGCTCTATAACCCCTGCTTCTGAGTTCACCCCAAAGAATGAGTTACATAAAAGGAAAAGGAGTTTGTAAAAAAAAAAAAAAAAGGAAATGTTAGTGTTGCTAGACTGGAGCTGAGGAAGCACAATAGATCTGCATTGCAGGTTTGGGGCAGAGGGCTTATAGGGCTTGGTTTTATAAAAGACGCCTATGTGCAAAATCTAAAATGCTTCCTGTTTGCTAGTTAGGTATGGCTAGTGCAGCCACACAGGGAGCAAGGAAAGCTGGGGCGCCAAAATTGCACCCTATCCATTGGCTTCCCTTGCTGATGTCATGGAAGTGGGTGGGGCTGGAGTGTGATGAGAGCATTTGGGGGCATGTAGCACAGGGCATGTTTGCAGCTTTATAAAATAGTCTCCCAGCTCCAACGGTACACAAATTTATGCCTTCTCTGAGGAAGGTCCAAATGCGTACATGTCAGAGCTGCCAAGCTACCCAGCTCCAGGAAAGAGATTTGTTGGCCAGTCCTGGTTTTAAACTTGCCTCATAGATTTTTTTTTTGGTTACATTTGTACCCCACGCTTTCCCACTCATGGCAAGCTCAATGCGGCTTACATGGGGTAATGGAGGGTTAAGTGACTTGCCCAGAATCACAAGGAGCTGCCTGTGTCTGAAATGGGAATCAAACTCAGTTCCTCAGGACCAAAGTCCACCATCCTAACCACTAGGCCACTCCTCAGTAGTGTAGGATTTTTAGTCCCTGATTCCACTTGTTGAAATTAGTACAAGGTCCAGTAATTGACCAGGATAAGGTTATCAGAAATCCAAGACTGGCCTAAAATTTCCCTCCTGGAATTAGATAATTTGAAAGCTCTGATATGTACTCTGTGCATGTACATGTGTATTTTATGAAATATACATATACATTGTAACCTTGCCTCTGCTCTACCCAAGCTACACCCTAGGAATGCTTATATGCAGATCATGTAAAAGTAGACACACACTTATTGTACATGAACTTTGTATGTAGTCACACAATTTATTTAAATCTCTTTATTGACCTTAATCTATCCAACAGTAAAAAAAAAATATTCAAAACAGCATTTTAAATATACTTCCCCACCCCCATCCTTACACTATCACTGTCCTGTCCAAAATAGTATCATCAGGTCATTCTCTCACTCCCTCTTTCAAAACTGTTTCCTGTAAGCTGTGCAGAAGTCCTCCACCTACACTCCTGTCAGTAGGGGGTGCTGTTTCACTATCACATTTTCAATAGCTAGGGACAGGCAAGTTCTGCAGGACTTCAGAGAACACAATATTGAGGCACCACCTCCCACTCCTCCTCACCAAATCATCCCTCAGCATTCCTAACCTTCTCCCCTCACCCACCTTCCAGGTTCCTGAGGGTCTCATTTTTTTTTAACCCTTCACAAGCTATCATAGTATATACTTTCCTAAATTAATCAAACCCTCTAGCTCTCCCCCCCTTCAACCACCACCCCACCTCTGTTCTTCCTTTTCCATTATTGGCCCAATGTTATCAACGAGAGGCCAGACACACAATTTTATATAAGCCCTTCTCTAAGTGTAAAATAGGCTTTACATGCGGATAAAGGTTTATAACATTACTATCTTACAGAGAGCGAGCAAGGTCAACTGGTCACTGGAAACATTCCAAACCCACACAAGCTGTGTGTCGTAATGTGGAGGCAGAGCCATTCCTAGTTTTATCTCTATTGCATCTGTGGATTTGTTGTTTCAGTTTCACTGAGAACAATGACAATCATAAAGGCGATTTTATAATCAAGGTGCCCAAATTTATGTGCCACATGCACGTGCTGGACAAGCATTTCAGTGTTATTCTATAATTACGCACATATCTTGGATAATGCGTAGTTTTCAGGTGGGCATACACATGGACTGAGTCTGGGTAGAGCATGAGCGAGGCCCAGAGTTATGAGCATAATTTGTAGAATATCATGAGTTTTGCACGTGTCTCTGGCAGGTGCACTCACGGTCACAGGTCTATGGCTGATGTAAGTGCTCACGTCTAAGCACATATGCGTGTATTTACCTGGTTACATTAGTATTCTATATAGGAACGTAGGGTCCTACTTTCCTTTATAGAATATACTCCAATTGGGTATCTTCTGAGTGCTTATATATATAGGCACACAGTTATAGAAGTACCCCCTTAGTGCATTAATATGTCCTTGATCAGTGCTACAGACTTGGTGCTCAAGTTTGTAAATTACTACTCAGTAGCATTTACTATTAGAAGCAGTGAAAACGTAATTGGGGCCAGTGTGACTAGGGATGCAACCTATGTATTAACACAGGGCAGCAACTCCTGGGTGGAGGGGGTGATGCCTGCTGAAAGGACTGGCAGAGTTCCCCAGACTACGCCAGCCAAAAAACAAAGAAGCACATGTCTGCAACATGGTCATCACCAGAGAGAGAGAAGGGCAAGAACCCTTCCCCATTTCAAATTCTTTCATCCTCTTCCTTGTCACCAGTACTGCATGCACACCTCTCTGGCTATTCCCTAGCCGTGTATTAAGAACAGATAGGTGGAGGGTAGCAGGACTGCATTGCCCTGGATTTTGCCTCATACAGCACCATCTATTCCTCTGACTCCTTCCTCTGCAGTAGGTGTATACTGAGCTTAGGTGTAAGCACCACCTGATGGCATAGCCAGGAGTGATTTTTTTCTGTAGTGTCTGAATAAGGGGCAGTGCATAAGTACAAAAGTATTGCCATACTGGGACAGACCAAAGGTCCATCGAGCCCAGCATCCTGTTTCCAACAGTGGCCAATCCAGGGCAAGATCCCAAAAAAGTACAAAACATGTTATGCTGCTTATCTCAGAAATAGTGGATTTTCCCCAAGTCCAATTTAATAATAGTCTATGGACTTTTCCTTTAGGAAGCCGTCCAAACCTTTTTTAAACCCCGCTAAGCTAACTGCCTTTACCACATTCTCAGGCAATGAATTCCAGAGTTGAATTACACGTTCAGTGAAGAAAATATTTCTCCGATTCATTTTAAATTTACTACTTTGTAGCTTCATTGCATGCCCCCTAGTCCTAGTATTTTTGGAAAGAATAAACAGACGCATCACATCTATCCATTCCACTCCACTCATTATTTTATAGACCTCTATCATATCTCCCCTCAGCCGTCTTTTCTCCAAGCTGAACATCCAAAGAAATCAATCTGTGGTCCTACCCCACTGATACTCTGTTGGGCAAAATGTTGGTTGGCCATGGCACTAGTGGTCCACCCTATTCCATTGTCTGTGGTCCGAGGTTAACATATGTGGGCACTAGGCAGTGTAGATGTTGACACCGCCTCCAGTTCCCCCTCATTGGCTTGTGCCACCTCCACTGATTGGGTGGGCCTAAGTAGAAAGTGTGGGGGGCAGCCATGCATACACTCTTGGCGCCACCAACCAAAAAAACAAGGCAAGGCACAAAAGAATTATGCCATATTCTGTAGCTCTGCCTCCCTTCCATACATGTAAGGCCTGTGGCCATGGGGAAGGGAGGGGATGCAGCAGCCATGGCTGTTGTTGGACTCTGTACTGCCTGTAAAGAGAAAGAAGGAGCTGCCAGCCAGCGGAAGGAAGACAGATAAATTGTGAACAATTTTTCAGAGAGGGAGACTGGGGGAGGAAGAGATTATAAAGTGAGGAGAGGGTGACTGTTGAGGTGGGGATGAGAGAGAACTGGGGTAAGAGTGTAATGGGAGTGTGAGAAAGAGATAGGGATTGCAATTCACTGTATATATCTACTTCACATTATCTCACAATGGATTTTCTTATACAGATTAGAAAAGGGGGCCAGAATTTGAATCCATATCATTGTCGGTGTGTATAGCTATAATATGCCAGTGCACGTCCTACATAGCTTTTAGTGTGAATGCTGGCGCCCTGTGTACAGATTTTTGTTATCAGCATAATCAGTTTGAAATATGGTACAGATTATAACAGCATCCAGATTCCAGCAGGTGACGTTGATCCCTATAATCCCGAAGGAAAGTGTATCTCTCCTGCCAGGAATGTGCACACAGCTAGCCTAGTGCCCTTGATGTGTGCAGAGGGTCCATGGCTAGGATCGCGTGTTTTAGCTTCCAACCTTTTATCCAGCTTGATTTATATACATGTCAGGTGACTGGCAGGAGCACAAAAGTCATAAATTGAAGGCAACAGATGATGGGATATCATGAGCACTTTAATAGTCTCATCAAATCCACTTTGGTTTCCCTTGTTTCCTTTTCCAGATTTATATGGAACGATGAGCTTTGATGTGGATCTTGCTGGAGTAGAGGTGGTCATGCCACGGATTCCCTATACTAGTGTATTACTTATATAGATGCCATTCTAATTTATTGACTTGATATACTGCCTTTTAAACAACATATGAAAGCGGTTTGCATAAAAATGAAGGGGATAAAGTTGGGACCAGACCAAGAGCATCTGATACCCTAGGCCAGTGGTTCCCAAACCTAGTCCTGGAGGCACCCCAGCCAATCAGGTTTTCAGGTTATCCACAATGAATATTCATTAAAGATATTTGCATGCACTGCCTCCATTGCATGCACATTTCTCTCATGAATATTCAGTTTGGATTTCCCAAAAACCTGACTGGCTGGGGTGCTTCCAGGACCAGATTTGGGAACCACTTGCCCTAGGCAAACCTTGAGCTATTGCCCTCACCACTCAGTCAGGGGTGGCTCAAGGCCTTATTCCTCTTCCTCCTAGATGGCCCCTTTTCCCTTTCCTTCCCCGCTCCCATCCAGCATCTCCCCTTCCCCTCCTTCTCCTGCCCACCCAAGCTGACTAGTATTTCCCTTTTGCCTCCCTAGTTCCTGGAGTCCAGCATCTTCTTTTTCTTTCCCCTTTCCTCTGCCACCTCCATCCTTCCTCTTCCTGTCTGCTCCAGAGGTACTCAATGCCAGTCTTGAATATTTCATTAGAGTCCTGTGCTTGAGTGCTCCCGCATCTTCCCCTTCTTGTTGGGTATAGGGCGGGATGCAGCAGTCTCTACTGAAAGTCCCACACCAGTTGGGAAAAGGTAGGTTGGTGGCCGCAGGAGAAAGGAAAGGGGAGAGGAAGAAGAGACACCGCTCTACTGTTGTGCCGCTGTCCTCTAAATTTTGTCACCCTAAGTAGACCTAGTCCATTTAGTGACAGGGTGGCCCTGGGGTAAGTAGCAGAAAAGGAGTGATAGCGTAACGAGTGAGAATAGGGGAGAAGAGATTATATTATTCAAGATGTCCAGGTAAGGAAAAGGGGAAAAAGAAAGGGAAGAGCATGCTCCACTATGCGGATTATTCTGGGAAGGCCTGATTGAAAAGCCATGTTTTAAGTCCTTTTCGAGAATGTATATGAGATGTTGCATACTTTAGGTCAAAGGGAAAAGAGTTCATTAGGACAAGTACCAGAAGTTGAAGGTGCAGAGACATGTAAAAGGCAATTCTATAAAGGGCCCCTAAATTTGGGTGCCAGTTGTGCACACTAATGTATAGAATAGGTGCACTTACATGTGAATGACATCACAAATTGGAATTTACGCACGTATGTGCTAGGTGCTATTCTATAAAATTAAAGCACTAGTCGCATGGGAGAAAATTCTGTTTTGGCACTGACAAAAAAACGTTGAAAGCTATTCTATAAGCTGCGCCTAAAGTTAGGCATGGTTTATAGAATAGCGCTTGAGTCATGGGGGGGGGGGATCAAGCTTAAATTTTAAGGGATCCCTAGAAGCTTAGCCGGCGGTGGGAGGCAGGGCTGGTGGTTGGGAGGTGGGAATAGTGCTGGGCAGACTTATACAGTCTGTGCCAGAGCCGGTGGTGGGAGGCGGGGTGGGTGGTTGGAGGTGGGAATAGTGCTGGGCAGACTTATATGGTCTGTGCCCTGAAAAAGACAGGTACAAATCAAGGTAAGGTATACACAAAAAATGACACGCGAGTTTATCTTGTTGGGCAGACTGGGTGGACCGTGCAAGTCTTTTTCTGCCGTCATCTACTATGTTACTATGTATGTGCTAGGTGCTATTCTATAAAATGAAAGCACTAGTCGCATGGGAGAAAATTCTGTTTTGGCACCGACAAAAAAAACGTTGAAAGCTATTCTATAAGCTGCGCCTAAAGTTAGGCATGGTTTATAGAATAGCGTTTGAGTCATGGGAGGGGGGGGGGGGGGGGTTCGAGCTTAAATTTTCTACTGCGTGTTTTCAGCGCACGCCAAATTTGGAATTACTACCCAGGGCATGCAATAACCGGGTGGTAATGTCGATTTGGCGCATGCTGGACGAGCTTAGGCCCTTATGCACCTTTGTAAAAGGGCCCCTAACGTGACTTATCCAAAGTCACAAGGAGCATTAGTGGGATTTGAGCCCCGGCTTCCCTGGTCCTCAGCCCACTGCTCTGTTAGGCTACTTCCCTGTTCTTAGGATGTCCCTCCACTCCACTGTAAGTATGCAGGGCCATTTTATTCAATTTTATTTGGTACAGGATCCATTTTTGTTTAGCATACTAATTGGCCTTTTTACTAAAGCACTCTAGTCTGTTAATGTGCAGTTTGACATGCGTTAGCAGCTTACACAGTATTTTTACAGTTAGCTTGTGGTAAGTTGTGCATGATGGCATGTTTTGGGAAGTAGGCGGAACTGGGCAGGGCATGGGTGGAGAGTGGATGTGGAGAGTGGCACTTAATGCGCTGCACTTACAGTGCACTAGCTAATGCGCAGTTAATGCAGGACCACTTACTGCCTCCTAAATAGGAGATGCTATGTGGTTCCACGTTAACTGCTACCTCAGTAAAGGGCAGTAATGGATATTTTAATGCAGCGCATTTCCAGCGTGAGCTCTTACCGCTAGGTCAATGGGTGGTGGGTAAGGTCTCAGGCCGAATATGGATGTGCGCTGGTTTCAATTTTAGCACACGTCCATTTTCCGGCTCCTTAAAAAAAGGCCCTTTTTCCTTGATGCGGTAAAAAAAGGCTCAACGTGCGTCCAAAAGATGCACTCACACTACCGCAGGCCACTTTTTACGGTGGCTTAGTAAAAGGATCCCCTAATGCACTTTAATAAAAGGGTCCCTAAGGCTTAGATTTACATTTACTTTGTCATTTGACTTTTACTTAGTTTCTTTCTCTTCTCCTGGTTGCTAGGTCTTTCTTTTATACATATTTTAATTGATGTTTTTTTAAATGAAAGGTGATATATTAAATCGCTAATAAACATAAAGGGGCCCTTTTAGCAAGCCGTGGTAGGGCTACTGTGGCATTGGGGCATGGCAAATCGGCCCTATCGCTGGCTCGCTCAGGATCCCGGCAGTAGTTCTGGCTTCCGGAGGTAGGAACAGTTTTTTTTCTAGCACTGGGACTTACCCGGCGGTAATCGGGCAGTGCCAGGATAGTGCGGGAGCCCTTACCGCCTCCTAAATTGGGGGCAGTAAGGACTCAGGGAGTAAATGGCAGCGAGCGAATGTTCTGACTTAGCACACAGCCATTTACTTACCCTTTGAAAAAAAAAACCCTTTTACCCACTGTGGTAAAAGGGGGCCTCGGTGCGTGGCAAACCCGTGCACCTATCCCTCTGTGGGCCCCATTTTTACTGCAGCTTGGTAAAAGGACCCCTGAGTGCATTACCGTGTTAGCATGCACTAATGCCGATAACGTGCATTTTTAGTAAATAGGTCCCACTGACCTGCGGTAAACAACTTGCATTAATGGGTGCTTTAAATTTTTAACATGAGCTAAATGTTTTTGATGAAAATTATCTTTATTTATTTATTTATTTATTGCACTTGTATCCCACATTTTCCCACCTATTTGCAGGCTCAATGTGGCTTACAAAGACCTGTTATGACATCGCCATCCCAGGGTAGAGAATACAATTGGTGTTACAAAGAAATCAAGGAAACAGGAGGATTTGGTTAGATAGTTATAGAAAGATACATTCTGAGTAAGTGAGTAGATGTTGACATAATAGTTGGTTATGGGTTTTCGTGGTAGGCTCTGTTAAAGAGAGGAGTTTTCAGAGATTTGTGGAAATGACTTAATTCGGTGATCGTTCTTAAGTGGGTTGGAAGTGTATTCCACAGCTGCGTATGGGTAGAAAAACTGGTCGCCTGTGCTAATTTGTATTTTAATCCCTTACAGCTGGGGAAGTGCAGGTTGAGAAAGGTGCGGGAAGATCTTTTAGCATTTCTGTTAAAATGGTTTTAATATGTGTCAAACAACATAAAATTAAAAAATATATATATACCCCTATAATATGCTAATAAAGAACTAGGGGGTCTCTTATTAAGTGGCGATAAACCCAAAGCAGGCTTATGACTTGCTAAACCGGAAGTACCGCCAGAAGTTTACAATCGTGGGCCTTAAATTTATGCAGTGACCACAGCTACCTCCCTGGTAGGTGCTATGAAGGCGTTCAGAGGAACCCCAGCTTAAGGGTCAAGAGAAGACCTAACCCATGACCTGAAACCAGGTCCCTCCTCACGGAAGTACCACTAAGCCACCATTATTTATTTATTTATTCTATTTTATAGCCCATCCTACCAACTACGTCCAGAATGAGTTACACTCGTAATAAAAATACAATACATACAAACACAGTACACACAAACATAAAATCAATTAAACCAATCTGCCAATTTTTTTTTTTGTTGTTGCATTTGTACCCCGCATTTTTCCCACTCATGGCAGGTTCTATGCGGCAGGCAATGGAGGGTTAAGTGACTTGCCCAGAGTCACAAGGAGCCGCCTGTGCGGCTGTGCAATTAAACAGTCCATCAAAACTCATTAAAACAAGGGAGTTTTTACAGCTTTACGGAAACTTAAAAGATCATTAATGGATGTCACCGCAGAAGGCAGCTTATTCCATAAACAAAACAATGAATAAGAAAAAGCTTTCTAACTGCCGCCAGCATTATGCCCGGAGATTCAATGTTGGACCATGTCTGGGTACTGGCATTGAATTTCCGGGTTTAAAGAGCTAGTGAAACCATAGCTGATTAAGGGCCCTGTTTACTAAGCAACATTATAGGCGTGTTAACATTTTTAACGCATGTTAACCTTGTACGTGCCTACAATATCCATATAGGTGCCTACATGGTTAGCGCGTGCGCTGTGTATGCGCGTTAAAAACACTAAAACAGGGCCCAAAGTGTGATATTTAACACTTATCCGGCTGTGGTGAACCACATAAAGATAGGACTGAATTTTATGCGGTCCTATTTATGCAGTTACCTTGGCCGGTTAAGCGCTGAATATCAGCACTTAACCATCCAAGTGCCGACTCCGCCCCCAGAACCCGAATATAGCTGGTTTTGAATTGGGTGCTAACCAGACATTTTCAATGGCACTAACCAGTGAAGTACCACTGAAAATTAACAGCCGCCCAGGAGCCATTTCTGGCTGGTTAAATCGCTTTGAATATCAACCCCACAATGTTTATTTGGGCAGAGGAACTGCATTAAGAGGGAAGATGTTTTAGAGAAAATTACTAGTTCTCCCTTCCTTGTGTTATTTTTCAATAGATCATGTTCTTATTTTCTATCACACTTTATACAATCTTTCCATTAGCACTAATGAAGATGTTACAGATAAGGGGGCAATGGATGACGTTTTCGGTTTCAGTTATGTTAGTAACTCTGTGCCCATTCCTCTCAGTGCTGAAAAAAAATTTTGTTTACGATTTTGTAGGATTTTACTGCTGGGTCTTTCCTCCAATCTTAACAGTTACATGAGATTTATCCTGACAGTGTACTCAAACTGGCAAATTAATTAAAAAAATTGGTTTGCAGGGAAGGACATTGAAGAATGTTTTAATTTCCTAGTGTAGGAAAATGGCCCCCATCATACTGATGGAAAAGGTTACACGTTTACTTACAGGAAGTACCATGACTTTTTGGCAGGAAGTGAGGCCTGGTATCAACAGGAAGTGGTGTGCAAAGCATCCAAACCTCTTTCCAAGCCTGGGATATGTGAAACAATGTGGGCCAGTACTGTAGGAATATCAAGCAGGAAATGAACGTGTGCTGGTTTGTGAAGTGCAGAGGAAGTGATAAGGATTACCTGCTCCGAGTTCTAGTGGAGATAGTGCTGGAAAAAAATAGGAGGGGAGTTGTTTTTCTGCATGTTCACAACTTCTCTTTGCTAAAATGGAAAAAAAAAAAGAACTATGTAAAAAATGCTTTGAAGCTTTGATGTAAAGAACAAAAGACATTTGTGGAGGGGAGAAGATGGGGGATTGTGTAAGGCTGCAACTTGCAAGTGGTTTTTACTGAGGACCAGCAGCTGGTTCTCAATTATAGCAGTGTGTCTCCACTTTATGCAGTTCAGTGCAATGAATATGAATGTTTTGGACAATCTTTTGGAGGCATGGAGGGCAATGGCAATTTACTCCTGTTTCTTCGATTTTCTGATAATTGGAGTGAAGGAGTAGCCTAGTTGCTAGAAGTAGTAGCCTTAGAATCAGGATAAACCAACATTCAAATCCCACAAATAGTCTTTGTGACCTTGGGCAAGTCATTTAACCCTTACAAACTTGTAAGCCCTCTGATGACAGAGAAATAACCTTCTGTGCCTGAATGTATCTTGCCTTGAGAATAAGATACTACTTAAAGGTGTGAACTAAATCCCCACCCTTAAATATTGGAACCAGTTGGGATCTGGGTCTAGTAATTGTGGGTGAGAATCCAGCTCAAATCCCTGTACATGGCAATGGAGGGGACCTGACCTGTGATCAGCCTAGGAAATATTGCATAGAAATACTTACCTTCTAGTATAGGACACATGGGGTTATGATGTGGAGACATTCAAATTTAGGAGCTAATAGGAAAAAAACATTCTTTATAGATATTTGGAACATGTATCATAATTTTATTAAATGTATGCCTTGCTATTTTTTTGCTCTCCCTTTTCTCTTCCCGAGCCTTTCTTTTTCTCCCTCCCTCTGCTTCTGTGGCTTCATACCAGCCCGAGGGGCCAATGCTGAAAGCTAGCACAGATGGAAGCATGAGGTTCATGTGACATTTGCACTCAGCTTTCTGGGTGTGTGATACAGAAAAGGGCAGAAATTACCCATGCCCAAAAACTTAGTGTACACACCAACACACAGCATATTAAAATGAATGGTAATGAGGCTATTAGCTATTTAGTTCCAGTGCAGTAAAGTACGCAGAAGACTTTAAGGTGAGCACAACGCAAAAACTTGAATGCCAAATCTGAGGAGATGTAGAAGGCTAGCATCTGTGAGGATTTAATGTCAGTTCCTTCTTTGCAACTTTCTTAGACAGTCTTGCACACAGATCCAAGCAGGAAAAAACTGTGGGGTCCTTTTACTAAGGTGCGCTGAAAAATGGCCTATGGTAGTGTAGGCGCATGTTTTGGGCATGCGCAGAATCATTTTTCAGCACACCTACAAAAAATGCCTTTATTAAAATTTTTGCCAAAAATGGACGTGTGGCAAAATGAAAATTGCCGTTCGTCCATTTTGGGTCTCAGTCCTTACTGCCAGCCATTGACCTAGTGGTAAAGTCTCATGCGGTAACTGGTCAGTAATGACCTACGCATGTCAAATGCCACTTGGCACGCGTGCGATACGTCCGAAAATAAAAATTATTTTTTGGAAGCGCACCAAAAATGAAATTACTGCAAGAGCCACGCAGTAGCCGTGTGGTAACTCCATGTTTGACGCACGTTGGGCACGCATAGACGCTTACGTGGCTTAGTAAAAGGGCCCCTTTATCTGCGCATGTGCTGGAATGTTGGTCTGCGCATAAATGTCAGTATTACAAGCATCATAAAACTTTTATGCACAGGTATAACATGCCAACACTTTCATTTTGCTCGGACATGCACACAGTACTAGATGCCCTCGGTGTACAACCTTGGGTGCACATGTCAGATGTAAACATCCTGATTAACGCACAAGTTCTGCGTGCTTTATATTTGCATATGATTAGGTAATTGTATCAGCAAGCAAACTTTCAATGTTATGTTACATTAGAAGCCGTGAGCTTAACCATCAGTGCATGGCTCTAACACACAGTTTTCTGCATTAGCCTCTCAGGAGATGCTCCAGTGCCTGGCCATGGGTATGACATCAGTGGTGGCTTCTTTGACTTCTTTTGGTGACAGGCACTAAGGAATATATACTATACAGCGCGCCTAGAGACCCGTGCCAAAATCAAAGCGGATTCTATAACTATCCATGTAACTTAACAAGCTAACGAGCGCTGACAACAGCACTTAACAAGCAATAATGAGCAGTAATTGGCACTAATTAGAATTTACACGCACAACTCACTAAGCATATTCTGTAATGAAGTGCGCTGAACTTCTTACATGTGCAGGCAAAAAGGGGCATAGTTATGGGCGTTTTGTGGGCATTTTGAAATTTATGCGTGTAGTTATAGAATATGGCCCAGTGTGTGTAAATCTATGCGTCGAGATTTACGCCACGTTTTTGTGGGTGAAAATGGATGCACGCAGTTTTAGGCACTGAGATATCAACTAAGCATATTCTGTTAGGTGCAGATTATAGAATACGCTTAGCAATGATTTCAGAATCTCCTCCTAAGCTCTGAATTTTAGACACCTGAGTACTTTACAGCTTAGGACTCAAGAGTTATAATATGCAGACATCCTCCTTCCAGTTAGATCAGATGGTAATCAGATGATTGGGCATTTATTTGACTATACAGACAGCATCCTTTGAAGGTGTGATAGACATAGCTATGAGATCTGGTGGTATGAATGCAATGCATTTTCAAATTGGAACTAAAGTGGATTAATATGTAGTGAAAAAGAAAGCGACAGTGGACAAATCTTTTTCTTGAATTGATTATCCTAGAAGGATGGATGCTTGAGGTAAAGCAGGCATTTAAAATGCGCACATGTGCAGTTTTAGATAAAATGGCACTGCATGAAGGCAACTACTGCAGTGGTGTATAATACAATATTGATGTGTGCTTGTGCTTGCATGGTGCAGTGCCTGTCTCAGTCTCACTGAGCACTCACTGTCTGTGGCAGCTGTACACAGAAGCATGTGCTGGGAGTCTCCCTGCCTGTGATGAATATGGATACCACATGCATTTCTGCCATGGCTTGGTCACGCCAGGGCATGCCACGCCGGCAGTGTGACAACATCCCCAGCGTGCTGTTGGCCGAGTACACAGGACGGCTCAGGCTGCCCTTGGAACAACACTGACCTATGTGACTTCCTGCAACCTTTGTGTGTTCCATGGAAATCGGTTTGGCTCGCTCAGCCCCGCTCAGTTTTGCTTTGAAGTGGGGACAGCTGAGGAAACAAAATCTGTTTTACTGCTGGGAGTGAGAGAGACATTTTCATCAGCGTTGTGTTTTCATCTTGTCCTCTTCATTAGGGCATGTCACTAGTGAGATCTCTTCTTAGAAACTGCTTCATCTTATTGGTCTCATAAGTCTATAAATGGAGCTGTAATTACAAGGACCACATCATTTTATAGGAATGAACTGCACCTAGTGGAGATGAGGTTACAAATTACATAAAGGTGTATTTCAAAGCCATCCTTCCTCACTGGCACGGTCAGATGTGAGCCCCCCAGGATTACTTGTAGGTTAGGACTAAGGTGCTTGGACAGTGGTGCACTGAAACAGAGGATCAGAATTGAAGGTGTTGCAAGTTAGGTCAGAAGGGTATTGATAGAGCTGTGCAGGGAGTCTCCATCTTGGAAAACAACTGGGATGCCATGGCACAGCAGTAGAGAGTCAATGACCTGCATGCCAGGGATTGATTTAGTTTAGGACTGAGGTTCAAGGCTGGGAAGCATATTTTGTATAGTGTCCCTGGGTCCGGGGCTGACCTGGCTGGAGTCTCCCTTGGGCAGGCTCTGTCAGGCCCTGGAATAGTTGGCACCTAGTGCCTCTATCTCACAAGAAAGGTGTTAGCGGATGGGATTTCCTTCCTACTCCCCCCCCCCCTCCGGAAATTAAAAAAGCCCACTGTGAACATGGCTGGCTTATTAAATTATTTACAACTTATACTATATGAAGACATTTGTTAATGAGAAGTAAGCCTTCTAAGTAAATGGTGTTCAATAAACAACTACTAAACAACCTTTAAACAATGCTCTTGAACCCAGTTAATCTCTTTGCTGATGTGGCAGATTTAAACAGATTGCTTTAGTCCTTTGTGGCAGTATTACCTATGTTCCCTTGTTTCTTCACTGAGTCGTCCCTCTTGTCCATCCCCACCATGTTCCCCAGATCTCACCCTCCTGCTCGAGCACTCTGGACCAGTGGCTGTTGGATGTACAACGAGGGCTGAGTCAGTCAGACTTCGTCGAATGCCAACTGTGATCCTTGGAACCTCTGCCTTCTCCAAGCTCCAAGTGCCGACTGCACTCCCAGGAGCCTCTGCCAGGGCTCTGAGCGCTGATTGCACTACCAGGAGCCTCTCTGCCACTGGGCCTCAGGCACTGACTGCCCCTAAAGGCCTTGTTTTGATATGGCTCTCAAGAGCCATTTTGCCCTGAGCCTGCTCCCAAGGACCACTGGGCCTTGGGCACAACTGTGCCCCAGAGGCCTTCTGTATTGTCCTGTGTATGCTCCCAAGGGCCTCCCTGCCCTTCCCAACCTCAGGCACTGATTGTGCCCTCAAAGGCCTTTTGTTCTGCCCTGTGCTTACTCCCAAGGGTCTCTGTGCCTCTTCTTCTTCTTGTTGAGCTCTCTGATGTATTCAGGAGGAGCCTCCAGGGGTCCTTTCCCTGTCAAGTTCACAGCTCTGCTCTTTCATGAGTTTAGCTCTCTCTGATTCCAGCCCTTCAGAGCCTGTGACCTGCAGTTCCAGGTTTTCCCCAATAGAGGAAAATCTCTCCTTTCACCCAAAAGGCCAAGAAACTATAGAGTTCCTGCACAGAATCTCCATATTATTGGTGGCTCTGAAATCCAGGGAGGTCATGGCTATACAGACCTGCCAAGTCTCCCGCATTCAGCGGGAGACTCCTGCTTTGGCAGGTCATCTCCCGCACTCCTGCCAAAGTGGGAAAGATTTCTGCTGAGACACCGCGGCGGTAGCTCCCCCTTCCACCTGGTATTCATTTCCTGGCCACTGCTGCTTTTCCTGTTGAGCAGCAGCAGCTGCGAACCCCCCCCCCCCCCAAATTAAAAAAGGTAGCGCAGGGCCGCAGCAGCCTTCAGGCATGCGTTGTCGGCTCTGCCGCTCCTCTCTCCTCTGCCCCTGGAGCAGGAAGTTGACATCGACTTCCTCCTCCGCTCCGAGGACAGAGAGAAAGGAGAGCGGACTGGCTGTAGAGCCGACAGCCCATGCCTGAAGGCTGCTGTGCCCCACACTTGATTTTTTAATTGTTTTGTTTGTTAGCTCATTTTTTTTGTCGCAGCCGCTGCTGCTCAACAGGAGAAGCAGCAGTGGCCAGGAAATGAATACCAGGTGGAAGGGGGAGTGGGAGGCAGGAGGTAGAATGGAGAGAGTGGGAAGATGGGGAGAGAAGGAGAAGAAGGGCTGGGGAAAGAGAGAAACTGCTGGAGATAAGGATGGGGAGAAAGGGGGGATCCTGGCTGCGAGCAGAAAGAGGGAAGACGCTGGAAGGAAGGGTAGGGAGAGAAACAGGAGAGACATTGAAGGATGGGGAGAGGGGGGACATGATGTATGCAGCATGATATCTCTCATTTGCTCCCCCGGTCCCATGGCCACATCTTCCATTATCTTCTCCCTCTTCCTTCCCCCATGTGTCGCTGTCCACATACTACTTCTGGTACTCCAAAGATGCTCTGTTCTGGTGCAGGGCCTTTCAGTAAAGGCTCATGCTCTAACGCTGCCATATCTCTCCCCTCCCCAGAAGAAAATGCATCACAGGAGCTTCCTCTACTGGATGGCCCCATGCCACCACAGAGCACAGGGAGCACTGGAAGAGGAATGAGGTACAGACAGTGGTCACATGGGGAAAAGAAGGGGGGAGAAGACACTGATCATAGAAGTAAGGAAGGGAATGGAAGATGAGTCGCTAGACCCCCCGGGGGAGGAGATGCTAGACCTGGGGTGGGTGGGAGGGTGGGTGGTTAGGTGTTAGGTTTCTGGACAGTGAGCCCTTGGTTCGTAGAGGAAGTCTATGAAAGACTGAATCTAAAGTCAAATATGTGACAGACCCTAGACAGGGTCGACGTCAAACAGGACTAGGGCTAGGGTAGGCTGGCACAAGAAAAGGCACAGAGGCTCAGGAACTCACTCGCATACAGAAGCTGATAGCAGTATAGGAACCCGCTCACACACATAAACTGGCGGCTTCTCAGGAATCCACTCACACACATAGACTGGTGGCTTCTCAGGAACCCACTCACACACAGAGCGAAGCACTGCTGGAACCCACTCACATGGACACAGAGCAAAGTAGATCTACGCCAGAGCAGACAGGAAGAGCGTGTCTTACGACCCTCTAGGGCAGAATAGCACCAGGGGTGGCTAATAACGCAAGAGTGTTAGGCTAGAGGCTGGTGGGATTAAATCCGGTTGCTGGCATCTGACATCATCAAGGGGGCACCAATGTAGGTCCCGTGATGTGCCAAGGAAGGATCCTCCCACTGCACGCCGGCAGCGCAATCCTGGCTCCAGAGTCATGATAGGACCGTGAAAGTAGGTAAAGAAAAAGAAATACTGGACCGTGGAACTATTCATGTATATATTGTCTTCCTTTTAATTTTCAAATTATGCATACATTTTGCCACCTGTATTTGAGTATCTACAGTATTTATCTGTATTATAGGTAGGGCAGCCAGTTGGCTTAATTTTTTTGATGGACAAACACAGTTCTGGTTTTACCGCATGGCAGGCATTAACTTACTTTCTTAGGGATGTTAATGGGACATTCAAAACTACAAAAGAGGTGTTCCCTCCATGTATGAAATAGGGGCAGCACCAGCACTGGATCCGCCTTTTGGTAAATATTTGAGCTATTGGACAGCTATAGGACATTTCAGAGTAGCATATGGTCAGAATTAAGGTTCATTGTCAGAGGTGCTTTTGGGCCTAAGACTGTTCTAAGAAGGCTCGGGATAATATAGATCATGACTGAGGTACTTTGTTTTATAGGGGGTGGGGGAGTTTGCCTTGATGTCATCTTTCTCACCTGTCTTACCACCCCCTCCCCCAAATCCAGGAAGCATAGGGGACCCACACCAGTCCAGATGGAGAGAAACTTTCTAGGTGACCCTTGGCATTGCTCGTGGGTGAGTGACTGCTGCCTTATCCTGTCTCCTGGGCCCGAGTATGCTGGCTCCATGATGTGTCTAGGTCTGGCCAGTCCTGATGGATGGATTGGATCCAATCCCACAGCACACTGTGCAAAAGCCTGAGCCATGAAGCCAGCCTGAAGTGCATTATTATAAACATGCCATCCGATGTTTAGCTCGTGGCAGTAAATGACATCTGATCCGCTCACAGGCGTGGGCTGAACTGAGCCCAGATAGTAAATGCGAGGGCATACACAGTAGCGCTATAGAAATGCTAAATAGTAGTAGTAGTAGTAGTAGTAGCTCCTGACATTGACTAGCTGGGTATTAGCAGTCACCCAGAAACTAACTGGGCACCAGCTGATATTCAGATCAGTGCCTGGTTAACTTTAGCGCATAAAGAGGCACTGCTGTGTTATGCCTAACATGAGAGCCAAAACTGGGTTAGTGCAGGAGCCCTTACCGTCACCTAAATAGGTGGCGGTAAGAGCTCCCCCCCCCCCCACCCCGGAAATGTCCGCACGGCAAGTGTTTACTTACCGCACAGCCATTTCCTTTTTTGGCTTTTTACCTACTGCAGTAAAAGGGATCTTGGCGCGTGGCAAATCCACACGCCGACACTACCACAGGGCCGCTTTTACCACAGCTTGGTAAAAGGAGCCTGAAGTTAGGACAGCCCTTTTGCGGATACAGTATAGGCCTTAACTGTTAAGTGATGGCCCTGAATGTTAAGGTACAAATTCACGGGTGTGTCTGCAGTGAAATTCTTATGCGGTCTGCTTTCTTTCCAAAGTCTGTCGCAGCCATGCATCTCCGTCATTGTTTTTTTTTTTTTTTTTTGCTCTGGTTGCAGAGAGGCGCTTTTCTGGAAAGTCACTTTAACAAGATTCTGACTCATTTCCTTAGAGATCGGCTCCAGCCTGGGAGTGTAGGTTTTTACCGTATTTCATTTCTAAACCCTAATGACCCAGCTGGATGCTTTCTCTGATGTATTTACTTGCAAACCTCTTAAGTCAGCAAAATTCCAAGGGCTCAGGGTGCCTGCAGCCTGACAGTGTCCAAAGCATTTGCAGACTTAACTTCGATGTGACGGGATCCAGAGGTGAAGAGCTGATACATACTGAAATGGTTTTTATACTTCCGAGGGTGTGTCATATCCTGTCTCAGAAAACTGCTTTTGCTCATTGGGAAATTGTCTCCTTTATTAACTGCTCTGAGAAATACTTGTCAATTTAATGATATATGTCTGCAAAATCTACAATTTGTCTCCAGTTCTTTTTCAGATGTTTACGTTTGTTTAGGGTGTTTTTCTCCTGTAAAGAGTACAGTATTCTTACTGTAATAATTATTTGTATAGTGTTACCAGATTTGCATAGAGCAGTGCAGTACACCTAACATCAAAGAGGCTTAGATTTAAATCAGAGTCCCTTATTAGGAAGAAGATGGGATTAATTGAGGAAGAGTAAAAGAATAAAGTCAAAGAATAAAGTTGCAAGTAGTGAGGCCTCTTTAAAACTCTATACTTGGGGGGAATTCTGCATAACTTCGCATTGTAGAATTTGCACAGGATTCCCCTCCAGGGCAGAATTCTGCATAAGCAGTGGCAGCTTGCATGGTTTAATAGTGCCCCTCTTGCTCCCACCCCATGGCACACAAATCTGTTTTTTTTTTCCCACTGTCCTGCTGTACCAACAACCCCTCCTCCCCAGGAAGAGGAAGAGAGGAAGAGGAAGAGAGTGGCTGCTGCAGCATTGTCCTCTGCCGCTCAGAGTCAGACTGTTAATTTGAACCATGTGGGCCACTGTACAGCTACATAGTCCAACCATTTGACTCTGCCTGGACTGCAGCAGAGAGGAGGACAACGTTGCACAGACTATGTGCAGCCACTCACCTCCTCCTGTTGTCAGATGATTGGGGAAACGGGACAGTGAAATATAAGGGTGGGGGCAAGGGGTATAGGATGGAACATCATGATATTTTGTGTTGGAATGGGGGCAAGGGTTTAAGAAAGTACAGCATAATTTTTTTGTGTGTTGTGAGGAGAGCAACTTGGGGGTATGTGCCTTGGTGGGGGGGAGGGGAAGCAAAGAGAAGGCAGATGTGTACCCAGGGGGAACATAAGCTGGTATTGTATACCCTAGTAAGGGGGAGAGAGCAAGTTTAAATTTTTATTTGTGGGGGGGGGGGGGGGTGGAGGAAAACCTGGTGTGTGCTGTGGGGGAGAGGAGCGAGCAAATTGGGTGTATGTGGTACCGGTATGTGCCTGGGATAGACAGACAACAAGCTGATGATGGGAAAGAGAGACTGAGAGATGGAGTTTGTACTGGGTGTGGGGGGGGGGGGGGGCAGAAAGAGAGAGACAAGTCTAGATAACTGAGGGTCTTGCTGGGAGGGAGGGAGAGATGAGGCTCAGAGAAATCTGATTGGGGGGGGGCTTGATGAGGATGTGGAGAAAGAATTATGGAGAAAAGAGAGGGCTTATCTTGCTGGGGAGGAGGATAGAGGTGGGGGGTCTTTGCTTGGATAGGGAAAGAGAGAACAGGGGAGCAGAAATGGGGAAAGAAAGCTGGGGGAGGCAGAGAGAGAGAGAAAGAACTAGAGGTCAGAGAGAAAGATGGAAGGTGTCTACCATGCCAAGTGTGGGGTGGGGGTGCAGAGAAAGCTGGGGGTTGAGCCAGAAGATGGAGTAATTTGGGAGCTGGGGGGTGTCAGTCTGGGGGCAGAGAAGAAGGGAGGCCCTATGAAAGGGGGAGTTTTTGTGTAAAATTTATTATATTTACTTATTTTTGTGCAGAATTGTACCACAAGTAAAAACAGCTATGGGTGGGGTGAGTATAGGGTAGGGCAGGCTTGTTCAGATTCAGTCCTTGAGGGTTGTAAACAGGCCAGGATTTCTGGATATCTCTAATGAATATGCATACAAAAATACCTGCAATCCACTTTCTATAATAATGCAATTTTATTACATATCAAAATTTAAATTCAAATACACACCATATGCCTGTTGGCTTTTACTCTTTGCTACAACTCATCCTCACTCATTCACATTCATACTTCTTGCTTACTCCATAGTCAGTCAAACATATTTGATACATCAAACAACATCTACAAGAATCCTATTACAGTGAGCACTTAACTTGGTACTGGAATCATTAAACCCCCTTTAATACAGCAGCAATATAACTCATGCTTTTCATAAAGTCTTCCACAAAAGTATGTTGCCAGTCACTGATCACTAAGGATCAAACATGTGTGTTCACGCTTTAACAAACTGTGCACTGTTGCCACTGTTGTTGGTTAAACTCTCATATCGTTTGTCCTCCTCTGATTTTGACTCCTTTCAATTTCCTCCGTATCCCTTGTCAGTCTACATATTCTCTTCTGTGGTAGACCGTGTATGTTGCTTGCAGCTCTGTCTATATATAAATCCCTACGCTTGCAATGCGTTTCGCCATGCGGCTTCATCAGGAGTTTAGACTTTTAGCCCTCTACCAGTTGCTTGCACAGGGTCGACCTCAACGGGGACCTGGAAAAAATGGCGCTGCAGCTGATGAATATGCATGAGAGACATTTGTATGCCTACTACATCCATTGTATGTGGATCTCTCTCCTACATGTTAATTATGGATATCTTGAAAACCTGGCTTTTCAGGATACCCCCCAATGAATAAGCCTGAGAGAGATTTGCATATAACAAAGGTAGTAGGCATGCAAATGCCTGCCAATTCATTAGGTATATCCGTGAAAACCAGACCTCTAGGTAGCCCTTGAGGGCTGGGAGTGAAGTCCACAATCCTAGTGCTAACAATAATGGTGCTTTTTTTTTTTTCTCCAGACTGAGGGTGCCATCTCCCACTGCTTGAGTATGGATGACAGCATGAGGATTTGCACCAAGAAAAAAAAAAAAACTTATGAAGTTAGACATATCACTTTCACATGTCACTTGGGACTTGGGCCTGGCTCTGAGCCCACTAAGCACCTTAAAGGTCATATCCTGACACCCCTATGCCACATTCACAGCATTAAACAAAAAAAGAAAGACAGGCGTTATTGATAATTGATTTCCTTGATTAGTGTGATGTAGTAGTCCATTCTTCAGTATGGAGTAGGTTACATTTCAGACAGAAGCAAGGCAGTAGCAAGATTAATAGCAAAGCCCTTTCCCATTGTGCATTCTCCAGATGCTGTACACAACACTCCTGCTGAATGAGATTTCACCAAACTTAGGCATACATGCGTGGGCTAGAAATTGCCCTGGTGCTGATAGGGTTAACATAACCACCTTGTGCTTTCCTCCCACCCCCACTAGAAAAATAGCTAGTATCTGTGTTTTTTATTTTGTTTAGAATTGGACCCCCCCTTCTCTCCCCTTGTAGGAAAGAAGCCCGCTGTTGGTCCCCATCTGTTTTCTATTGTAGTTACTAGGAAGAGAAAGGCTGGCCAGCCACAGAAACCAGCAGCTGTGTGAGCGTATGTGTGTGTGTGACATGAGATGCTTTTTCCAACACATCCACATGGCTTTAATTACAGAAACTCCTAATGCTGCAATGAACAGTTTCAGAGATGTATCCACTCATCCTTTCCTCCATATCTTTCCTTCTCTATATGCAGTAGCAGTGCTCTTGTTTCTCTGTCTCCAACTCTCTTTCCACACCTTCCTTATCTTGTCTCTCTTTCAGGTACTTTCTCTCCCTGATCTATTTTCTTCTCCTTTCCAGGAGAATTTGTGCTTTCTGCTTGCAAATATTTTTCCAGGCCGGGCGCCTGTCTAAAATGTGAACAAAGGTTTCCTCCTGCTGAGTGTGGTTGGCCCTCACAGCACTTAGTTCCCCTAGTGGTGGGTGATATGAACTTCATTAGAGAGCGAGGTCAGAAATTTCTATCATTCATCTGGAGGTGGCAGTTCTACAACTACTCCTTCACAAGTCATTTCTTGTGTTAAGCCGGGTGCCAGGCATTTTGCCCAGCAGCATTTCATGCTGTCCTCTTCCCCATATTGGTAAATTTTAGGTAGATGAAATCTGAAAATCACTCTGGACAACAGATGAAGATCACACTGCAGCTTGGTGTACTTTAGAAATACCTCTTTGCAGCAGTGCTTGTGAGAATCGCTGAATATGCCGTACAGAACCTCCAGGTAAAATAACAGAGTAGCCAGTGAAAATTGTTTGTCTTGTGGGAAGACTGTTCTGCCTGGCTCTTCATCAAAGGAGACAGGTAAAATTTTTACCCTAAGGATTTGGAATATGAAGGTTTACAGGTGAGGTATGATTGGCTGTAATTTTGATTCATTTGCCCAATATTGAACATTTCATGATGCTCAGTTCCCTTATGTGGTACAGAAATTATCACATAGTTATGACAGCATTTGTTGTGTGAATTTCTGTGTAATTAATGCTTCATTACACATTAGAGCCAGCTTTCCCAGTAGAAGAAATTAGGCAAAGAATGGAGTCAGCTGGAGACCAGAGGCACTAACCAATAGCAGGAGAGCTGTAAAAACACTAGCGGCAGGACAGTTTTCAAAATGTTCAGTAACATCACAGTATCTGCACCCTGGGGAAATATACGATTATGTGCATAAGTTCATGCATAATTAATGAGCACATGCATAATTGCATACATTTGCATAATTTATCCCAGGCAGCAGGGCTCCAGGAATAGCAGGAAGCCAAATGCCACATGGATGAAACACAGCTGTCTAGCGGCACTATGGTAATAAGTAGATGCGACTGACAGTCTTCCAGAGCCAATCAGCTTCATGGCCTGTTTTTTAAGGTCAAGGGATGAGGGATCAGTGCACTGGAGGACTACTGTACCTGCCTGCAGAGGAGACCTGTGGAGCACAACAGGAAAGCAGCTAGGTCTGGTGTTCATAGTGACTGCTGCAAGGAGACCAGATGAGGAGAGAGGAGGATGTCTGTTGGGAAAGGAGAAAGAGAGTGTGCAGACACTTCATGAGGGGGAAGGAGAGAAGAAGGTTCCTGATGGAGAAGAAGGGTCAAAAGGGAATGCTTGATGTGTGTGTGTGTGGGGGGGGGGGGAGGGGGGGGCTCAAGGCTGGTTGATGTAGAAGGGAGAGGGGGAACAATGGGGAAGGGGGAGAGAGTAGAAACAGTTGATGGAAAAGTTGGGATCTTAATGGGGAAGGAAAAGGGTTTCCTTTTGGGGAAAAGGAGTACTTGGGGGTAAAGAAAGGATACTTGAGGGGGGAAGGGACATTTGATTGGGAAGGGGAGAGGAGAGAAAAAAACTGTAGCTGCCATTGATGGATAACTCATGGTATATCAAGCATTATGAATATAAATAAATAAATAAATAAATAAATAAACAAACAAACATGATGGGGGAGAAAAGGGTACCTTGATGGGGAAAGGATGCACCTAAGGGGGAAGATGGTGGGAAGAGGGATTCTTGATGGGATGAAGAGGTGTTTGATAGGGAATGGGTGAATACCTAATAGGGATAGGAGAGGGATCTGATGAAGAAATGGAAAGGGTGGAGATGCTTCATGAGGGAAGAAAAGGGGGTTCCCTATGGGGAAACAGTGAGGAGAATGGGGAGAAGATAGAAACAAAGCTTTGGGAGGTAATTTGCACAGAGCCACACTTTGACCTAGAGAAGTAGTGGAATGACTTTATTGCACTTCCAAGAAATCAAGAGGGTGACCTGCATGAGGCAGCAGTTACAAGCTTTAACCAGCTTACTGGGCAGACTGGATGGGCCATTTTGGTCTTTGCTAAAATCTACTATCTTGCTCTTCAACATGTCTGCCTTATATAAAAAGTAGGCCAGTTCGGTTTTGTTAGACTCTCACATAAAGAGCATGTTTACACCCCAGGGAATTCTGTAACAAAAAAAACCTGAAAATAATGCCAGGCATATATTATTTCATCTCCTGCCAAATTAGCAGCAGTAGATCAATATGTCCAGTGCATTGCCTGTTATCCTTTGCCACACTATTTGCTCAACTTCAGTCCAGGTTACTGCTGTAAACTGTGGCCTCTCACTCTGTAGGTCAAAGGTGACCTGGTGTTACAATTGGATTGTGATAAGTTCTGTAGTAAATATGGGAATAATTTGGGGCAAGCCACCCTTCCCCCCGTCTGTATAGTGTGCCAGAAGTTAGTTACCAATTCAGCACATAACTTCTGCACTACAACAACAAAACAGTTATTTTGCCAAAAAAAATGTATTAATTTCTTCTCAGCCTCCTCATGTGTTCTCTGGTGTCCACACTGTCTGCCACTGCATGTAACACACAGCAGGTGTGGCTGCACTAAATGTGGGGCACGCCTCCTGCATTTAACACAGCGGCTTTATATTTCCCGCACTATAGTGACTTACTACCCCACGAGAAGTGCAAAATCTTACAACACTTTAGTAAAAGGGCCTCCCCTCTGTCCATTACAAAGAAAAAGTTCATTAGTATCTGAAGTATTGTATACCCTCAAGCACTTTCTGTATCTGAAATCAGAAATGAGGCTTTTCGTATTATGGGGACATAAGTACATAAGTACATAAGTAGTGCCATACTGGGAAAGACCAAAGGTCCATCTAGCCCAGCATCCTGTCACCGACAGTGGCCAATCCAGGTCAAGGGCACCTGGCACGCTCCCCAAACGTAAAAACATTCCAGACAAGTTATACCTAAAAATGCGGAATTTTTCCAAGTCCATTTAATAGCGGTCTATGGACTTGTCCTTTAGGAATCTATCTAACCCCTTTTTAAACTCCGTCAAGCTAACCGCCCGTACCACGTTCTCCGGCAATGAATTCCAGAGTCTAATTACACGTTGGGTGAAGAAACATTTTCTCCGATTCGTTTTAAATTTACCACACTGTAGCTTCAACTCATGCCCTCTAGTCCTAGTATTTTTGGATAGCGTGAACAGTCGCTTCACATCCACCCGATCCATTCCACTCATTATTTTATACACTTCTATCATATCTCCCCTCAGCCGTCTCTTCTCCAAGCTGAAAAGCCCTAGCCTTCTCAGCCTCTCTTCATAGGAAAGTCGTCCCATCCCCACTATCATTTTCGTCGCCCTTCGCTGTACCTTTTCCAATTCTACTATATCTTTTTTGAGATACGGAGACCAGTACTGAACACAATACTCCAGGTGCGGTCGCACCATGGAGCGATACAACGGCATTATAACATCCGCACACCTGGACTCCATACCCTTCCTAATAACACCCAACATTCTATTCGCTTTCCTAGCCGCAGCAGCACACTGAGCAGAAGGTTTCAGCGTATCATCGACGACGACACCCAGATCCCTTTCTTGATCCGTAACTCCTAACGTGGAACCTTGCAAGACGTAGCTATAATTCGGGTTCCTCTTACCCACATGCATCACTTTGCACTTGTCAACATTGAACTTCATCTGCCACTTGCACGCCCATTCTCCCAGTCTCGCAAGGTCCTCCTGTAATCGTTCACATTCCTCCTGCGACTTGACGACCCTGAATAATTTTGTGTCATCGGCGAATTTAATTACCTCACTAGTTATTCCCATCTCTAGGTCATTTATAAATACATTAAAAAGCAACGGACCCAGCACAGACCCCTGCGGGACCCCACTAACTACCCTCCTCCACTGAGAATACTGGCCATGCAATCCTACTCTCTGCTTCCTATCTTTCAACCAGTTCTTAATCCATAATAATACCCTACCTCCGATTCCATGACTCTGCAATTTCTTCAGGAGTCTTTCGTGCGGCACTTTGTCAAACGCCTTCTGAAAATCCAGATATACAATATCAACCGGCTCCCCATTGTCCACATGTTTGCTTACCCCCTCAAAAAAATGCATTAGATTGGTGAGGCAAGACTTCCCTTCACTAAATCCGTGCTGACTTTGTCTCATCAGTCCATGTTTTTGTATATGCTCTGCAATTTTATTCTTAATAATAGCCTCCACCATCTTGCCCGGCACGTCAGACTCACCGGTCTATAATTTCCCGGATCTCCTCTGGAACCCTTCTTAAAAATCGGAGTAACATTGGCTACCCTCCAGTCTTCCGGTATTACACTCGATTTTAGGGACAGATTGAATATTTCTAACAGTAGCTCCGCAAGTTCATTTTTTAGTTCTATTAATACTCTGGGATGAATACCATCAGGTCCCGGTGATTTACTACTCTTCAGCTTGCTGAACTGACCCATTACATCCTCCAAGGTTACAGAGAATTTGTTTAGTTTCTCCGACTCCCCCGCTTCAAATATTCTTTCCGGCACCGGTGTCCCCCCCAAATCCTCCTCGGTGAAGACCGAAGCAAAGAATTCATTTAATTTCTCCGCTATGGCTTTGTCCTCCTTGATCGCCCCTTTAACACCATTTTCGTCCAGCGGCCCAACCGACTCTTTGGCCGGTTTCCTGCTTTTAATGTATCTAAAAAAATTTTTACTATGTATTTTTGCTTCCAACGCTAATTTCTTCTCAAAGTCCTTTTTTGCCCTCCTTATCTCCGCTTTGCATTTGACTTGGCATTCCTTATGATCTATCCTGTTACTTTCAGTTGGTTCTCTTCTCCACTTTCTGAAGGATTGTTTTTTGGCTCTAATGATTTCCTTTATCTTACTGTTTAGCCACGCCGGCTGACGTTTAGTCTTTTTTCCCTTTTTTCTAATACGTGGAATATATTTGTCCTGAACCTCCAGGATGGTGTTTTTAAACAGCATCCACGCCTGATGCAAGTTTTTTACTCTGCGAGCTGCTCCTTTCAGTCTTTTTTTCACCATTTTTCTCATTTTGTCGTAATCACCTTTTCTATAGTTAAACGCTAGCGTACTTGATTTCCTAGTTTCACTTCCTTCAATGCCAATATCAAAACCGATCATATTATGATCACTGTTATCAAGCGGCCCTCGTATCGTTACCCCCTGCACTAGATCATGAGCACCACTAAGGACTAAGTCTAGTATTTTTCCTTCTCTTGTCGGCTCCTGAACTAGCTGTTCCATGAAGCTGTCCTTGATTTCATCAAGAAATCTTATGTCCCTTGCGTGTACAGATGTTACATTAACCCAGTCTATATGCGGGTAATTGAAATCCCCCATTATTATTGTGTTGCCCAGTTTGTTTGCGTCCCTGATTTCCTTTAACATTTCCGCATCCGTCTGTTCGTCCTGGCCAGGTTAATTTTGAATCCACATATTCCAAAGTTCTTCTTTCCAACCTGATGTTTATATGCCACATTGTTGAGGAAATTCACCCAAATTCGTGTACAGCAAGAATAACCTGAACACAGGCAATAGTCAAAGCAGTAAAAAAAAAAAAAATTCAAATAATTGTGCATAGTATAACTTAGTATACCACTTCCAACGTCAAACCAACATACATTAAAATAACTTAATACATAGCACAGGAGTTGGCACATCTAGACAGAAGATAGAGTAACAGGAGTTTAACATGGCTGACGAGAAAAAATTGCACATGGATTCATAGACCCCCTCATTCTATAACATGCCATTTGTGCACTCAGGAAGGTATTCACTAGGCCAGGTGAATGTTTTTTTCACCACTGGCGGTGTTATTCCCAGATATTCAGTGCCAGGCTGTATCTGGGTTTACGCAGCTGTCTGTCTCTTATGTGATTAAGTGCGGTGTTCAGCACTTAACTGCCTAAGCGATTCCGCATAGAGACTGACTTTTTTGCGTCCGATATGGCTGCTTAACTTAGGCGGTTAAGTGCCATCTGCGCCCCCAGACCGCCCACAAAATAACCGGCTTTCACTTTTGTGGTCTATGGTGATATTCAGCAGTACTAACCAGTTAAGTGCCGCTAAATACCAGTGAATAGCCCCATACAAATGATTTCACCTGAAACACATATACCTCTATTTGACTATATCTTTGTTTCTCTACCGGACTTGGTGAATGCCTTTATGGTATTATATAAGTCATATTGAGCCTGCAAATAGGTGGGAAAATGTGGGCTACAAATGTAACAAATAAAAATAATAAATGGGGGTGAAATGATAGGTAAAGGCTTATGGATTTGATATACTGCCTTCCTGTGGTACAACCAAAGCAGTTTATATATATATATATAACCCATATATATTCCTATGAGTGTCTCTAGCGTTAGCACGTTCCCAAAAAGCACGCCTGTAGCATGGCTTAGTGAACAGGGCCCTTGGTGTGTCAATTTGCCGTTATAGAATACTAGCTTAGTGCCCTTTATAGAATAGGCTTCTCAATATCTGAGATTTTGGAGGGAAATGGTTCCAGTGAATTTGCTTACCAAAATTGAAATTTGTAGCCAAGAAACTTGCCCACCTTAATTTTCCTGCCAGAATTCAAATGTGATCAATGGACATTTCTACCTCAACTTCCTGCCAAAATCTCCTGCTTTCCTTGGTCAAAAATTGTACCAATGAATCAAAAAGCTGCTCCAATGAAACCACCCACCTCAAACCCCAACCAATCAGGTTTGAGAACCCACTATATAACGACAACCCTGCAGTAAGCTCTGTCAAGCAGGGACTGTCTCTTCACGTTCAAGTGTACAGTGCTGCGAACATCTAGTAGCGCTATAGAAATGATAAGTAGTAGTAGTAGACTTCACAGCACCTTTGAAAAAAGCCACAGCACAATGGATGAAAAGTCAGTTCCACTTACTCAGACATGGCAGAACCTGTACAGCGGCCACAATCTAGGGGCTAGTTCATTGTGCTGCTGGGGATATTCTATATCAGATAACATTTTAAAAATCTAATACAGTTCAAACTAAATTGTAATAATACAGTTCAAACTAAATTGTAACAGTATATATTTATGTGGAATGAGTTGAAAGGTGTTATTCAACAAATCTTTACCATAGGCACAAAATGAGGAACTGTCTATTTATTTTTTTTTGCAGGCTGGCAGTTTCCTCTTACCCTTTTAGATCTACTAAAACAGATGTGGCTGAGACTTCATTAAACTCATGCCCCCCCCCCCCCAGTGGCTTGGGTCAGTAATGTCCTATGGAGGTTCCACCCATGTTGCAACCCCAAATGTGGGTTTTATGAGCCTATCTGGGATCCCGACCCACAGTTTGGGAAGCTCTGGTCTAGAACCTGGCTAATGTGTACTCAAGCTACTACTACTACTACTATTTAGCATTTCTATAGCGCTACAAGGCGTACGCAGCGCTGCACAAACATAGAAGAAAGACAGTCCCTGCTCAAAAAGCTTACAATCTAATAGACAAAAAATTAAGTAAGCAAATCAAATCAATTAATGTGTACAGGAAGGAGGAGAGGAGGGTAGGTGGAGGCGAGTGGTTACAAGTGGTTACGAGTCAAAAGCAATGTTAAAGAGGTGGGCTTTCAGTCTAGATTTAAAGGTGGCCAAGGATGGGGCAAGACGTAGGGGCTCAGGAAGTTTATTCTAGGTGTAGGGTGCAGCGAGACAGAAGGCGCAAAGTCTGGAGTTGGCAGTAGTGGAGAAGGGAACAGATAAGAAGGATTTATCCATGGAGCGGAGTGCATGGGAAGGGGTGTAGGGAAGGACGAGTATGGAGAGATACTGGGGAGCAGCAGAGTGAGTACATTTATAGGTTAGTAGAAGAAGTTTGAACAGGATGCGAAAACGGATAGGGAGCCAGTGAAACGACTTGAGGAGAGGGGTAGTATGAGTAAAGCGACCCTGGCGGAAGACAAGATGGGCAGCAGAGTTTTGAACCGATTGGAGAGGGAAGAGGTCACTAAGTGGGAGGCCAGCAAGAAGCAGATTGCAGTAGTCTAAACGAGAGGTGACAAGGGTGTGGATGAGGGTTTTGGTAGAGTGCTCAGAAAGAAAGGGGCAGATTTTACGGATGTTGTAAAGAAAGAAACGACAGGTCTTGGCGATCTGCTGGATATGAGCAGAGAAGGAGAGAGAAGAGTCAAAGATGACCCCAAGGTTTCGAGCTGAAGAGACAGGGAGAATGAGAGAGCCATCAACAGAAATAGAAAACGGGGGGAGTGGGGAGGTGGGTTTGGGGGGGAAAATGAGAAGCTCGGTTTTGGTCATATTTAATTTCAGGTGGCGTTGAGACATCCAGACAGCAATGTCAGACAAGCACGCTGAAACTTTGGTTTGGATGCAAGGTGAGATATCAGGGGTAGAAAGGTAGATTTGGGAGTCATCAGCATAGAGATGGTAGGAAAAGCCATGGGATGAGATTAATGAACCAAGGGAAGAAGTGTAGATAGAAAAGAGGGGGGACCAAGAACAGAACCCTGAGGTACGCCGAAAGGCAGAGGGATAGAAGTAGAAGAGGATCCACCAGAGTGAACACTGAAGGTGCGGAGGGAGAGGTAGGAAGAGAACCAGGAAAGGACAGAGCCCTGGAATCCAAGTGAGGACAGGGTATCGAGGAGTATGCTGTGATTGACAGCTAGGTGCCACTATTGTAACTCGTGAACCTTGGCTGAGCCCAGGACTGCTGCTGAGCCACCAGGTCAGCCTTCAGAGACAGTCCATTAGGTGAACTAGGACTAAAGTGTCAGAATTTTTAGGAAGAAGTCAGGAAAAAAATAAACATCTAGGACCATCCATCAACTTCAAAGTTACCATACTGCTAGCATTTTTGGTACTTTTTGCCTGTTATTCTGGTGCTTCATGTGACTAGCAGTAAGAACATCATACATGCCAACCCACAAGTTTTAGAAATTCTTACAATGCCAGCATGGGGCTGCCAGAGGAGTTAATCTCACCGGAACTTGATGATGAGCGACAGTCCTGGGACATTACTAGTGCTCATCCTTTCACTGGCCAAATGAAGGAGGAAGACTGAAGTCACCATTAGAAGAGGAGAGAGAGATGAAGCTGAAGAGGTTGTTGGGTAGAGAGAGAAATTTCTGGGAGGTGGAGAAAGGGAAAGGCTGCTGGGCTGATGTGGGGTGGAGAGAGGTTGCCATGGTTGTGAGGGTAAGGTAAAGAGAGAGAAGATTCTGGACAGATGAGGGTGAGGAGAAAGAGAGGGATAAAAATAAAAAGTTGGGCAAAGCAGATAGGGAACAAAGAGATTGGGGTATGCGGACCAGGAGCTGTAGTGATAGGGAAAAAGCTTTGGGGGGGGGGGGGGGGGGGGAGGAGAGATGCTGTATACCGTGAGCAAATGAAAGGGCAAGCTGGCCTGGCAGAGAGTGAAAACGGAGGGGATGGAGGATGTTGAACACGACAGTCAGTTCCTCTTCCAGTAGCTAATTTTCTAAGGGGGGGTTGCAAGTCTGATGGTTTGCCTAGGGTGTAGGCCCGGACATGCCCTCAAAAAGAGGACATGTCCAGGGAAATCCGGACGTATGGTAACCCTATGTATAATAACCCATGCTTCGGTCCTGTCTGTGGAATAGCCTTCTATCAATAGCCTTCTGTCAGTAAGGCCCAGTGGATAACCGGATAACCGGAAAGGATGAAATCAGGAGCAAAGAATGTGACTTTTCCTGCTTCCTTAGAAAAAAAGATTTTCAGCAGTGATCCTAGGACAGCCATTATGCAAGCAAAGTCTCTGTCCCTGCAGTTCTGTATAAGCTGCTGCATAAGTTCAGTGCCCAGAATGGTCTGGCAAGTTAAAGTATCATCTCTGGTCACTGCCAAAGTGCTTATTGAGGAGCTGTGTCCTGAAAGCTTTATTTGTGCACTGCCAAGGGAACATCCGCGTTCAATGTGATGGGAATGTGCCTCATTGCGGAGATGGCTCCTTTCCTGATGGTATTTTTCCCCCCACTATCAGAGAATTTTCATTTGCTCAGACAAAGCAGATCGTACCAGTCTGTGGTCATATCTCAGCCTACTTAAACTTCAGTTCTGCACTGGAAAGCTTGGAGTGTAGCGTTCCCAGATCAGGCCTCATAAGCAGGCCAGGAAGATGACTTTCTTCTTCCTCTGCCTGTAAGTGCTATAGGCTGTGGATGAGCAGAAGAAAGGAGATCTCTATTTTCCAGCTGTGTACAGGAAGCCATATCTTCAACCAGATGTATTTTTACTTGTTTCTAACCCCCTTCCTATTTCAATTAAAGGTCCTGTTTTGATCAAAGGACTATAAGTACATAAGTAATGCCACACTGGGAAAAGACCAAGGGTCCATCGAGCCCAGTATCCTGTCTACGACAGCGGCCAATCCAGGCCAAGAGCACCTGGTGAGCTTCCCAAACGTACAAACATTCTATATATGTTATTCCTGGAATTGTGGATTTTTCCCAAGTCCATTTAGTAGTGGTTGGACTTGGGAAAAATCCACAATTCCAGGAATAACATGTATAGAATGCATAGACTATGCAGGACAGGCTACAGCATCACATGGTAGTTTTTGAATGTGAGCATATTGATAAATATTTTTTTATATTTTTTTGAGGGGGTATGTCAGAGGTGGAGAGTGGACATTCCTATGTTAACCAGTTAGTGCAAGGTTCCGCGTTAGGAGTTACGGATCAAGAAAGGGATCTGGGTGTCGTCGTCGATGATACGCTGAAACCTTCTGCTCAGTGTGCTGCTGCGGCTAGGAAAGCGAATAGAATGTTGGGTGTTATTAAGAAGGGTATGGAGTCCAGGTGTGCGGATGTTATAATGCCGTTGTATCGCTCCATGGTGCGACCGCACCTGGAGTATTGTGTTCAGTACTGGTCTCCGTATCTCAAAAAAGATATAGTAGAATTGGAAAAGGTACAGCGAAGGGCGACGAAAATGATAGTGGGGATGGGACGACTTTCCTATGAAGAGAGGCTGAGAAGGCTAGGGCTTTTCAGCTTGGAGAAGAGACGGCTGAGGGGAGATATGATAGAAGTGTATAAAATAATGAGTGGAATGGATCGGGTGGATGTGAAGCGACTGTTCACGCTATCCAAAAATACTAGGACTAGAGGGCATGAGTTGAAGCTACAGTGTGGTAAATTTAAAACGAATCGGAGAAAATTTTTCTTCACCCAACGTGTAATTAGACTCTGGAATTCATTGCCGGAGAACGTGGTACGGGCGGTTAGCTTGACGGAGTTTAAAAAGGGGTTAGATAGATTCCTAAAGGACAAGTCCATAGACCGCTATTAAATGGACTGGAAAAATTCCTCATTTTTAGGTACAACTTGTCTGGAATGTTTTTACGTTTGGGGAGCGTGCCAGGTGCCCTTGACCTGGATTGGCCACTGTCGGTGACAGGATGCTGGGCTAGATGGACCTTTGGTCTTTCCCAGTATGGCACTACTTATGTACTTATGTACTTATTCATAGGACCCAACCTTTCAGAATTATTGGGGGTGCTAAGCCCAATGGAAAGAACCCCTCCACAGACACATACAAGGAACTCTCTCAATATTGGGGGTGCTCAAGCACCCACAGCACCCACAAAGCTGGCTCCTATGTCTACATTACCGTACACTAACTGGTCAGCGCATGGATAATGAAAGAGTCCTTACCACTTACCAAAATAGGAGGCGATGAGTACTCCCATGTTAATATTTTAAAAATGGCCATGTGCTAATAGCAACATTAGCACATGGCCATTAATGGGGAAAAAAAAGAAAATCAAGGTTGTTATGGCCATGATAAAAATGGTCTTAGCGTGCTGGAAAGATCTGTGTAAGGGCACGCTAAAGTCTGTTTTTACTGCAGCTTAGTAAAAGGACCTCTAAGAAAATGAAACAAACCAGAAGACTACTCCGCTCCATGTAAGAGCACCTACTAACACTTCTTTCATGTCCTCCCTATTTTTACTCATCTTCAAAGTCTTAGATAAAATTCTGACCCATTTATTCAGGGAGTCCAGATTCTAGTACATTTCCAAAGTGGCAGAAAATAGAAGTCAGTGGTAGTCACACTCTTTGGTTCTTGAGGAGAGGCCTACTAGTTACAGCAGTGGTTCTCAAACCTTTCTTCTGTTGTGACACACCTGACAGGTAACGTTCATGTATGTGACACACCAAACACTATGATTCAAAACTGAACAAAGCATAAGAACATACAAATAACCGTACTGGGTCAGACCAATGGTTCATATAGCTCAGTATCCTGCTTCCAACAGTGACCATTTCAGGTCACAAGTACCTGGCAGAAACACAGTTAGTAGCACCATTCCATGCTACCATTCCTAGGACAAGTAGTGGCTTCCCCTATGTCCATCTCAATAACAGGCTATGACTTTTCCTCCAGGAACTTGTCCAAACCTTATTTAAACCCAGATATGCTAACCGCTGTTACCACATCCTCTGGTAACGAGCTCCAGAGCTTAACTATTCTTTGAGTAAAAATATATTTCTTCCTATTTGTTTTAAAAAGTATTTCCATCTAATTTCCTTGTGTCCCCTGGTCTTTATACTTTTTGAAAGCATGAAAAATCGATGAACTTTTACCCGTTCTACACTACTCAGGATTTTAGAGACCTCAACCATGTCCCCTCTCAGCCATCTCTTTTCCAAGCTGAAGAGGTCTAACCACTTTAGCTTTTCCGCATATGAGAGAAGTTCCATCCCCCTTATCATTTTGGTTGTTCTTCTTTGAACCTTTTCTAATTCTGCTATATCTTTTTTGAGATATGGTGACCAGAACTGAACGCAATACTCAAGGTGAGGTCGCACCATGAAGTGATACAGTATAGTATAGTACATAAATAGTATTCTTGGTCTTATTTTGCATCCCTTTCCTAATAATTCCTAGCAGTTTTCTATTTTGGTTGCCACCGCATACTGGGCATGCCTAAATATTTAATTGTTTTAACTGTATGAATTTGCCTATCCCACATCAAAAAGCTGTATGGAACACATCAGTCCCAAATTTCTCACTTGTCATACAACCAGTGGTGTGCTGGTAAGTGTTTAACAAAGGGCGCTCTCTAACCCCCCCCCCCCCCCCCACAAAAACTGTAAATATATACATAACTGTATTATACATTTGATTGGTACAATGGATATGTGTGGGTGGCAACCAATTTACAAATAATATTAAAGCATACAATATTCTTTACTGTAAATTCCATATAGCCAATTTATTTTCACATAATGTTTTTGTTGATTTTTGCTGCACTCTTGTATCTGAAGCCAGCCTATGTTTGCTATTCATCCATGATTTAACAAATGGAGGTACATCCCCATCTGCTAACTCTTTTCCCCATAAATTTATTAACATTAAATCTGACATATGATTTACTGTCACACAATTTCTCACCCTATATATCAATATACCTACTATTGGGAAACTGGAACAAGGTGGACTGTTACAGATTCCTACGCAGATACTACATGCTAGCAAAATCCTTCACCTCAGTCGCACATGCAGAACATGGACAGACCCTCAACTGATACAAAATAGGGAGCCACAAAAAAACATTCTGACAAAAACTGGAGATCCCCCAAGAAAGCCAGATTCTATAAGCAGTGAAAATACTGGTAAAAGTAACAGAAACGTGTTTTCTTACATAGTCTGCTACATACAAAAATAGAAAAGATGTACATTTCCAAAAAGCAAACATCCATGAGCAGCATGTCCCCTTCTCCTCTTCATCCCCTTCTATTCATGTGCTGCATTTCCCCCTTTTCCCTTCCGTCCCCTCCATGTACAGCATGCCCCCTCTCCTCTTACTTCCCTTCCATCCACGAGCAGCTTGCCCTTCTTTCCCATGTGCAGCTTGTTTTCTTCTCTCCCTCCTATTCATGTGCAGCTTGTCCCCTTCTCTCCCTCTCATCCATGATCAGCTTACCCCCTTCTCTGCCTCCCATCCATGTGCAGCATGTGTATCAACCCCCCCCCCCGGACCCACCGTAGGCCCCTTTCTAGACCTTCCTTACAGCCCCGGTGGTCTAGGGGCCTCTTTGAAAGTCTCACGAGGCTGCCGCTTGAAGTTTTGACAGCCATTTTGAAGAAGCAGTGGCATGTTGAGGTAGGTTTGGTGAGGGCAGGCCAGCCAGAGAATCAGCCAACCAGCCAGCCAGCCAATTGGAGCCCGTCTATGCAGGGGAACAACTGGCTTGCTAAATTCCCCAAAAACAGAACAACCAGCTCTTACAAGCTGGTGTGAGCCAGCTCTAGCATACTACTGCATACAACAAAACATATATTCAAATTGTGGTGTCACTTCAGTAACAGCATCACAAAATCTCTCCACTTCCATATACTGTGAAGCTACACAAAAATCTGCAAATATGCTACTTAGAAACTATATTATTATTATTATTACATTTGTACCCCGCGCTTTCCCACTCAAAGCAGGTTCAATGCGGCTTACATAGTAATAGGGATTACAGGATATTGACAAAGAAAATAAAAGTTAAGTATAGCAGAATAACAAAAGTGATGGGTAGGTAGAGAAGGACAGGGGTTAAGGGAGTAGGAGAGGTGTGAACAAGGATAGATGAGGCGGGGGGGATGAGCTACAGGATAAGCATATGGAGTTTAGGTGAGAAGGATAGTTAAGGTCATTGTCGTCTCTTGGATATGTGATAGGTAGTAGGGTTCATAGAATTAGTTTGGGTCATTAGGATAGGCTTGCTTGAACAGATGGGTTTTGAGTGATTTCCGGAAGGGTAGATAGTCACTGATTGATCTGATAGGTCTGGGGAGGGCATTCCAGAGTTGGCTGCCTAAGAAGGAGAAATTGGATCCATAATAGGTCCTATATCTGAGTCCTTTGCAATTGGGGTAATGTAGATTGAGGTAAGTGCGTGACGTTTCAAACAATCTATGGACAACAGACCTGTAACGTTTTCAATTGGGGCTGGAGGCAACAGTTATTATTGAGAGTAGTAACGAAGCAGAAATAGGGACCAGTTACGTGGGCTTTCAAGAACCTGACTCAAAATTGCTGGTCTTCTCAGCTTGCTGGTTGTAAAGGAAAAACAGGCTTGCTGTCTACACCAATTTTTTTGTGATGTACTTCCCACCTCTTGGAGACACACTAGTGTGTTCCAACACACAAGTTGAGAACCACTGAGTTAGAGCAATGAGCTAACAAGAGACGAAGCCAGGGCTAAAGTCCCACATCAACTGCTAATACCCCTTATGACCCTGGGATAGGCAGTTTAGCGTCCATTGCTCAGATATTGATGTAAATTGTAAGCCCTCTGGGACAGGGACTTATATATGAACACTTATCATTGTACAGAGCAGAGGTACTATAAAAACTAAGTACAGTAAAGGTATAGGTTGTTTTGAATCAGATTTCAAGTAACATAGGGGTTCATTTATCAAAGCGTGTTATACTCTTAACATACGACAACAGACTACCTCTGAACAGCGTTAAGGAGATTTGTGGTAGTTCTCCTGTTTCTGCTTGTTGCAGATTTTATTTTAGTACTTTTCTGCTAGAGGGCATGGCATGGGTGGGGAATGGGTGTGGAATGTTAGCCAGCTAGGGGCAGATGATCAAAAGCAAAAGCGGGTGCTAAGGTCAGTAGCGTCCCACTAGTGCTCACGTTTGCTTCCGCTTGATGATCAAAGCTGGCCAGCATGTGAAACAATGCATGCGACAGCTCTGATTGCTAATTGCATGCAAACGAGGGTCTCCCGTATTCCTCCCTAATGATCAGTGGGCAGCACACCAAACAAGGGCGCTGCTTCCACTGCAAACCCTACGCCAGCTTGGCGCTGGCGTTAGGGTTTGGCAGCAAGGGAGGAATGGTGGAGACCCACTGAAGAGGTTTGACAGGTCTGGAACTTTCTCCAGTACCTGTTAAACCTTTAGCCCGTCCAACTGAAGGCCTGGAGTCCGGTGGACCTCCAGGCCCTCCCACGCCCAAAACACAAAAACCCTGGTGGTACAGTGGGACTAGGGTTACTATATGTCTGGGTTTCCTCGGACATGCCCTCTTTTTGAGGGCACCGTCGGGAGTCCAGGTGGGTTTCCCACTTTTCATTATTTGTCCGGGTTTCCTAGTTCGGTCACAGGACCTGCATGGCAACAGCACAGTTCCAGCCCCAGCTTCAGGCAGCTCTCGGTCTTCACCTGCCCACCCTCAGCTTCACGACAGCCCTTCTTTCCTGGCACCCTGCTTTTAAAACTTTTATTTTACCTCAAGTCGCTGCGGTGGCAGTGAAAGCAGCAGGCTCGCCTCCAGCCTTCCCTCTCAGTGTCCCGCCCTCGCAGAAAGAGGAAATTATATCAGAGGAGGGCGAGACACTGAGAGGGAAGGGAAGGCTGGAGGCGAGCCTGCTGCTTTCACTGCCGCCGCGACAAGGTAAAATAAAAGTTTTAAACGCAGGGCACCTTGAAGGAAAGGAGGGCTGTTGTGGGAGAAGAGGGTGGGCAGGTGGGATTGGGGTTGGAACTGGAACTCAGGGACTGAAAAGGGGGACAGGTGGGGGTTGGCGTTAGTCACTGGACATGGATGGGAGGGGAGAGCAGAGGAGCATCGCTGGACATGGATGGGAGGGGAGGGAAGAGGAGAATCGCTGGACATGGATGGGAGGGGATGGAGAGAGGAGAAATCGCTGGACATGGAGGGGAGGTTAGGGGAGAGAGGAGAATTGCTGGATATGGATGGAGGAGAGGGCAGGGGAGAGAGGAGAGTTGCTGAACATAGATGGAGGGGAGGACAGGAGAAATGCTGGACATGGATGGAGGAGAGGGAAGACAGGAAAGAGATGCACATGGATGGAGGGGAGGGGATTGAGGAGAAATGCTGGACATGGATGGAGGGAAGGAAAGACAGAGGAAGGAGATGCACATGAATGGAGGGGAAGGGAGAGAGGAGAAATGCTGGATATGGATGGAGGAGAGGGAAGACAGAGGAAGTAGATGCACATGGATGGATGGAGGGGAGAGGAGAAATGCTGGACATGAATAGAGGGGAGGGAGATAGGAGGAGATGCACATGGATGGATGGGAGAGGAGAAATTCTGAACATGGATGGAGGGGAGAGAGGACAAATGCTAGACATGGATGGAGGAGAGGGAAGAGAGAAGAAGGAGATGCATATGGATGGAGGGGAGGGAAGAAAGAAAGAGGAAGGAGTTGCATACTGACAGAGATGAGGGAAAGGGAAAAGAGGAGAAAAACTACACATGGATGGAGAAAATAGGCAAAAGCTAGATCCACTCTATACCTCCTCCAGTCAAGTCCACGGAGGACCCAGCTTTTACCTACAGAGGTAGGGCAAGAAATGAAGAAGAAAGGAGGAAAGTAAAGAAATAAATGGAAAGGAAGCCCTGGAAATGGAGTTAAGAGAACAGATAGAGAGCAGCAGAATTAGAGACTGGGACCAGCATGATCAGAAAAACAGTCACCAGACAACAAAGGTAGAAAAAATAGTTTTATTTTAATTCTAGTGTTTGGAATATGTCCAATTTGAGAATTTACATCTGCTGTCTTATTTTGCAATGTATAGCAATGTGTTTCTTTCTGTTTTGCTGGTATTGTGCTGCACGCAGAGTCTTGCTTCTTAGGATTTCAGGTTAATTGTTGAAGAATTTGAAGAGGGGCTATCTCTGTTCTGCATATGTGACTGCAAGGCCAAGTGTCTGAATAGGGATCTGTTTGTTAGGTTCTGAGATTTTGATAACATATTGTTTCAGGTTTGGCAAGACTGTTTTGCTAATTCCTTCTCTGTGTGCTAATTTGATTTGTGTCATTTTGGATATACTGCAGCTATTTGTCTTCTCCTTTACCTTAGCGTGGTGCCCTGGTGGTCTAGTGACCTCTTTGGGGCAGGAAAGAGCCCCCTCTTTCCTCCCGGCATGTCTGCAGACTGTCTTGCTCCCGGCGCCACTTCAAAATGGCTGAGAGTTCAAGTGGCGGCCTCGCGAGACTTCCATAGAAGTCTTGCACAGGGGGTGGGGCAGGGTGTGACAGGGGTTGGGGTGTGATGGGGCGGGGCAGAGGTGTGACAGGGGGGTAGGGCATATGTCCTCTTTTTTCTTAGGTCAAATATGGTAACCCTAAGTGGGACCGCTAGCTCCCACCCCCCCACATTGAACAAAAATATCCTGGTGGTCCAGTGAACTGCCAGCTTCACACCCTCTCCCTCCCACCTGCTTGCCAACATCCACTAAAATGCCCTAGTGGTCCAGTGTACCGCTATAGCTCCCTCCTGACGCCGCCCCAACCCCCCACCCACAGCTTACATTGTTGTAGTAGTTGGAGGAGGGAGGGACTAGCACTCCCTCCCTCCTCTTCGAACACCTCCTCAAAATGACAGAACCCTACCCTTCCCAGTGCATCTTGGGATTCACTGGGCGGGGCTTAACCCTTATATGGAAGTTAACCCCGCCCAACACATCCCAGGATGCACTGGGCAGGGCAGGGTGTCGTCATTTTGAGGAGGCACCAGAAGAGGAGGGAGGAGTGCTAGTTCCTCTCTCCTCCAATTACTACAACAAGGTAGGCTGTGGGCGGGGGGGGGGGGGCGGAGTTGGGGCGGCTTCGGGAGAGAGAGATAGTGGTCCACTGGATCACCATGGTATTTTAGTTGATGTTGGGTGGGTGGGAGGGAGGTGAAGATAGTGGGCTACTCTACCACCAGGGCATTTTTGTTCAATGTGGGGGGTGGGAGGAGGGAAAGCTAGCAGTCCCACTGGACCACCACAGTTTTTGTGTTTTGGACCTCTAGGCCTTGTGTATGTGTGTGTGGGCAGCGGGGGGGGGGGGGGGGGCTTAGGTTTGACAAGTCCGGGAGAAAATCCCAGACCTGTCAAACCTCTTCTGCTGTTTGACAGGTTCAGGCTTTTGAGTCAAACAAGTGCAAGAGGATTGTGCCTGAGCAATCCATCCGCACTTCACCCCTATGATCAGAACTAATAGTTTGCCTAAGTTTGCATGCTATTAGTTCTGATCATAGGAGTGTTATAGTCAGTGCTTTTTTTGTAGAAAAAAAGGTGCCGGTACTCATTGTGGGCGGGGTCACCACATATGGCTCCACCCCTATGATAGCCACACCCACATTAACCACACCCCCTATACCAGCCATGGCGCCTATAAACAGACATCATTGAAAATATTATAGTACTATAGGAGAAAAAAAATAACGTGATTTTTTTTCATGATAAATAATCTCTGTAAGCTCTTACAGCTCCAGTATACCCAGTGCAAAATAAGACAGCCAATGTAAATTCTCAAATTGGACATATTACAAACACTAAAATGAAAATAAAATGATTTTTTTCTACCTTTGTTGTCTGGTGACTGTTTTTCTTTCCATATTGGTCCTAGTCTGTGATTCTGCTTTCCTTTGTTTTCGCTTAACTCTTCTGTGCCATTTGTCATTTTTGTCTCCTTTTTCTTTGCTTTCTTCAATATTTTTCAGGCTCTCTCTCTGGATAGTAAGAATGAATTAAATCTGGACATTCTTTAATTTCCTTCATCTACCTGTGGCTTTTCATCTTTTCCTCACCCTTGTTCTCCCCATGCCCCTTCCTCTTATTCTCCAGTCTTTCTCTATTCCCCTTTTCCATCCAGCAGCTCTGCTTTCTCTCCCCATCCTTCCAGTGTCTCCCCTATTTCTTTCTGCATTCTTCCATCCAGCGTCTTCCCTCTTTCTCTCCCCATCCTTCCATTTTCCCTCTCTCTCTCCCCATCCTTCCATCTGTTTTTCCCCCTCTCTCTCCCCATCCTTCCATCTGTTTTTCCCTCTCTCCCCAATCCTTCCATCTGTGTTTTCCCTCTCTCTCCCCATCCTTCCATCTGTTTTTCTCCTCTCTCCCCATCCTTCCATCTGTTTTCCCCTCTCCCCAATCCTTCCCTCTGTTGGTTTCCCTCTTTCCCTCTCTCTCCCCATCCTTCCCTCTGTTGGTTTCCCTCTTTCCCTCTCTCCCCAATCCTTCCCTCTGTTGGTTTCCCTCTTTCCCTCTCTCCCCAATCCTTCCCTCTGTTGGTTTCCCCAATCCTTCCCTCTGTTGGTTTCCCTCTTTCCCTCTCTCCCCAATCCTTCCCTCTGTTGGTTTCCCTCTTTCTCTCTCTCCCCAATCCTTCCCTCTGTTGTTTTCCCTCTTTCTCTCTCTCCCCAATCTTTCCCTCTGTTGGTTTCCCTCTTTCCCTCTTTCCCCAATCCTTCCCTCTGTTGGTTTCCCTCTTTCTCTCCCCAATCGTTCCCCCCCCCCCCCCCCCGCGACACTCCGGGCGAGTCCTGCACTTAGTTTTTTTTTTTTTAAGACTCAGAACGTGCGAACGATGCAGCCGGCAGCGATTGAAAGAGGTTGTCTGGGCTGGCGTCTGCGTCAGAGCTTCCCTCACCCTCTGCGAGTCCCGCCTTCGTTGTTACAACTTCCTGTTTCGCGGGACTCGCAGAGGGTGAGGGAAGCTCCGACGCAGACGCCAGCCCAGACAGCCTCTTTCAATCGCTGCCGGCTGCATCGTTCGCACGTTCTGAGTCTTAAAAAGAAAAACTAAGTGCAGGACTCGCCCGGAGTGTCGCGGGGGGGGGGGGGGGCGGGCAAAAAAAGGTGCCGGTACGCCGTACCGTTGCGTACCGGCACAAAAAAAGCACTGGTTATAGTCCCACGCACATCGGCCTGCTGAAACATTATATTTATCGCACGCTACAGCACTTAGCACCTTCTAAATAATAGATGGTAAGTGCTCCAACATTAAGGGCCCTGTTTACTAAGCAGCGTTATAGGCGCGTTAACATTTTTAACGCTCGTTAACCATGTACATGCCTACAATATCCCTATAGGTACCTATATGGTTAGCGTGCACGCTAAAAACACTAACACACCTTAGTAAACAGAGCCCTAACTCTGCAGGTACCGTGCTCTAATGGTATCATTAACACACAACCTGCAATAGACAAAAGAGGGAATGTCCACAAAAGGTGTTGCATTAAATCTGGGCCTAGCATGTGGTAAAACATGTTACAATGGATTAAACTCAGATTCTAGCTCACTTTTATAAAAGGCAGGTAGGGCCAGTGGAATGTGGTAAGCAGGTTATACAGGGCAGGGGGGGGGGGGGGTGCCAACACTAGGGGGTGCCTGGTTTTAGCCCTCCCCAGCTGCCCTGCTCTTTTTTCACTGTCATTGCTCTGCCTCTAGTCAAATGGTGTGGTGCGCCGGCACTGTGTACTCCTCTGAGTCAAAAAATTAACTACTTCCGGTTTTGTGAAACCAGATGTAGTTAATCTGTGGCTTGGATGCCAGACCTGTTTGACTAGAGGCAGAGCTGGAGGTGGGAGCTGATCTAGGGGACAGGTGAGAGAATGGAGCAGGAGCTGGGGCTGAAAAAGGGGGCGGGTGTTGAATTTAGTTATAGTTTTTTCACCTGACTGGAGGACCAGCGCTCGCGCATTGGGTGGGAAGGCACCAGTGCCTGCGCGGTGGGATGCAGCTAGAGCTTTCTACTTCACTTGCTAGTCAGCATCTGCACCGGGTTCCGTCAGATGACATCACCCAGATGTGAGACTAATCGGCCTGCTGTCCTCGGAGAACACCAGCTACAGGCAAGTATCTTTGCTTTATCAGCCATTATTTACTACTAGTAAAAGAGGCCCGTTTCTGGAGCAAATGAAACGGGCACTAGCAAGGTTTTCCTCCCCAACACCTCCCTTCTCCCTCCCTCCCTACCTACCTACCTGCCAACCCCTTCGTCGTTCTGACGCCATTGCTCCGCACCTCCTGAAAGCACCGTACGCCGTTGCTCCGACCTCGGTGTATGACACCATTGCTCCGCCCTCGACGTCAACACGCTTGACGTGAGGGCGGGGCCCCGAGACTTGGCGATTTCGGTGGCTTCACCACCACAAGCCCTTCGAACCCGTCTTGAAGGAAGTGACGTCAGTGTCTTCAGAATGTTGAGGGTGAGTTTTATTATATAGGATGTTTCTATGTTACAAAAGAAACAAAGGAAAGGAAGCTGTAGAGCTAGGGGATGTGAAATGCAACTATGAGGAGGTAAGCTAAGGAACAACAGCAGGCCATATTTTATCACAGAAAGAAGAGTGGATGCCTGGAATTCCCTCCTGGAGGAGGTGGCGGAGACAAAAATAGTGATGGAATTCAAAAGGGTGGGGGATAAACAGAGAGAACCCTTTAGTGGTAAGATGATAAAAGCCTTCACTGACTGGCACGTCTACTCAGTACAAGAGTGGAATGACTTTCTTGCGCTTGCAAGAAGACCAGACGGTATCCAGTAGTTACAAGCTCTAATCAGCTTACTGGGCAGTCTGGATGGGCCATTTCGATCATTGTCTGCCATCATCTGCTATGCTGCAGTATGTTACTGTTGGCAATGTTGTATTGAGGGCTGTTCGAGCAGTGCGGCCACATGGGGCACAAGGGAGGCGGGAGAACCAAAATGCTCCTCACCCATTTTCTCTTCTTGGCTGCGGTGGAGTGGGTGGGATGGGGCGCCAGGAGGTGTGTCGTACAGGGCACAATTCCGGCTCAGTACGCTGCTGACTATTGGGCATTCCTGTCTTGTTTTATTTCCTGCAGGACAGTTCAGCTCTATAGAAATTTCAGAAAGGTCAGAGCACATATCCACTCCAAGGAACTATGTGCCAAAAAACTTGAACACTATGCAAAAGTAATTATACATTTAAAAAAAAGAACATTATACACCCCATCTAAGGTGCGAGACATAGTGTGTGTGTATATGAGTCGCTACAAGGGTAAGATGTGTGTCTATTGCATGGGACCAAAGGATGCGCTCTGTGTGTGTGTGGGGGGGGGGGGGGGGGGGGGGGGGGGGGGGGGGAGGGGTAGCTTCATGGGTAAAGGATACACATAGGGTTACCATCTGGCTCCAGATTCTTCTGACAGGGTTAATCTAGGTTTAGCCCACTGCATGGAGGGACTTGTAGTTTTGATTTCCCAATGGTATTCCCTAAAAAAGCAAGACTATACGTCCCTGAATACAGTGGGGTAAACACAGCACTAGATCAACCTGTTGCATAAATCTGGAGCCACCTGGTAACTGTAGTGTACTGTGTACGTTTGTGCGTGTGTGTGTGTGTGTGTGTACATGTGCGCACATGCTGTTGCAAGACTGATGCAGTGTGTATGTGTTGTTAAAAGACAGAGAGACACACAGGATCAGTTGCATAGCCATGGGTTGGCCTGGATGTTGGTCTCAGACCCACCCAAAATTGGGGCACCCTAGTTGTGGTTGGTGGGAATCCCTAAGTTCTGCTAGGTGGAGATCTCTTCCTGGCCAGAACTCTTTGAAGGTGGAGAGCTGGAGGCAGTGACCCTGAGCTGCTGCCACTGCCAGCCCCCTTCCCCCCACACACTCATGCTCAGTTTTCACACATGCAGAGGGGACCAGCAGCAGCGGAGACTTGAGAACACTGCTGCTGGCTGCCCAACTTGGAAGCGTTCTGGCCTGGAAGGGTCTTAAACTATGGAGCTTGGGGATCCCTGCAACTCAAATATTTATATTTTGTTTGGGGGGAGGGGCAAGAAGGGTGGGGCAAAGAGAAAATTGCTTGCCTACCCACTTTGGGCTCAGACTCACCCAAAATTAACTGTCTGACTACATTACTGCAAAGGAGTTTATTTTAGAAACATCTTCACATGTAAGCAGTAGCATTAATAAACCTGTAAATAGTGATTCTAGAAATATGCTGTTTTACATGTCAAGATCCATGCCGTTCACAGATCAAGGAAACATAGCTGAATGGGTCAAAAATACACACATATAGTTCCCATTTTATAATGAGAATATTATAGAGATCATCTTTACAGCCTTACTCAGCAAACTCCACTCTATTCTGGATGGCAGATGAATTGCATTTCTTATTTCTCTTTACCTTTCTGCAGCATTTGACCTTGTAGACCATTCCATGCTCATATCCCACCTTAAATCTATTGGCTTAGACAAATCCACTCTTAGCTGGTTCCACTCTTTTCTATCAGGCCGTAACTTCACTGTTTCCACCCCATCTGGATTGTCCAGTGAGCTCCCTTTCAGTTCTGGGGTACCCCAGGGATCAGTTCTCTCCCCGCTCTTATTTAATATTTTCATCAGTCCCCTTGCAACTTTTGCTACAGGACCACAATATCCATTTTTTCATCTATGTCAATGATATATTACTGATCTACCCTACTTCTCCTCTAAACTTGAACTTACTCCCTCTCCAGGCTGCATTAAAGGCTGTCTTTCTGGTTATCGTCCCATAGACTTATCCTATACCCCGCCAAAACTGTTGCTTGTTGGATCTCTGGCCTATCATCCAAACCCACAGTACCCCTCACTCTTTTTGATTTACCTATTACTCCAGTTCACTGCTTTAGACATCTTGGAGTTATCATTGACTCAGGGCTCACATTTGACCAACAGATCTCTATGGTTGTGAAGTCAGGACTTTTCTGGCTTAGGAGACTGTGCTCAATTAGACAGTTTCTGGATTTTTCTTCATTGCACACTTTAATTCATGTCTTCATTGTATCCCAGCTGGACTACTGCAATGTGGTCTATGCTGGTCTTCCTCAATGCCAACTCCACCAACTTCAGACTGTACAAACTTCTGCTGTTTGTTTACTTTGTAGAGTGAAGTGATTTGACCCAATCACACCCCTACTAGCAAAAGTACACTGGCTTCCCCTGTCAAATTACATTCAATTCAGGATCTTACTGCTAGCTCATAAGACCCTTCACCTTGGTAATCCTGCTTATCTATCCTCATTGATCATCCCATAAGGGTACCCCTTCTCCTGCCCTTAGATCCCTGGACGCTAATTGGTTAGTGGTGCCTCCCCTAAGAAAGCCCACTATGAAACTACCTGTCATTTTGCATTCTTTTTCTTAGCCCCTTTCCTTTGGAACAGCTTACCAGCAGACGTTAGATCGGAACTTTCCTTGACTAAATTTAAGGTTTAACGATTTTTATTCAGGATCAAACAAAGCCAACATTTAACAATGAAATAACAAATCTAGACACACTCATCAAGTGATAACATAACAGCAATCAAGCTTAACATAATAATAAGCAAAAAGTTCCGAGAGAAGAGGACATTTCTCTGGTAAGAGAACACTATTTTGCTTTGTGCTTTGGGAACTTAAAGATTGGGGTTTAAAGGAGAAATTGTAGGTTAGTGATAGGCAAAATAAAAATATAAAAAGCAAATTTATCAACTAATCTCCATGGTCTTTTCCACTTAGTTTTAAAAACTTTATACCACATAATTAACAGAATCTAGCAGGCACTGCAGGATCTAGTTTATTTGTGACCTGGATTAGCCACTGTTGGAAACAGGATGCTGGACTTGATGGACTTTGGTCTTTCCCAGTATGGCAATACTTATGCACTTATGTAACATCTTTACAGCAAAAACTGAATAACACGTGATCCCTTTTTTATTTTATATGAAGACTCCCCCACCCTCCCTCCTCAGTACCACAATTCCTTTCAAATTTAACTGTAATATACAAGATTATCCCCCCCTCCCAAACCTACCTTTTCCCAAATGTTAAATATACATTGAGTTGGCCTAGCGTCTGGGCTCTTATGACCCCAAGCCATCTTTGAAAAGAGAACATCCAGTATTCCCAATCCTCTCTCCCCAAGTAGAGAACCCCAAGACACCCCCTATTATATCAATTCCTTGACTACATTTAAAATTAAACTCAAAACCAATTTTTTCCAAGAAGCCTTTGGCTTTGTCCCTAATTAAGTTCTGGTTCATGTGGGAAAAGCAGAGACCCTGTACCTGTCCCTGTACCCCTCCCTTTCCCTGCTCTATCTAGTAGTGTGTGAATGAGTTTTTACTACCTTTTCTTGCAATTCCTTTCTGTTTTTTTTTTAAAATTTGAATATTGTACACTGCTTTAACTTCTTGTGAGCAAAGGCAGTATATCAAGTCTCAATAAACATAAACATATGTAGAAGACATGCACAGATTTTTAAAAAGTGTTTTTCTCAGCCAGGGCTTTAAGCAAGGGCTTAAAGCAGTAATTTTCATTAATCCTATATTGTGTATTTCTACCTCCAAAATTAAAAAAAAAAAATTAAAAACTGTAGCCTCCAGTCTTATTTGGCAGCACTTATCTACTGATAGCATACTATGCTGTACTTTGTATTGTAATTTGAATACTTTTACTACTGTAATTATCTATTGCTTATGTTTGACTTATTTTTTGCTGTACACCACCTTAAGTGAATTCTTTAAAAAAGGCAGTAAATAAGTCCCAATAAAAAATAAATATAGATTTGTACAATAGACTACATGTAAAAGCAGCGCCACTTACATGTGGAAGTAACAAGATTGATGCCTCCAGATGGAAGCTGTCAAGTTCATTTTTTCCACTGTGATCTCAGGAGGACAGAAGCAGTGGAGGAAAGTTAATGATAGGGACTCATATGATTCTTAGAGTTTGAAACTGAATGAATACAAGATGCTGTAGAGTCAGCTAGGATCTTGTACTTTCATAAAATGATCGCCAAGGCTTATTCGTAGACCCTGGGAATTGTTTCACACAGTAAAATTCTTGACACAGGACAAATGGCATTCCCCAGTAACCAATATATTTTCTCTATCTGATTTTTAGCATGTTTTTTCTGATGAGATTTCCACTGTGTTAGGCACATTTGATACTTGTTCCACACCTAAGGAGGATAATTTGGAGTCTGACTGTTCATGGAGTGTTTTTCAGTTGCTGGGTGACACTGACAAAGCCTCGAAACCCTACCCAGGCTTCTTTGGACTAATGTTCTCCACTAGTTCTTTGACAGATAAAGGGTTATATTGTACCTAGGTTGACATCAATAGTGAATTCGTCCTTCATTAGGGACATTTTACAGATGCTTTGAAGTTAGCTATGGTTTAGCCATTATTAAAAATAACAAATTAGATCCAGCAGTCCTGGCTAATTACCGTCCAATATCTTCTCTCCCAGTCTCAGCTAAAATAATTGAAAGGGTGCTGCTAGTGCAGCTGTGTGACTGTCTGGTTAAAGCATCTATGGTAGATCCTTTTCAGTATGGCTTCCAAAAGTCATACAGCATGGAACCCTCTTTGCTATCTTCACTTGACTTGCAGGACTGGCTCAACCTATGGACCAGGGAGCCAGTGATAAAGGGTGCCAAAATCCTGGATTAGGATCTCTCTTTCCCTCTTCCCTTCCCTCTGTCCCTCTGCCTGCAGTTCAGTATCCACAGAATAGGAAGGAGAGATGCCCTTTATCTTCGGGGAGGAGGCGGGGGGGGGGGGGGGGTAGAAAGATGAGAGGAGTAGATTCTGGATCACCGGCAGGGGGGAAAGGGAATGGAAGGAGAGATACCAGATTGGGGGGGGGGGGGGTGCTCAAGGCATCACAGTCCCTTGAGCCACTTCACCAGGATTTAGACCACTGCAATAAGTTCTCTGTAGGTTTTTTTTTTTTAAAGATATATCCACTGCATTCAACATGATCAGTCATCAGATATTACTTAGTTGGCTGCAACTTTTTGGACTGAAGTTGCAGGCCTTGACTAGTTTTGGTCATTGTTGACCAGGAGAAGGCAGGAAGTATGTCTTGGGAATGAGCTTTCTTTTCCAGTATCATAAGTATTGCCATACTGGGACAGACCGAAGGTCCATCAAGCCCAGCATCCTGTTTCCAACGGTGGCCAATCCAGCTTACAAGTACCTGGCAAGATCTCAGAACAGTACAATACATTTTATGCTGCTTATTCTAGAAATAAGCAGTGGATTTTCCCTAAGTCCATTTTAAAAATGGCTTATGGACTTTTCTTTAAGGAAGCTAGCCAAACCTTTTTTAACACCCTGCTAAGCTAACTGCTTTTACTAAATTTTCTGGCAATGAATTCCAAAGTTTAATTACACATTGACTGAAGAAATATTTTCTCCGATTCGATTTAAATTTACTACTTTGTAGCTTCATTGCGTGCCCGCTATTCCTAGTATTTTTGGAAAGAGTAAACAAGTGATTCACGTCTTACCTGTTCCACTCCACTCATTATTTTATAGACCGCTATCATATCTCTCCTCAGCCATCTTTTCTCCAAGCTGAAGAGCCCTAGCTGCTTTAGCCTTTCCTCATAGGGAAGTAGTCCAATCCCCTTTATCATTTTTGTTGCCCTTTTCTGTACCTTTTATAATTCCACTATGAGGCATATTTTCAAAGCACTTTGGGAGGCTAAGTTCCATAGGTTTCTATGGAACTTTGGAAGGCTAAGTGCTTTGAAAATATGCCTATATGTCTTTTTTGAGATGCGGTGACCAGAATTGCACACAATATTCGAGGTGTGGTCACACCATGGAGCGATACAAAGGCTTATAATGTCCTCATTTTTGTTTTCTATTTCTTTCCTAATAATACCTAACATTCTATTTGCTTTCTTAGCCGCCGCTGCACACTGAGCAGAGGGTTTCAATGTATCATCAACGATGACACCTAGATCCGAGATTGGGTGCCGAGATTGGGTGCCGGAGGCAGGACTGGTGGTTGGGAGGTGGGGATGGTGCTGGGCAGACTTATACAGTCTGTGCCAGAGCCAGTGGTGGGAGGCGGGGATAGTGCTGGGCAGACTTATACGGTCTGTGCCAGAACTGGTGGTGGGACGCGGGGATAATGGTTGGGAGGCAGGGATAGTGATGGGCAGACTTATACGGTCTGTGCCCTGAAAAGGACAGGTACAAATCTAGGTAAGGTATACACAAAAAGTAGCACATATGAGTTTATCTTGTTGGGCAGACTGGATGGACCGTGCAGGTCTTTTTCTGCCGTCATCTACTATGTTACTATGTTACTATGATCCCTTTCCTGGTCGGTGACATCTAATGTGGAACCTTGCATTATGTAGCTATAGTTCAGGTTCCTCTTTCCCACATGCATCACTTTGCACTTGCTCACATTAAAAGTCATCTGCCATTTGGATGCCCAGTCTCCCAGTCTCGTAAGGTCCTCTTGTAATTTTTCACAATCCTCTTGCAATTTAACAACTTTGAATAACTTTGTGTCGTCAGCAGATTTAATTAACTCACTAATTACTCACATCTCTAGATCATTTATAAATATGTTAAAAAGCAGCAGTCCCAGCACAGACCCCTGGGGAACCCCACTATCTACCCTTCTCCATTGAGAATACTGACCATTTAACCCTAATCTCTGTTTCTATCTTTTAACCAGTTTTTAATCCACAATAGAACACTACCTCCTATCTCATGACTCTCCAACATCCTCTGGAGTCTTTCATGAGGAAATGCCATATTTGTCAAATGCCTTTTGAAAATCCAAATACACAATATCGACTGGCTCACTTTTATCCGCATGTTAGTTCACCCCTTCAAAGAAATGTATTAGACTGGTGAGGCAAGATTTCCCTTCACTAAATCCATGTTGACTTTGTCTCATTAATCCATGCTTTTGAGTATGCTCTATAATTTTGTTCTTTATAATAGTCTCTATCATTTTGCCCATCACTGACATCAGGCACACCGGTCTATAATTTCTCTGATCACCTCTGAAACCTTTGGCCACCCTCCAATCTAACAGCAGAGGACCCACAAAGTTCTTCCATAACAACAGTATTCTTTCTCCTCTCTCTTGTTCCTTTCCACTGGAAACTGAAAGAACTCACTGTCCACTATGGGGTATATGCTGATGATGTTCAGTTTTTCATTTCATTTGATTTTTCCTTGGGTGAGGCCATAGCAAGCTTCTATCAAGTTTTTGCTAGTGTTGCTATGTGGTTGAATAATAGGCTGGCATTGAATATGGCCTACATAGAAATTTTGTATGTGAGCTGCATGTCTTTTCCTCAATCTCATTTATTCGCATTAGATTGTGATCAGGATATTGTAATCTCAGAGGAGGTTTCATGTTAAGGGGTCATACTTGGATTCTGAATTTTCCCTTAAACCACATGTACGATCTGTGGTGAAATACAGTGTTTTAAAATTGCACTTACTGAGTAGATTGAAGCCAAGGACAACTTGATTAGATTTTAATTCAGTAAAAATTTGTGTATTGTATTGGTTCTCCACCTTGGTCCGGGTGGATTAAAATAGTAAATGTCGGCAGATAAAGACCTGCACAGGCCTTCTAGGCTGCCATAAACCATAAATCATAATTAATTGCCTTATTTTATCCAAACTTGACTCTCTATATTTGGGCATATCTGTGTCAGCTCTCAGACACCTTCAAATAGTGCAGCATGCCGCAGCCTGTCTGGTTTCTGCCATTCCCCATTTTCAACATATTATGCCACAATTGTTCGATTTGCATTGGTTATCAATCCATGCAAGAGCCAAATTTAAAGACTTTTTGTTAATCCACAAAGAGCTTAGACAGCAGGCGCCACGTTCTCTGAACACTCTATTGAAAATTTACCAACCTGCTGTAGATTCTTGAGGTCAAAGTGCGTTCTGATTTTGTCAATTCTATCTGTAAGGAAGGTGCATTTTGCTGAAACAAGAGCTTCGTCGTTCTCTATTACAGGATTGGAAAAGTTGAATCACTTTTCAGGTTATGTCAGATACAACAGCTGCAAAACACAGTTAAAAACATATTTGATTACACAGGTGGATGGCCTAAGGAATTAAGAAATTCTGTTATGACTGTTCTGCTCCCCATTTTTATGGAGGCAGGGAATTGGGTCGTGTCCTTGAACTACAAATCCCTATAATCCTGTAGTTCCCTGTGACAGGCTCTTTCAGAGCATATGTCCAGTTCCATGTGTCTTTTGGGACTCTTTCTATTGTCTTGCATTGTTTTCTGTGCATGCTGGGCAAGTTGCCCCCCTTTTTCTCTCCCCATTGGTTCTGTAAAAGTTAGTCTGCAGCATATCTCCTCTGTGAACTGAAACTGCCTGCTGTATGTTGCTGTATGACCCCCTTCAAGCTACTGTGACATTATCAACTTTTTACCAGTGTCAAAGTATAAACAGCATCACTACTCTGCATTCTTCTGAATTACTCCCAGCTTCTCTCTTGCAAGGAGAGAGAGCTGGTGGAGTACAGACTCCCAGTTTGCAAGGCAAAACCTCTTGTCCAGCACGTCTGTTACTGTATTAAACAAGATTTTGTTTTAAGAGTTCTGAGTCTTCTCATAGTGATGTGCTATACTCTGGTTTAAGCTTCATCCAATCACACCCAGTGAGAGGGCAGAACAATGACCGTTCAGATTGTTTGATATATCAGGATTGTTATTGAGGATGTCGATGAATTTCTATCTCTCTAAGTTAGTATAAGTATGCCATAATTGTGATCAGTTGTTTTAATTTTTTGCTTTTATGTATGTTTTATTGTACACTGCCTAGGGTGGAATATAATGAAGTAATACATTTGTAAAATGGTTGCTTATGCTGGTGTGCCAGAAAATACACATACACTCCTGCACATCCTTATATATATTTTATAAAAGGCTCTGAGTCTGGCAGATCTTTTTGTAAAATATTGCCAGAATTGAGCATGTCCCAACCTGGACATTTTAATTCCAATCTCATTCTCAATGTTCAGTGTGTATGTGAGAGGTGGTGTAGGGGTGAGAGGTGCAGGGGACAAGGGGCACCCTCTGCCTTCAAATCTTTCATTCCTTCTCTCTTATGAATCTTCCTCATCCCCTTCAAATCCTCCTGTACCCATCATGGCTCCCTTTTCCATTAGTATGCCTTGCTAAAGGGGTATATAAAGTCACAGAGCAAATGCTCACTATCTTGGAATACACTATTTCATAGGGATGTGCATTCATTAGCATATACTCAGTTCATTACCATGCCTTAAACAAATTTAGGCATCGTTTTACTAAGCTGCAGTAAAAACAGACCTTAGCAAGCCCTTTTGCAGGTATTTCCTGCACAGTAAGTCCATTTTTATTGCAGCTATAAAAATGGTGCTTTTTTAGAAAAATTACCAGGTGAGCACTTACGGCCACCCATTTGTAGACAGTAAGGGCTCCTGTGTTATCCATGCGCTAACCAGTTAACACACGGTAATGTAGATGCTCTAACTGGTTAGTGCAAGATTGCTCTTGCTCTGCTCCTGACACGCCCTCCCCCAAATTTTTTAAAATTATTTAGCTCACGGTTAGCACACACAGAATTCAGAATTACTGTGTGCTCCATTTTTTGCTTCATTAGGCGTGCAGTCCCTTAGTGCATGCTAAATCAGCTTATTGTGTGTTAACCTATGAGTGAAGAAGCGTGAAGTTGATTGGCATGCTCTACTTTTGTTTTAAATTGTTGCCCTATGCACATCCCTACTTTAACAGAAGGGAACTGAATTAATATGTGTTTCAGATTTTGTGCTAATTCACCCCCTTTTTGTGTCTGTTAATATGTGTCTAGTATATATGCACACATATTTTCCTGAGCATATAGCAGATCTGCTCAGTATTGCTATAGATGAGAAGTGGGGAAAACATGCAAAGCATGACTCATGGAATTCTTCTCAACCCCTCTGCTGTGGGGGTGGGGAGATTTTAGGGTGTGAGGGCAATTGCAGGGGGTAGCTTTTGGGGTGGGGACAGTTGTGAGGGTAGCTTTTGGGGGTATGTCAGTTTAGAGAGTGGTGAGGCTGTTGTGGTAGGATAGTTGGGGGGTGGTGGGGCATTTGCAGGAGGTAGTTTTGGGGGTTGGGACAGTGTTTGAATAGGGAAGTTTGGGGGCGTTGTAGGGTAGTTTTTGGGGTTGGGGAAGTTTCAGCAGTGGTTTTTGGTGGTGGTGGGGGGGGGGGGCAGGTTGGAAGGTGGAAGGGCAGTAATGGGAGTGTAGTTTTGGGATCAGGCAGACAACTTTCATAGGATTTTTGTCACAGACCCTGTACCATTTTGATAGCTTTTGTGGGGATCACGATCATGATTTTAGACCAAAATCTGTGATTACAATAGACTCGTTGTTTGTCCACCCATTTCTGGGTATTGGGTGATCCAGGCCCTACCATGGTACCTGTGATTTTTTAAAGACAGAACTCAGAACACTGTAGAGGTTTGCTGTTGCCTTCTGCAACCCGTTGCACCTGGTCTTTCCTAACTGCTGGAATGTACCAAATGGCTCCGAGTGCTAATTCAGCCTCCTTTTGTGTTTGTTAGGATGTGTCCAGTATATTGTTGTTGTTGTTTTCAGAACCTTGCATTACATTGTTCCTGTTTATCTTGCATTACATTGTTCCCGTTTATTTCTAGTGGGTATTGCAACATTATATGCTTAACCTTATGTTGAGATCAGCTACTTCACAAAAACTGATTGTTCCTTCACTCAGGGGTTCTTTTACTAAGCTGCAGTAAAAGGGGGCCTGCGTTGAGGCCCCCTTTTTATCACAGTGGGTAAAAGGCTGTCTTTTTTTTTCAAAGAGAAATGGCCGTGCAGTAAGTGAACCACTTGGCCATTTCGGGGGGGGGGGGGGGGGGGGAGCACTTACCACCAACCATTGAGGTGGCGGTAAGGGCTCCAGCGCTAACTCAGCAGTAAAATAGAAAATATTTTTGTAGCGCCGTAAATGGTACTTGCTGGTAGCCCAGTGGTAGTTCTGGATTGGCTCATGGCAAGCCTGTTGCTATGCACCAACCCTTTAGTAAAAGGGCCTCTAAGTTGGTTGCACCATGTTGTGACTGCTAAGGCCACCAACAGAAAACGATTCCACAATATCACTGTCTCTGGTAACATTCAATAGCTAGTACACAAACCAGGACTAAATGTATTTGTCACAGCTCCCACAAGTATAATTTGATATATAAATTTTTGTATGTATATAGAATACCCTCAGATATTTCCCACAATTTATGCAGACAATAAAGCTGCTATATAGTGGTATAGCACTTCTTTCATCGGGTTACTCTAAACATTTTTTGGGGGAGCAACATTATGCTCATTTTTAATTTGCTTCCCTTCACCACAGTGCTATTAAAATCACTTAAAAAATGTATAAATACTTGGTGAAAAAGCTGTGCACTTATCTTGTCTCGCTGAAAAACATTCATCTCACACCTTCCCCTGGATCCGACTGCTAAGGCGGCACTATTTTATGTAGGAACTCCTAAGTGGAACGAATTGCCATTGAGATTGCGTATTTTGCATGACTTTGGTAGTTTTAAGAAGTAGCTGAAGGCCTTTCTATCCCAAGCATATTTTGGGATTTAGGTAATCCTGTGTTATTGGAAGGGTTTTCTGAGGAATTCTGTGTGTGTATTTTTTGTTAATTAAATTATGTATTATGGTATGTTTTATGCTTTGTGTATGTATTTTGTTACCCACCTAGTTAATAGGCATAAATGTTAAAATAATAAATAAGTATGCACATATCTTTTTCTAAGCATATTTGATCTATCTGCTCAGTTTACATCCTTTACAGTTTTGTGGATAGTAGTGGCATCTCAATGGAGTGATTTTATTGCTGATTCAAATGTTTTATTGTCTTCTCTACATAGTTTAGAAATCTCTATAGTACGGAAACTTTATAGATTGAGTTGGTGTCACAAGTGAGAACAGAGTTGAGTAGTGGTGGTCAAATGCAGCTGTTGCAGTTTGAAGTTTCGGTGGCATATGACACTGTTAAGCATGATCTTTTATTGTGTAGGTTGTCGGAGGTGGAGATTTCTGGTCTGGTTTTATGATGGTTTGACGGATTTTTGAGAAACAGATGCTATAGAAAGAAGTATATTTTTCTGAGCATTAGATACCTCCATGCAGTGTACCACAGGGTTCTCCTGTTTCTCCCTTATTATATAGTATTTATATGAGTACACTGAGTGTGATTTCTCTGGGTCCTGATGAATGGATTTTTTTTTCTTAGGCTGATATATTTTTGTAAATTCTTGTTAATCCAGTTATGGATTTGTTTCTTCCTAGATCGTCTGAGATAGTTGAACAGGTTAGACAATGATCTTTGACATATCGGCTTAAACTTAATATGGAAAAGACCAAAGTATTATGGTTTGGTCTACAGGAAGAACTTATTCCAACTTCTAGTCATATGATTGATGGTGTGAGTTTCAAAATTGATACTACCTCTATAAAATGTAGGGTGTTTTTATAGATTCTTTGTTGAATTTTGAAAAACAGGTTTATTCTGTAGTTCAAGAGGTGTGGTAGCCATGTTAGTCCACTCTTAAAGGTTATCAATAGAAATCAAACAAAGTAAAACATGGAAAAGAAAATAAGATGATACCTTTTTTATTGGACATAACTTAATACATTTCTTGATTAGCTTTCGAAGACTGTCAAAGTAATGCTTTGATGTTTCTCTTATATATACTACCTGCTACCAATCAAGAAATGTATTAAGTTATGTCCAATAAAAAAGGTATCATCTTATTTTCTTTTCCATGTTTTACTTTGTTTGATTTCTATTGATAACCTTCTGTAGTTCAAAAATCGGTTGGTTCGTTCCTATTTTTTTCAGGAACATTTTAGAGTGGTTGTTCAATGTACTGTTTTATCTTTGCTGGATAACTGAAATTCTCTTTATTCTGTAATTTCAGTAAAACTTATGAAGAAACTTAATTTGTTGCAGAATATGGCTGCGAGGTTGATATATCAGAGCTCACAATATGATCATGGTACTCCTTTGTTTGTGGATTTGCATTGGTTTCCTGTGGATTTACGTACTAATTTAAGCTGTGCTGCATGGGGATGTACCTGAAAATTTTCTTAAGCATTCCCTTGGTTTCCAAGGCAAAATTCTCTACTACCAGAGAATGCTTTTTTTTACACTGCACCTTTCTCTGGAGTGCCCTTCCCTCCACTTTGAGCTGTCTTTTACCAAGTTTAAATTGGCCTTGAAGACTCATTTGTTTAAAGAAGCTTTTGGTGAAGGGTTGGATGACGTGCTTCCGCCCAGATGATAGCCTTAAGTGCTTAACCTCTTGACTGAATTTTCTCTCCTGTCCCTGTTTTTTTATTTTTTCTGCTCAACTGTCCTATCTATAAATGGCGTTCCTTTCCTTTCCTTTCGTCATATTGAATTGTTAATCGCCGTGCTATGTTTGCCATGAAGAGCGGTATATCAAGTTAATAACCCATGACCTATGATTTAATCAAATTGCTGGGTTGTCAGATTGGAAACTGTAATTATGATCGATTACTGTTATCTTTTCCATCAATCAAGGGTATAAAGTATAAATGGGTACATCAAATGTCTTACTGTTATTGAATAACTGAGGCTTGGAATTGATTACCATTACATATTTGCTTAATTTCTTCTTACGTAGTTTTTCAAAAGAGAGTCAAGGTGTGACACTTTCAAAATTTTTGACAATAGAATAATGTATGTTAGATTTGATGGGATGTATTATGTATATATGTATCATGAATTTATATAACCCGCTTTGAACCTGAATGAATGTATATGACGGGATATAAATCTGGCATAGAATAGCGTAGCCCTATTTACCAGCAAGTTTCATTAGTTACAAACACAAAGCTGCTACAAGAATACATTTTCGGTGCATTGAAGCCCTTCTAAGGCAGTATTTCCATACAGTTGATCCCAAAAGTCAGTGACATATGAATATTTGTGTTCAAGCGACATGAATATTTGAACTTTAGAGTTAGTTTTGTCTGTAGTTTCGGGCTAGATCTAGCTCTAGCTCTCCCAACAGCCCATTGGCCTCTACTAGGCCCTAAAAGGGAGCAGCTAATAACATCTGCCTCCCCCCACCCTGACGGCTGGAAAAAGAAGTAATAGCTCTTGGAACATGGCTATGGTGATAAATAGCTTTTCAATAAAGTAATTTTACCTCTTCTGGACATATGTGCAGTGCAGCTGAGATGCAGGGGGTTTCTGTGAGTTTGAATACTGTACTGTACTCCAGATGAAGTTAGCAGGGGCTCTTTGTAGTGCTGATTCAGCAGGCAGCTCTGCAAATGCAGCCCATCGAGAGGGGCGTTCTGTCTGTAGGAGGAATACACAATAATATTTTTTTTAGAGCAAGAGTCAGATTTGTCATGCAAAATATATGTTAGCAAATTCAATTTAGTGTTCTCTTCTTTTTTCCTTAGTGCTTTTCTGGTAAATGTGACTCACTCAGAACAGGCAGCTCAGAGGAAACCCTCTAACATTTTCTTTCAAACTGCAAGAACACCTTGAATTTCTTTTATCCCATTTCTAAGAGAATTTCTCTAGAATACTTTGTTTTAAGAGCAGGATGTTTTCTATCTGCCTCCTCATAGTTGGGGGAGGGGGGCACATTTCCCCTGCTTGGCTACTCTGTTAAAGAAGGGATATGGGTCCTAGTGTCTTTTCAAATATTCCATTTCCAATGAAGGGGTCTCCTGCTGTGTTCCCAGTGGTCACAGACTGCTATGGTTCTAAAAACCACAATCTGTAATTCAAACTCTTCACCTTGGTATATAAAGGACGCTGCTCCCATACAGCCCTGCACGAACACTACATTCTTCACCAACTGAAATTTAATGTGGAAAAATGCAAAGTGATTCACATTGGGAAAAATAATCCAAATCATAGTTACCTGATGTTAGGTTCCACCGTAGGAGTCAGCACCCAAGAAAAAGATCTAGGTGTCATTGTGGACAATATACTGAAATTATTAGGAAAGGGAAAGAAAATAAGACCAAGTATATTATAATGCCTCGGTATCACTCCATGGTGCAACCTCACCTTGAGTATTGTGTGCAGTTCTGGTCTCTGTATCTCAAAAAAGATATAGCGGAATTAGAAAAACTTCAAAGAAGGGCAACCAAAATGATTAAGGGGATGGAACTCCTCTCGTATGAGGAAAGGCTTAAGAGGTTAGGGCTCTTCAGCTTGGAAAAGAGACGGTTGAGGGGAGATATGGCTGAGGTCTATAAAATCCTGAGTTGAGTGGTGTAGAACGGGTAAAAGTGAATCGATTTTTTACTCTTTCTAAAAGTACAAAGACTAGGAGACACTCAATTAAATTACATGGTAATACTTTTAAAACAAATAGGAGGAAATATTTTGTCACTCAACAAATAGCTAAGTTCTGGAACTTGTTACCAGAGGATGTGGTAACAGTAGTTAATGTACCTGGGTTTAAAAAAGGTTTGGACAAGTTACATTATATTCCATCTAAGTCTTCTAGCCCGCATGTACCAACATAGTTCAATGTGGGTACAAAAGAAGAACTAGAGTATCTTCTGTGAAGTCACAAGTAACAAACAAAAGCCAAGAATACACTCTTCATTAATATCAAGTTACAAACTGAGGGGCCCTTTTACAAAGGCACATAGGTGCCTATGAGCGTCTAACACACGTCAAATTGGCACTACCGCCCAGCTACCATGTGCCCCGGACGGTAATTCCATTTTCGGCGCGTGTCCAAAACACGCGGTAGAAAATATTTTCTATTTTCTACCGCGGGGCCCTTATCCGGTGGTAATTGGCAGTTGGCGCATGCTGCAAGCTTACTGCCTAGTTACCACATGAGACCTTACCGCAAAGTCAGTGGGTGGCATTATTTATTTATTGCATTTGTATCCCACATTTTCCCACCTACTGTATTTGCAGGCTCAATGTGGCTTACATAGTTTTGTTACGCCAAGCCCCCTCCCTACCCATCTTCAAATCCTTACTCAAAGCCCACCTCTTCAATGTTGCTTTCAGCACCTAACCTTTATACCTTTCAGGAAATCTAGAGTGTCCCAATTTGATGACCCCTACTTGACTAACAGTACATTTGTCCTTTGGATTGTAAGCTCTTTGAGCAGGGACTGTCTTTCTATGTAAATTGTACAGCGCTGCGTAACCCTAGTAGCGCTTTAGAAATGTTAAATAGTAGTAGTAGTAGTACATAGTTTTGTTAGTATTGTCATTCCAGGATATCAGGTACAGTTAGTATTGTGTAGAGATTAATTAAGGGATTAATCAGGTACAGTTAATATTGTGCAGAGATTAATTAGGGGAAGACAGCAGAAGGAAAGGATTTATTAGGGTACTTATAGAAGGTGGGCTATCATATCTGAATGGGTTGGTGAAATGGATTCATGAAGTGGATTCGTGAGGCTATAGGTTCTCATTGTAGGCCTTGTTGAAGAAGTATGTCTTCAGAGATTTGCGAAAGATAGTTGTTTCGTCGATTGTTTTCAGGTCTTTAGGTAATGCATTCCATAACTGCGTGCTCATGTAAGAGAAGGTAGTGGCATGCATCAGCTTGTATATTAGTCCTTTACAGCTAGGGAAGTGCAGGTTGAGAAATTTGTGGGATGATCTTGTGGCGTTTCTGGGAGGTAGGTCCACAAGGTTTAGCATGTAGATTGGGGCGTCTGCATGAATGATTTTGTGTACAATCGTGCAGATTTTGAACGCATTGCATTCATTAAGTGGGAGCCAGTGAAGTTTCTCTCTTAAGGGTTTTGCACTTTCATATTTAGTTTTTCCAAATATGAGTCTGGCGGCAGTATTCTGGGCAGTTTGGAGTTTTTTGATAGTTTGTTCTTTGCAGCCGGCGTACATTGCGTTGCAGTAGTCCAGATGACTTATTACCATTGACTGTACCAGGGTACGGAAGGTGTATCTTGGGAAGAAAGGTTTTACTCTTTTGAGTTTCCACATGGAGTAGAACATCTTTTTCGTCGTGTTTTTCACGTGGGCATCAAGAGTGAGGTTTCGATCAATGGTGACTCCAAGAATTTTCAAGTTTTGTGAGATGGGAAGAGAACAGTATGGTGTGATTAAGGTGGAGAAGTTTTTTGTGTTATGTTGTGAGGTGAGTACAAGACATTGTGTTTTTTTCTGCGTTAAGTTTTAGTTGGAATGCATCTGCCCAGGTGTGCATTATTTGGAGGCTTTGGTTGATTTCGTTGGTGATTAAGGTCTCAGGCCGAAAATGGACGCGTGCTGGTTTTCATTTTGCTGCACGTTCATTTTCCGGCACATTTTTAAAAAATCCCCTCTGTTCCAGACATGCTCAGGAAATGGACCAGTGCACGTCCAAAACACGCACCTACACCAGTGCAGGCCACTTTTGGGTGCGCCTTAGTAAAAAGGCCCCTTAGCAAATAAAAACATCTTCAAATGTTTCCTAAACTGATAATGATCTCTAACTGATCTAAGTGACAATGGTAATGCATTCCATAACAAGGCAGCTTGATATGACAGAGATGTATTGAACTGTTACTAGACTTCAGATGCCTAACCGATGGAAAAGTCTATAGTCTGTTATTGAGAAATAGAAAAGGGGGAAGCCACTGCTTGCCCTGGGATCAGTAGCATGGAATGTTCCTACTAATTGGGATTCTGTCAGTTACTTATGACCTGGATTGGCCACTGCTAGAAGCAGGATTCTGGGCTAGATGGACTATTCTTATGTTCTTATGTCATTTTTCACCTCCCACCAGCCTCCTACATCTGAGTAGACATCATGCGAGAAACTGCTTTTAGCTACTCTGGTCCCAAACACACTGTAATGCTTTGCCGTCACCTCTCAAATTGGAACCTTCCTACCCTATCTTTAAGAAACAGATTAAAAACTGGCTCTTTCACCAGATATTCCTCTGTACCCCCACCCCAAACATCTTCCTGACAGTCCCAATGCTCCTTATGCCACCGCTGCCCTCCTGCTTTCTATGCTACCTTTTCCTTGAAACCTTTGCTCTGACTCTGTTGTTACCGGGGACTCTTGAGGTCTAATATATCTGGTTTACAACCAGTGTTGTGTAGTAACTAAGTAAATGTAACTAGTTATTGTACTTAAGTAAAACTTTTGTTACTTTTACTTGTAAAGAAGCACAGGATAACAATTGTTACTTTTACTTTTACTGAAGTAATAATTTCACCAATTTTTACTACTTTTACTCAGTTACATCCGATGCTTGCAGTTAAAAGTAAAATGTAAAAGCAGAAGCAAGATGTAAATAACAATTCCTCAGTAAACCAAATGAAACAGAAAAACTGGGAACAGGATTATGCTATTGCAAACCTCGTCACACAAACAGTAAATCGTCTCATCTTACATTTTGCTGTTCAGTGAATATAACCTATGAGAGCAGTGTAGTTGCCTGAGTTTGTTGAAGTGGTT